>NW_011494940.1:732207-737224 GCF_000754665.1 Bison bison bison
CAGGTTGATCTCTGGTTCCTCTGCCTTTTCTAAATCCAGCTTGAACATCTGGAAGTTCACGGTTCACGTATTGCTGAAGCCTGGCTTGGAGAATTTTGAGCATTACTTTACTAGCTTGTGAGATGAGTGCAATTGTGTGGTAGTTCGAGCATTCTTCGGCATTGCCTTTCTTTGGGATTGGAATGAAAACTGACCTTTTCCAGTCTTGTGGCCGCTGCTGAGTTTTTCAAATTTCCTGACATATTGGGTGCAGTACCAAAGACCCCTTAATTGCCTCAGTAATAACTCTTCTGTAGTAATATTCTGGGCAATTAGCCACCCAGAAAAAAAGACTACATTTCCCAGTTTCCCCAGCAAGTAGATGTGCCCATGTGACTACATTCTTACCGCTGGGACAGTGTGGATGCCTTGTGTTGCAATTTCTGAGAATCTTCCCTAGGAGTAGCTGTCATGGGTCCTTGACCGCTTTATCGTCTTCTCCTTCTTGCTGCCTTTCTGCTCTGCTTGCTTAGATTATGAGGTGGCAGGCCTCAGTGCAGTGGTGGCAGAGTAGTGAGCTGGAAGGAGCCTAGGCATGGCAAAGCCTCTGGAGAGCAGAAGTCCCATGCAAGCCTGGACTTTTGGACTTCATGTAGCTTTGAGCAAAATAGACTTCAGTCCTGTTTAAGCCATTGTTAGCTCGGGATTCCTATCAGTTGCAGTCACACCCAATCCTAACAAATACAAGAGTAGTTGTTTTTTTTAATTTATTTTTGTATTGAAGGATAATTGCTTTACAGACTTTTGTTGTTTTCTGTCAAACCTCGACATGAATCAGCCATAGGTATACATATATCCCCTCCGTTTTGAACCTCCCTCCCCATCCCACCCCTCTAGGTTGATACAGAGCCCCTGTTTGAGTTTCCTGAGTCATACAGCAAATTCCCTATTTTTAAAAATAGCTCTCTAGTTTACATATGGTAATATGAGTTTCCATGTTACTCTTTCCATTTTATATATGTTCTGTTCTGTGTTTTCAAAAATTCCTATAATACACATAACCCATTTATAAACAGAAAAAGTTATTTGTAAGAAAGAAAAGTTATTTTTTAAGGGAAAAAAAAGTCATCAGGCCCATTCTCTCAACCAGGAGTGTGATTATGTTGACCAGATCTTCCAGATTTTTGCAAAGGATCCCAATTTCAAACATTCTGGCTAATTGTCTGCAGAATTATCAAATCACCATTTTCAAACTTAATTTGGAGAATAAGGTGCTGTGATGTGCTCAGTTGTGTCCAACCCTTTTGTGATGCTAAGAGTGGTCTGTTCACCAGGCTCCTCTGTCCATGGGATTCTCCAGGCAAGAATACTGGAGTGGGTTGCCATTTCTTCCTCTAAGGGATCTTCCCACCAGGGGTCAAACCCGTATCTTCTGAGTCTCCTGCATTTCAGGTGGAATCCTTATGCCTGAGTCACCAGGGAAGCCCCAGAGAATAACGTGATTATGATGATAATTCTCAACTGGCAGGGAAGGGGGGCGGGGGGGGGGCGGTGCTGACCAAAATATTTGTGTCTTTCTCCTAGTGTTCTAAAGAATCTCTTTTAGGCCATCGGATCACTTCCTTTTCCTGAAGGGCTTTGACTCAGCACTTGGGCATGTGAATGCACTACTGTTTTTATCCTTCTCTAATTGTTTTGGTGGATAAGTTATGTCTCTGCGCAACCTGAGAACAAGTGCTATTGTAGTGGACACCTGTTGTTTTTTTCTCCCCTGCATCTCCTTTCCTTTGGGAATTGCCCCTCCTCATCCCATGCCATTTAGGTGGAACTGTCAATCCCAAGGCCTCCTGGTACCCAGTGTGGCTCCTCACCACAGGGATGGCACACCACCCAGGTCTGGTCAGTCACCCACTTCCATGCGGACTGCTTGTGTAAAGCCTTTCAATTCGTCGCTGTGATTTGCCATACAGACCCCAGAAGAGAGCAGGTTTCTATCTTCCTTGTCTGCTGTAGGGAAAATGGCTCAGGTCTATCAGTGGCCAGATTTCCTGCCTCATAGAGAAAGCTTGTCTGCAGGAGAAAGTCAGGCAACTGCTCCAGAAGAAACAAAAGTCAGCAGAACCAAGTCCTAGAGCGAGAGGAGCGAGAGGGGAGAGAAAATAAGCTGATGATTTGAAGCAAGCTGACGGAGGCCCTTAGATCTAGCCAGGCCTGAAGGCAGAGTCACCCTTGGGCTTCACAACAAATTCCTCTTTGGCTTAACTTTTTGGGGTTGCTAGAGCCTTGACTAGGTTTCTCTTTTGTCTTCCAACCCTATTGTCAGCTAAGGTAGGAGTTTATTATTATTTGATTGATCCTGTTTGACTAGAAGCTAATCTTAGTCTAAATGTGAATGTACATGTTTTGCAAACTGGCTCTGTTCTTGAGATTCCCTGGAATTTAAACATGATTCATTCTTAGGAATTTGGAGGGAAAGTCTAATGATGACACAGTAGTAGTCCCAGGGCATGCAATTAGAAAACACGTACACACACACATACACACACACACTGTTATTGTTATTAGGACTGGATATTAACAGTTGCTCTTCATAGAGCAACATATTCAATATGCAACAAACATTTATTCAGCATATAAATAAATATAAGCACCATGTTGCATATTGGAAAACAGCCCCCGTAGTAGGGGAGATTCTAATAATAAACAACATCACCCCTTACACTTAGAGGATCTTGCCTTTTAGTCAAAGATATTCATAGTCCTTGTCTCTTTTGGTCTCGAAAGAGCCCTTGAAGTGGGCTGACTCTGGTCAAGAGATCAGTCATTCCACAATTGATAGGTTCATTCTAAGTGAGACTTGCACCAAGCACCTAGGTAGATGGAAACAGTTGTGATTCTGGGGGAAAATACGTGGAAACCAGGGCCCATTTTCCTCTTAGCTATGGTAGCAGCATATAGAATGTTAAACTGTTCATATGCTTGGATTTGGATGTCATGTAAATCTCAATTTAGATCTTAGGTCTGCCTCTCTGAAACTAGGTGATGTTATCTGTCAGGGGAGATGATAACGGCAGTGACACTGGATAAGGGTAGTGATTTTAAAGATTAGTGTAACTGCGTGCTAAGGTGCTTCAGTCATATCTGACTCTGCAGCGCTATGGACTATAGCCTGCCAGGATCCTTTGTCCATGGGATTCTCCAGGCAAGAATACTGGAGTGGGTTGCCATGTCCTCCTCCAGGGGATCTTCCCAACCCAGGGATCAAACCCGTGTCTCTTATGTCTCCTGCATTGGCAGGCAGGTTCTTTACCACTAGCACCACCTGGGAAGCCCTAGTGTAACCTGTGAGTATTTCTGAACAGCTACAGACACTGCATGATGGTGTAGCCCAGTCAGGAAGCCTGGGTCCTGGGTCCCAGCACTTCTTACCATTCTTGGTGCATCTGTGACACTCAGCCACTAACCTGCAGGCAGAGGCTACTGGTGGATCGCAGGGGCCCAAGGCCCACCCTCTCCCATCTGGCTCCCTCCTTCTTTCCCTGGAATAGTTTCTATCTGCTGGTTTGATGGTTTGACGCCTACGGCCAGAAACATCCTTAACAACACACAATCATCGTCTAACTCTAGAGGGCAATTTGATTGACTGGTTGCTGACCAGAGTGGAGAAAGGAAAGGTGGGCGAGCTTCTCAAGCATGCTGTCCACATTGTGCAGAACCTGGTGGGTGGGGAGAACTGAACTGAGTACTAAGATCAGAAAGTTCTTTCTAATCTCAGCTTAGTTTCCTTCTTTGGGCTTGGGTAATAAAAATCAGTATCCTCTACTTATTAAGCACCACACCTACCTTGTGCCAGAGACTATTATTATAATTACATCAAAACCATCCAAGACTCTACAGGGTAAATGTTAATGTCTTTATTTCATAGTGGAGGGAGCTGAGGCTCAGAGAGCTTAAATGCAATGCCCAGGCATGTAGCCAGTGGGACAGAGGTTAAGTTCTAACCCAGGTTTGTCTTCCCCAGAGATTTCCACAGTGCCTCCTAATTCCACAACATCTGTACCCTCCATGTTAGAGTGGAGGAATGGTCTTTAGGGGTCAGGGGACCAGGCTCCCATCAGTCTCTGAGGTCTTCAGAATCTTGGGGATATAAAGTTCTGTGTCCCTACCCTGTCACATGTTTAAGGAGCTGAAGGATGAGACCGGAGCCGATGCTGAGAAAGCTGAGTGGCAGGCCTCTGAAAGCTGTGCCCTGGCTTTACTAGGATGCCCTGCACACACCTGAGGGCACAGGGGGGTGGTTAGGGGAATCTCCATGCCAGCCCCTATCCCCTGAAGGGAAGACTGCATGGAAACTTCCCAGGGCTCACAAGCCCTAGCCTGGGGTGGATGGATCCGTGAAGCCCAGTGGCCAGTCACACCCCGTGGGAAAGCCTTGGCCCTGGCCTGCCTGGGAGCCACGGTGGTGCCGCCTCCTGCCCACGGCTTGGCTCAGCGGGTTCCCAAGTGGCTTGACTTCCTGCCCCCCCCCATCCACCACCACACTCCCCCACTACCGTCCCCAGGGACCCAGGGAGGCCACTGGCAGAGTTGGCTCTCAGTCCCACAGGACTCCCAAAGCCTGTTCTTCCTACACCTTGGAGCCAGATTTACCCCAGGGAAGCAGGAGAGGAGACCCTCTAATCCCCCTAGGTCTCTCTGGGGCTGGCAGGCCTCATCCCCACTCCTTTTGCTGCACGCTGAGGCCCCAACTCTGGGCTGCAATAACAGGACTTTGGGTATGGGCTGTTGTTTTTGCAGCTGGGCCGGGGCGGAGCAGCAGGGGGAAGGCTTCGCGGGTACCAAACATCTGAGAAAGCCCCGAGCCCACATTCCCACTAGGGCTGGAACAGCGCTTCAGACTAGCAACTGTACTGTTCCTACAAGAGAGGCCCCTGGGCAAGGCTCAGAGTGTGGAGGGAAGGCAGAGAAGGAGGGAAGGCAGAGAAAGAGGCCAGCCAAAGGGGAGCGAGAGCGTAGAGGAGACCCTGGGCCTTCTCTG
>NW_011494940.1:737331-741527 GCF_000754665.1 Bison bison bison
GTCTCCCGCCACCCCCACCCCCACGCACATCTGGGAGATGCTGGAGCAAGCTTCCTTATAAAACAAACAACAAACAAACAAACAAACGAAACCTCGTTTACTAGGGCAAAATGTCAGAAACTAAAAAGAAGAAAGATCAACCCATAATCCCTTTACTCAAAAATATTCATTAAGGGCATTTTGATGTATTTCCCCTATGACCTCCTTTTTTAAAAAAAAAAAAAAAAGAGGTAAAATAAAAGAAAATTCACCATTTTCACCATTTTAAATAATATAGTCGTTTTTAAATGTATGTTTATATTCTCGTGGAACCGCCATCATCGGCACTTTTTATCTTCTCACACTGAATCTCTGCCTGATTAAATAATAACTGTCCACTCCCTTAAGCCCCTAGCAACCACCTCTGTCTCAAGGAATTTGACTACTTTGGGTACCTCATATAAATCATACCATAATTGTCCTTTTCTGCCTGGCTTATTTCACTTAGCATAATGGCTCTAAGGTTCATTCATGTTGTAGTATTTGTCAGAATTCCTTTCTTTTTAAGTGGAATAATAATGTTCTATATATATTTTCACGTTTTGTTTCTCTATTCATTACCAATTTTTCACATAATTAAGATAATACTTTGTCAGTAGTTAGATATCCTGATTTTTTTTTACTCAGATGTTGCCATGTCATAAAAATTTTTTCCTAGACACGACTTACAGTGCTCATTCTTTAATTCCTTATGTAGATGATATAGCATAACATGCTTAACCAGTCTCCTACCATTGGATACTGCGATATCTTCTTTGTATGTTTGCTACTATAAATGACACTGAGAAGAACATCTTTGAAGACATTTTTTCCCGGCCTTCCTACAGCTCTGCCTGACTTCTGACATTTCAGATTATTTCCCAAGATAGAGTACCAGAAGTGGAATTGCTCATAAAGATGAGAAACACTCCGCAGTCTTCTTGATAAATATCACCCCAAACTTGCCAGAAGAATCCGGCCTACTGCTCCTCCCTCAAGCAGTATAGGAAATCCAGAGCCTTTTCCTTCCTTCACCTCATATTTTCCACATTGCTGAGCACTCATGTGTCTGGCCCCAAGAAGCCAACAATGCTCGTGCTTTGACTTCTCTTTCCTGGAGAAAGGTCGAGGCCTCCATTAGTGGGGGCTTCCATCGTGGCCTGGCAATAAAGAATCGGCCTGCCAACGCAGGAGTTGCGGGTTCAATCCTTGGGTCAGAAAGACCCCCGGAGAAGGAAATTGGCAACCCACTCCAGTAATCTTGCCTGAGAAATCCCATGGACAGAGGAACCTGGCAGGCTACAGTCCATGAGGTTGCAAAGACAGTGACTAAACACCAACAAGGCCCAATGACTCCTCTCACAAGCCCTAGGCCATGGGCACCTCTACTTTCTCCATTTTACTGACAAGGCAACTGAGTTCCACGGCCATTTGCTTCCTCATTCAAGGCACACAGCTGGTGTATCATAGAGCTGGGATTCATGCTCAGATGTCTCTAGCTCTGGACCCTGTGTTCTAGACTATTCCTATTTCCTGCTTCTTCTCTCAGGGGCACCCTCAAGGAAGAGAGAGGGAAGGGCTGTGGACCCGTGATGGTCTATGGGTTGAGATTTGGCTCTGCCCTCTGCACCCAACCTGGCCAAATTTGAGACCAGAGATCCCTGGCCATTGGCAATGGGGAGTGTTCTATGCCCCCAAGGGGACCTGGTGGGGCAGGGACGGGGTAACCAGATAGAGTGGCTGGGGACCACACTGTACACAGAGTCTGTTGTGTTGCAGCCTCTGCTCTTTGGGAAAATGAGCATCATGAAGTCTTCTTGTTTTGGACAATCTGGTATCCCAGAGACCCCAAACCAAAGCAAACATGGACCGAGGAACCAGAGCAAGCAATGCTGAAGCCTGCAGGTGAAACTGGCCCTCCTGGGGTTGCCCAAGGGAGCACTCGCAGGTTCTCAACTGGGATGTGGGTGCTAATGACCGGAACAGACTCCTTGCCTGAGGGTCCTTCAGGTCCAGTCAAAGGACTAAGCCTGGAGCTAAGGGAATTACTCCAGAGACAGATGGAAGCCACTGGAAGCTCAGAGATCCGATGCACATTCCCTGGGCTCCGTTGCTCAACCTGGGGAACACGCCCTGAGATAAAGCAGGATAGGGGCCCACCAGGCCTCAGGTGGTCTACAAAGCAATCTACAAAGCAAGGGAAGACAGCTCGGTGAGAACCCTGGTGGGGAAGAGTGATCTTTTTTTTCCAGAACAGGACTCCCTGCGGGGCGCAGAACAGAAGTCAGTATGCGCTAGAGTCCCGGACATGCCTGCTTGACTCGGTTTGGGTCAAGAGGGCAGCCCACGGGCCTGGCCTCGCCAGCCAAAGCCAACACAGGAAATGCCAAGCAGACCTCAACAGCCGGGTACCTCATTTGCACTGGCTAACAGGGAGCACCCGCCTCCCCAGCACCACTGGAACTTAGCCATGGCATTAGCACTCAGGAGATGCACAGCCCCAGGCCTGCCCTGGTAGGCCCTCCACCCCAGGGCCCGGAAGAGCCAGGCAAACACACAGGAGGCTGGCAGGCAGTGAGAGGAGTCAGGCGTTAACCTGGATGGCAGCCATCAGATTGCTGTTGTTTGACACTCCTACTCCTTGGAGGAGAGCTGTGAGGGGTCATCCCCTCCAACAAACCCCGGGAAGGAGACCAATGGGCAGACAGTTGTTACTCAGGCCACCAGGGGGATTAAGGCCACTGTAATTGGCCTCGCAGACAGGCAGGGGCCAGGCCTGTCCACCGGCAGCCCCGCAGGGTGTACAGGGCAGGGGAGGGGACTGAGGCACAGGGAACAGCATGTTCTATAGCTGCTTGTGCTGCTCGGATTCGTTTGTGAATTGACATCCAATCCTCCTCAGTGATTTTCTTTTTGGGGCCCCAGTGAGGGCCAGAACTGTGGGAGTGGGTGGGTTTTGGGCAGGGAGGGGACATGAGTCTTTGGGGGCTCTTTTTACCTGCGCACTAGCTGGGGCAGCTTCCAAGGCAAGACTGCATCCTAATTGTGGCCTCAGCTTTGCTACACTCTGAGCCCTGCAGAGACTGCTCGGGTCACCCCAGGTGGAGGGGTCCACTCATCTCTTGCTGGCTGGCCCCCCTCATTCCCAATGCAGGTGCACTCTGTACTCCCAGGCCCAGCACGGTGCCTGGCACAGAGTAGGTTTGCCAAGGATTTTGGCAAAGTGAGCACATTGGTGTCCTCTTTCCTAGTTGGTCTCCGTACCTTGTGGGAGAAACTCTGTGATCCTCTTTGAGGTCTGGGTGGTCCTTGTGGGCGCATTTTTCAGCAGTCTCAGTTATAGAGAGCTCTTGGGCCACTAGCCCTGACCCTGCTTCTCCAGGCAGCATCCTTTACACCATCTCTGATGGGCAGATGTGCTACACTTCAGCCAATTTCTTCCTTTCTACATGAGAGTATGTGTTTGTGTGTATGTGTGTGTGTGCGCACACAAGTGTGCACATCCATGTGTATGGCTGGGGGAGACTACCTGTGCGGCCCTGGGTATTTTCTTTCCTGTCCATCCTCTGTGTTCCTTCCCTTGGAAGTCCCAGGCAAGGAGGAGAAAAGTGAGGTGTCTGGTGTGGAGGCTCCTGGGTCAAGGCCTTTTCAGTTCAACTCAGTTCAGTCGCTCAGTCGTGTCCGACTCTTTGCGACCCCATGAATTGCAGCATGCCAGGCCTCCCTGTCCATCACAACTCCTGGAGTTCACTCAGACTCACGTCCATCGAGTCAGTGATACCATCCAGCCATCTCATCCTCTGTCGTCCCCTTCTCCTCCTGCCCCCAATCCCTCCCAGCATCACAGTCTTTTCCAATGAGTCAACTCTTCGCATGAAGTGGCCAAAGTACTGGAGTTTCAGCTTAAGCATCATTCCTTCCAAAGAAATCCCAGGGGTGATCTCCTTCAGAATGGACTGGTTGGATCTCCTTGCAGTCCAAGGGACTCTCAAGAGTCTTCTCCAACACCACAGTTCAAAAGCATCAATTCTTCGGCGCTCAGCCTTCTTCACAGTCCAACTCTCACATCCATATATGACCACAGGAAAAACCATAGCCTTGACTAGACGGACCTTTGTTGGCAAAGTAATGTCTCTACTTTTTAATATGCTATCTAGGTTGGTCATAACTTTCCTTCC
>NW_011494940.1:741627-741997 GCF_000754665.1 Bison bison bison
GCTGCAATAACAGGACTTTGGGTATGGGCTGTTGTTTTTGCAGCTGGGCCGGGGCGGAGCAGCAGGGGGAAGGCTTCGCGGGTACCAAACATCTGAGAAAGCCCCGAGCCCACATTCCCACTAGGGCTGGAACAGCGCTTCAGACTAGCAACTGTACTGTTCCTACAAGAGAGGCCCCTGGGCAAGGCTCAGAGTGTGGAGGGAAGGCAGAGAAGGAGGGAAGGCAGAGAAAGAGGCCAGCCAAAGGGGAGCGAGAGCGTAGAGGAGACCCTGGGCCTTCTCTGAGCCAGCCCTTCCCCAGCAGGCTGTGTTTCTCCCCTCATTTCCAACTGCAGCTGGACAGAGCCTCTCCCGCCACCCCCACCCCCAC
>NW_011494940.1:742213-744595 GCF_000754665.1 Bison bison bison
TCACTTTCACTTTCATCAAGAGGCTTTTTAGTTCCTCTTCACTTTCTGCCATAAGGGTGGTGTCATCTGCATATCTGAGGTTATTGATATTTCTCCCGGCAATCTTGATTCCAGCTTGTGTTTCTTCCAGTCAAGCGTTTCTCATGATGTACTCTGCATAGAAGTTAAATAAGCAGGGTGACAATACACAGCCTTGACGTACTCCTTTTCCTATTTGGAACCAGTCTGTTGTTCCATGTCCAGTTCTAACTGTTGCTTCCGGACCTGCATACAGATTTCTCAAGAGGCAGGTCAGGTGGTCTGGTATTCCCATCTCTTTCAGAATTTCCCACAGTTTATTGTGATCCACACAGTCAAAGGCTTTGGCATAGTCAATAAAGCAGAAATAGATGTTTTTCTGGAACTCTCTCGCTTTTTCCATGATCCAGCGAATGTTGGCAATTTGATCTCTGGTTCCTCTGCCTTTTCTAAAACCAGCTTGAACATCTGGAAGTTCACCGTTCGCATATTGCTGAAGCCTGGCTTGGAGAATTCTGAGCATTACTTTACTAGCATGTGAGATGAGTGCAATTGTGCGGTAGTTTGAGCATTCTCCAGCATTGCCTTTCTTTGAGATTGGAATGAAAACTGGCATTTTCCAGTCTTGTGGCCACTGCTGAGTTTTCCAAATTTGCTGGCCTATTGAGTGCAGCACTTTCACAGCATCATCTTTCAGCATTTGAAATAGCTCAACTGGAATTCCATCACCACCACTAGCTTTGTTCATAGTGATGCTTTCTAAGGCCCACTTGACTTCACATTCCAGGATATCTGGCTCTAGGTCAGTGATCACACCATCGTGATTATCTGGGACTTGAAGATCTTTTTTGTACAATTCTTCTGTGTATTCTTGCCACCTCTTCTTGATATCTTCTGCTTCTGTTAGGTCCATACCATTTCTGTCCTTTATTGAGCCCATCTTGCATGAAATGTTCCCTTGGTATCTCTAATTTTCTTGAAGAGATCTCTAATCTTTCCCCAGGGTCAGGGGCAGCGGCCGAGAGTGCCAGGCTGCGACGGTGCAGGAACGGCCGAGAGGAGCTACCCAAGTCTGAGGTCAGGGGTGGCGGCCGGGAGGAGCTACCCCACGCCCCAACGCCCGAGACCAGGGACGGCGGCCGGGAGCCAACCCCACGTCCAAGAAGCAGTGGCTGCGCGGGCGCAGGAGGGCCTAGAGGAGCTATCCCACGTTGAAGGTCAGGAAGGGCGGCAGTGAGGAAATACCCCTCGTCCAAGGTAAGGAGCAACGGCTTCGCTTTGCTGGAGCAGCCCTGAAGAGATACCCCATGCCCAAGGTAAGAGAAACCCAAGTAAGATGGTAGGTGTTGCAAGAGGGCATTAGAGGGCAGACACAATGAAACCATACTCACAGAAAACTAGTCAATCTAATCACACTAGGACCACAGCCTTGTCTAACTCAATGAAACTAAGCCATGTCCATGGGGCAACCCAAGATGGGCGGGTCATGGTGGAGAGATCTGACAGAATGTGGTCCGCTGGAGAAGGGAATGGCAAACCACTTCAGTATTCTTGCCTTGAGAACCCCATGAACAGTATGAAAAGACCTTTTCAAAGCCTGTCTTATTTACACTTCAGTCTGAGGAACAGGTTAGGCTGGCCTCTCACAGGCCTGTCCCCTCAGCCCCCTCCCTGAGGGGGTGTCCCAAGCCATCTGAGAGTAGAAGCCGCTCCTGGCTGCTCAGGGTCTTGGCTGGGATCTCTCTCACTGGAGGAAGTATCAGAGGCCAGGTACCTGGAGCCCTAGAGAGAGAACAGAAGCCCATTAGGTCAGCATCACAATTTATTGTGATCCACACGGTCAAAGGCTTTGGCATAGTCAATAAAGCAGAAATAGATGTTTTTCTGGAACTCTCTTGCTTTTTCCATGATCCAGTGGATGTTGGCAATTTGATGCCTGGTTCCTCTGCCTTTTCTAAAACCAGCTTGAACATCTAGAAGTTCACGGTTCGCGTATTGCTGAAGCCTGGCTTGGAGAATTTTGAGCATTACTTTACTAGCATGTGAGATGAGTGCAATTGTGTGGTGGTTTGAGCATTCTTTGGCATTGCCTTTCTTTGAGATTGGAATGAAAACTGACCTTTTCCAGTCCTGTGGCCACTGCTGAGTTTTCCAGATTTGCTGGCATATTGAGTGCAGCACTTTCACAGCATCATCTTTCAGGATTTGAAATGGCTCAACTGGAATTCCATCACCTCCACTAGCTTTGTTCGTAGTGATGCTTCCTAAGGCCCACTTGACTTCACATTCCAGGATGTCTGGCTCTAGGTGAGTGATCACACCATCGTGATTATCTGGGTCATGAAGATCTTTTTTGTACAGTTC
>NW_011494940.1:744695-751185 GCF_000754665.1 Bison bison bison
AAAAGGAGTACATCAAGGCTGTATACTGTCACCCTGCTTATTTAACTTCTATGCAGAGTACATCATGAGAAACGCTGGGCTGGAGGAAGCACAAGCTGGAATCAAGATTGCTGGGGAAAATATCAATAACCTCAGATATGCAGATGACACCACCCTTATGGCAGAAAGTGAAAAAGAACTAAAGAGCCTCTTGATGAAAGTGAAAGAGGAGAGTGAAAATGTTGGCTTAAAGCTCAACATTCAGAAAACGAAGATCATGGCATCCGGTCCCATCACTTCATGGCAGATAGATGGGGAAACAGTGTCAGATTTTCTTTTTCTGGGCTCCAAAATCACTGCAGATGGTGATAGCAGCCATGAAATTAAAAGATGCTTACTCCTTGGAAGGAAGGTTATGACCAACCTAGACAGCATATTAAAAAGTAGAGACATTAGTTTGCCAACAAAGGTCCGTCTAGTCAAGGCTATGGTTTTTCTGGTGGTCATGTATGGATGTGAGAGTTGGACTGTGAAGAAAGCTGAGTGCCAAAGAATTGATGCTTTTGAACTGTGATGTTGGAGAAGACTCTTGAGAGTCCCTTGGACTGCAAGGAGATCCAACCAGTCCATCCTAAAGGAGGTCAGTCCTGGATGTTCATTGGAAGGAATGATGCTTAAGCTGAAACTCCAATACTTTGGCCACCTGATGTGAAGAGCTAACTCATTGGGAAAGTCCCTAATGCTGGGAAAGATTGAGGGCAGGAGGAGAAGGGGATGACAGAGGATGAGATGGTTGGATGGCATCATCGACTCCATGGACATGGGTTTGGGTGGACTCTGGGGTTGGTGATGGACAGGGAGGCCTGGTGTGCTGGGGTTCATGGGGTCACAAAGAGTCGGACATGACTGAGCGACTGAACTGAACTGAGGTCAGCACCAGTGGGCAGAGGCAATGGCCAGCACCTACCAATGGTGTTAGAGGAGAAATGCCCCTTCAAGCATAAGAACATATGTGCCCCAGCTACACTGGGGACTGAAATGCAATCCTTCCTTCCCTTTTTAAAAATGTATTTATTTTTAATTGGAGAATAATTGCTTTACAAAATTGTGTTGGTTTCTGCCACACATCAACATGAATCAGCCATAGGTATACACATGTCTCCTCCCTCTTAAACCTCCCTCCCACCTCCCACCCGGTCCCACTCCTCTAGGCAGCACTATTTACAATAGCTTGGACATGGAAGCAGCTTAGATGTCCATCCACAGATGAATGGATGAGGAAGTTGTGGTACATATACAGAATGGAATATTACTCAGCCATCAAAAAGAACACATGTGAGTCAGTTCTAAGGAAGTAGATGAACCTAGAGCCTTTTTTTTTTTTTTTAATTTATTTTTGGCTGTGGTGGGTCTTCATCGCTATGCGGGCTTTTCTTCAGCTGAGGAGAGCAGGGGCTGCCCTCTAATTGCAGCGTGCAGGCTTCTCATCGCAGTGGCTTCTCTTGTTGCAGAGCATGGGCTCTAGGCCTCATGGGCTTCAGTAGCTGCAACTCCTGGCCTCTAGAACACAGGCTCAGTTGTTGTGGCACACGGCTTCTTTGCTCTGCAGCATGTGGAATCCTCCCGGATCGGGGATCAAACCTGTGTCTCTTACACTGGCAGGCAGATTCTTTACCACTGAGCCACCAGGGGAGCCCCCTACAGGGCTGTTGCCAGCTTGAAATGTTAAGGTACCTTTGTTGAATGAATGAATGATGATGGATGAAGGCCCGCTGCACATCTGGCTCAGTGTACACTTCTCCCACCCCCACCCCCACCCAGCTAACTCTGACTCCCTATTTATCCACCTTATTCTCCTGAAGGGGTTAAAACAGCAGCACTTCCGAAGCAGAGTAAAGGGAGTCCAGAAGCCCCCCGACGAGGCCTCAGCGGGATGTATGGGGTGACGTGGAGGTGGCACCGCCCATCAGGCTGCTAGGCCAGCCCTCTCTACTCAGCTCAAGACCTGCTTCCAATTACCCATGAAATCTGAGCTGGAAGAGACCTATTAAAGCCCCATTTAGTTTGATCCCCTTGGGGGCCAGGGATCTTTTCCGGCGACATACCCCTCCTTATCCGACTGGGACTCCAAGCCTTTTGGATGTTATCTCCTCCTGGGTCAATATTGTGACAACTCCAGCTGTGACCCAGGCCACCCTGGAGCCAGAGCTGATCTGAGCCTGCTGCTGTGCAGGAGGGCCCCAAACCCAGCTCCCTTTCTACCTCGAGGTTCCCAGAGGTAGTGGGCAGTCACAGAAAGCTGCCTTCTTCTTGCCACAACCCAGCCCAGCCTGCACCCCTCATTCCTGGCTGGTCTGCAAGTGGCTGGATGGCTCCTGGCCCACCTGGTCAATCCCAAGGGGAGTTCTTACTGGTAGGGACCATCTTTTGTATATTCCCAGTAGTGCCTGATACAAAGTCCCATGTTTCATAACCCCCATTACATAAGAAATAATAAATAATGATGATTAATGACCTCCTCCCCAAGTCCCTGAGCTTGCCTGGGTCAGACCTCCCAGGGATGTCACAGGAACTCCAGGAGGAGGGGCAGGGAGCCCAGGGTGTAGGGGATACCCACCCTCCATCCACACCCTCCCCAAAACTTCTCCATGTCCTCTCTCACAGCCAGTCCAGCAGGAGCAAGAGGAAGCCACCAGTAAACACAAGGCAGGGGCCCCAGAGCCTCTCAGAAGAGGGGACCCAGCACGGAGGTGGTGGCCCAGGGTTCAGTCTCCTGTTCAGTTGGCTTTGTTTCCCTCGGGGCCACCCTGGTGGGGGTGCCCTGTGCCCACTGAGGCCTGCCCTTTCCTCCTAAGGTGCCCGGCCCTCCCAAGACACCCCTCCAAGTCTGGGCCTCTAAGCACTGTTCCTGTGGCTGGGAGGCACAGGGCTGCACTCCAGGGACCAGGCGGGACTGGGCTGGCCCTTTGGGGGTGGTCTGCTGGCGGATTCTGTGGCTTCTTTCCCGAATTCTGGAGCAGCAGGGAGGAAGCGAGGAAGCCACTTTGGGAGCAAGGCTGGGGCAGCCCCTAGGAGGTGAGGGGAGGGCGACAGGAAGTGGAGGATAAGAAGGTTTTTGGTGGGAGGGGTGGAGGGAGGCATCTTGGGGGCAGTGAACAAAGCCAGCCAGGCTGATCCTCTCCCCAGTCTCCCTGACTGAGCCCCCTCAGAGCTTCAGAGGACTCCCGGCCAGTCTCCTGCCTCTGACCGTCTCCACCATGTCGTGAATGGATGTGGATGCTGTCTGGGGGATCTTCACCGATGTGGATTTTGTGGCCTTGGTCAATGAGGGACGCTCCTTCCTTCTGTCTAGCCTAAGCTTTGTTGCTGCGCTGTAAACTTGTAGCTCCTCATCCCCCCTAAAGTGGGTTCACACAAACGGACCCTCCCTCAGCACTAACTTGTTGCTTTGTTCCTCTGAAGTTCACTTCCTGGAGGAAAGAGGACCACGGAGCTCTGGCATTCCCTGGGTACTCTGGCCCTGTCTCTGTCCTCCCACCTCCAGTAGCCAACATATGCAACCCAGGGAGGGTTCCTGTTGCACAGGAACAAGCACAGAGCCATTACCTCTTTCTTCGACAAATCATGTTATTTATATATTTATGTTTGGCTGTGCTGGGTCTTCATTGCCATGTAGGCTACTCTCCAGTTGCAGCACATGGGCTTCTCGTTGCGGTGGTTTCTCTTGTTGGGGAGTACAGGCTCGAGGACACGCAGCCTCCGGTAGCAGTGGTGTGTGGACTCAGTCGGTGTGGTTCCCGGGCTCTGCAGCGCAGGCTCAATAGCTGTGGGGCACGGGCTTAGTTACTCCACAACACGTGGGATCCTTCTGGATCACGGATCAAACCCGTGTCTCCTGCATTGGTAGGTGGATTCTTTACCACTGAACCACCAGGGAAGCCCGAGCCATTACCTTTTTGCTGGACCCTTCCTGAGCCCTCCTAGGCCCAGTCACTGGCCTTGTGGGGCACAAGGGGTCCCCAGGGCTGGGGGCCAGGGGCCAGGTCACCATGGGACCAGACCCCTGCCGCTCACAGATGCTCATCGCCACAGCTGGACAACCGCACAGGAATGCTTCATTTATCTCTGTCAAAAGTCAGGATGCAGTGTGCAGCCCCTTCTCACACCCCTGGAGGTTGGGCGTGGGTGGTGTGTGGAAAGCAGACTGTTTGGGTACTTGGCCTTACTTGGGCCCAGTACCGTGGGCAGGGCAGAAGGAAGTACACCAGGATATGGACACTGGCATGCACAGATTCTCCAGCAGAATTCTCCAGAATTCTCCAGCACACGCCTTCTCTACACACCCCCCCAAAGCGCATGCTTTGGTCCATGAGCGCAGGATCACCTGCACAGGCTCACGTGCACACACGTGCACGCACCCACTTTCACACAAGCAGAGGCACACTCATTTCCACACATTTCCAAGCCCACACATAGCTCCGTGTGCACATGCTGCCTTATATCTTCCCACGAAGGTACAAATATTCATCTCCATACAATGATACGCTTCATGTGGAATCACACGGAACATTAAGGGAAGGTTTTCAGCTGCTGCTTGATTTACAATATGGAATATACCATGGAAGTCATTCCAAAGCCGTTAACTCTAGAGAGCATGGGAAGAGGAACACTGGGTCCACAAGGGAAGTTTTCTCCCATGCCCTTTTGGGAGCCATCAGCCTCCCAGGGTACAAGGAGACCCCAGGCCTTGCAGAGTGGGTAGAATTTCAATAGGTAGGTGTGGTGACGTGTTCCAGGAAGAGAGTCTGGTCTGAGCAGGGGAGCAGAGAAGGAAGAGTTTCAGGCCAAGATTGGGGCAAGGCTTGGGGACGGCTTGACTGGAGTGGAGGGTTCTCTGGCACAGCCTAGGGGATGATGCAGCAGCTAGAGAGTGTAAAAGGTCTTTTGTGACGGAGAGCCACAGCAAATGTTTGAGCTGGAGAGTGTCAAGATAAGAACGGCTCCTTAGGAAGCTTCGTTCACTCGATGCCTTGTGAAACGAGAGCCCAGAGCGGGGAAATGAGCGATTCTACCTGGAGCAGATGTGGGGAGAGGAAAGAGCTTCACGTCTGACATGGGCTTCCAAGGACGGACAGGAGTGGTCCAGACAAGGAAGGATGGGAAGAAGGCCTGAAGCTGGACCTGACAGCTGGGGAATGGGGAGAGGGCTGTGTTATTTTTCACATGCTGCTCATAGAGCCAAGCACAGGTTGTCTTGAGGAGCTGCACACAGCATCTAGCCTGGAATCAGGAGTAGCAACAGCTATGTCCAAGTTCACCAGGACATCCAAAATGAGGCCACTGAACAGTGCATGATGTTATCCTAGGGCAGGCTGACCTGATCTCGAGAGGAGAACTCTTCTCCTGAATGAGTGAGAGCCCTGGGGTGAGGACACAGAAGGAGCCTTCAGGGCCAGTTGGCTGGCCTTCCCCAGGGATCACTCATGTCTCAAGGTCACCTGGATAGAGAAAAGGTAGAGCTATGGGGACCACCTGGCTCTGATCCTTTGACACATCCCCTCCCTTGGAAACCTCACTAAAGCCATTCTTGCCAACCTCTACCCCACTGTAACCCTGCCATCCTGCTGAGAGCTGTGGCCAAGAGACCCAGTGCCCCAGGCTGCAAACCCACCAGAGCGGGAAACACCATATCCCAGCTGTCTGACCCAAATCCATACAGAGGCCAGCCAGCTTGGCTGGCTGACGTTCAACTTAGCCCAGATCCAGGAGACACTGCTGGGAAGAGGCAAGGGCTGAAAGAAAGCTGCTGGGTAAACCCCTTCTGAGCCCTACAGTGTAGGATTCCCCCTGGCACACCCATGGGCTTGTCCATTGCCACGTATTTCTCCAGGCCTTTCCGTGCAGTCTTAAGTGATACAAGCTGCCTTGACAGCTGGTGGTTGGACCCCAACCTGATTGCCAAAGGCCTTGAGGTCTGGCCTTGAGCCCCACTTAGGACAAAAGTGAATCTGGTTGAAAACCCGCAGTCCCATCTTGCAAATTTGGAGAAAGCTTGTCATCATGCAGAGACCCTCACTCTGAGATCAACTCCCTCCTTCCTCCTGGCCCTCCCTTCCCACCCCAGCCCTACCCGCAGCCAACAGCTTGCATCAGCAGCAACAGCTGTTGCAGCCCTTGGGACAGCCTGGGGCCACTACCGCCACTGTAGAAGATGAAAGGAGGCTGGGCGTTGTTGGGAGCAGGGAGCGGTCATGCCAGGCTGCTGCCTCCTCCCTAGTTCTGTGGAGTAGGCTCCTCTCATCCTCCAGACACCTGCCCCCTGGGCCCCCAGCCCCCGAGCAGGCTCCTCACTCCCTTCCCTCTGCTTTCTCCTCCATCCATGCAGCTCCCAGCCAGGAGACACTTTTCTGCTGCCTGTGGCCTCTGGTGCCATCTCCAGTCTGCCACATTCTATGCATACTCCCTCTCAGCCCCTTTTGCAGAGAAAAGAGCCATAGGGTCCCAGAGTCAG
>NW_011494940.1:751285-786138 GCF_000754665.1 Bison bison bison
TCAGAATGAAGCAGCGGGGTGGGAACAGCCAGAGGATACAGCCTCTGAGACAGTCCCCGAGGACATCTGGTCACAGAAGGAGACATAGTAGTGGATGGTGAGACAGAGGCCCAGGGTCAGGTGACTCCCACCAAGCAGCCCCCATGAGGGTCGTCGTGGGTGCTCCTGTTGGGGGGCAGGGCCAGTGCTGAGACAATCTCATGAAGGGTGGGCCTGAGTGGGCCTGCCCCTCCCAACGTTCCCATTGCTACGTGCCCCGCTGGATCTGGGGCTCTAGACGGATCACCCGGTGGGCTGGTGTTTGGGATGGCTGAGGATGTGCGCTTTGGAGTGAGACACTCAGACCTGCCCTTCCAAGGCTCTGTGACGTGGACCAAGAGCCTTCATCGCTCCACGCCTTGGTGACTTCGGTGAAAATGGGTCTGCTCTTGCACAGATGATTCCTGTGAGACTCGGGTGAGTTAGTGTTGCAAAGTATTCTGCAGAGTTCCTGGCACTGAACAATGTGATCTTAGGGTCAGGCAATTATTACCCTTGTTTTCTGAGCTTTGATTTCCTTGCTTGTCAGAAAGAAAGTGAAAGTGAAGTCGCTCAGTCGTGTCCAACTCTTTGCAACCCCATGGACTGTAGTCTACCAGGCTCCTCCATCCACGGGATTTTCCAGGCAAGAATATTGGACTGGGTTGTCATTTCCTTCTACCTACATACCTCCCAGTGGCTGTGGGGAGTGAGCAGGTAGACGTCAACTTGTGGTCTGGCTCTAAGCTTGAAGACTGTGGGGCCAGGACCCGCCCCAGTCCCAGCCCTGTGCCTGACTGGCCACCGAGGCCCCCAGGCAGGCTTCATGCCTAGCCAGGCAACAGGTGGCAGGGCCGGCCAGGCGCAGGTGCAGCTTTGTTGGGGGATGTAGGGGGGTAGTCCCTACCCCAGTTTCCTCCCCAGGCACGGCTTCCCCCAGCTGCTTGCTGGATGAGCTGTGCCCCGGAGGAAGGCTGGGCGGAGGGAGGCAGCCAACATGCATGCGGCCGGGGCTGAGTAAGCACCGTTTCCTGCTGCCACCGTCAGCAGCTTCAGCCCCACTGGCCAGTGGGTGGCTCACAATGCTTGCTGGGGCAGGTGCTCAGCCACGGGGCAGGGTCACTTCCCTGAATTGTCCTGGTCGCCGGCTACTCCAGCACACCTGGCAGGCCTGTATTGGGGAGACGTGGGGTGCCTAGTCAGGCCAGAGAACATCATACCAAAGGGCAGCCAACCCCCACAAGGGGGGTGGGGGGCTTGGTTGGGCGTGGGGTCCACAAGAGAACCAGGGAAGGGGGGTCCTGAGTTTGGCCCCAGCCTACTGTGCCCCCTTGGCAGCAGCAACAGGAGTGTCCGCACAGAACTCTACACCAAGACTGGACTTGGGCCAGCCTTCTGGTGGCATCTCCCACTATCTCGGTGGGCTCGGGGTATCACAAACACTCCAGCAGAGTGCTCTGAGACAACCGAGAGGGGTGGGATGGGCTAGCAGGTGAGAGGGTGGTTCACGAGGGAGGTGACATATGTCTACACATGGCTGATTCATGTTGATGTATGCAGGAACTGGCACAACATGCTAAAGCAATTATCCTCTAATTAAAAATAAGTAAATAAATAAAACCCAGCAGACAGTCAGAACAAATGCAAGTGGCTAAAGCTCACTTGGAGGGAGAATGTTCAACTCAACTCCCCAATAACCAAGAAAATGTATGCAAAACAATCCCAAGTCTTTCCCAGACCTAATGGCAAAGATGTAAAAAAAGAATGATGATACTAAGGCCTGCCAAGGTGTGGCATCTCCTCATTCTGGACATGGTAGAGAGGAATGGAACGGCTTTACTCTAGGGAACTTGACAGTAAGCCTCAAAAGCCTTTGACCCAGAAATTCTACTTCTAAGCATATAAGGGACGCAAACAATAAATACGTATGTGAAAGTCACTCAGTCATGTCCAGCTCTTTGCGACCGCATAGACTATACAGTCCATGGAATTCTCTAGGCCAGAATACTGGAGTGGGCAGCCTTTCCCTTCTCCAGGGGATCTACCCGACCCAGGAGTTGAACCGGGGTCTCCTGCATTGCAGGCGGGTTCTTTACCAACTGAGCTACCAGGGAAGCCCACATGCTCATCGTAGCACTGTTAATAATGGAGAAAACATTAGATACAAACTGAATGTCCAATTATAGGTGGATTTGAAAAGAAAAATTTAATCACACAGTGATAAGTCTTCTCTGGAACTACAACCATGAAAAATGATGCCAGATAGCAGCATTCTCAAATGTTAATGTGGGCAAGAATATCCTTGGGATCTTGTTAAAATGAATATTTTGATTTAACAGGTCTGGGGGTGATACCTAAAATCCTGCATTTTCAGCAAGTTCCTAGGGGATGTCGATGCTGCTGGTCCCTGGACCACACACTTCAAGCAGCGAGACTATAGAATTTTTACTACTCATAGGAAAAGATATTACCAAAATATGATAAAATGAAGAATAGCATGCTACAAGCAATATGATGCCATTCTTATTTTTAAAAAGCGATGCATGCTTAGCGGAGAAGGCAATGGCACCCCACTCCAGTACCCTTGCCTGGAGAATCCCATGGATGGAGAAGCCTGGTAGGCTGCAGTCCATGGGGTCACTAAGAGTCGGACACAACTGAGCAACTTCACTTTCACTTTTCACTTTGATGCATTGGAGAAGGAAATGGCAAGCCACTCCAGTGTTCTTATCTGGAGAATCCCAGGGACGGCGGAGTCTGGTGGGCTGCCGTCTATGGGGTCGCACAGAGTCAGACATGACTGAAGTGACTTAGCAGCAGCAGCATGCATGCTTAGAAAGAAATCTAGATGAATATCAAACAAAATATTGATAGAGGTTTTCTCTGAGTGACGAGGTTGGGTGGTTTTTATTTTACTCTTTATGTTAATTCATATTTTCTACAATGGATATATAGTCGTCTCTCGGTATCTACTGGGGAATTGGTTCCAGGACCACCACCTGCTGATGCTTAGGTCCCTGATATAATTGGCATAGTACTTGCATATACCCTATGCATGCACATCCTCCCACATACTTAAATTCTGTAGGTTTTAAAATTTCATTATTTATTTGGAGCTGTGCTGGGTCTTCGTTGCTGCGTGCGGGCTTTCTGTAGTTTCTGAGACGGGGGGCCTGCTCTCTAGTTGCAGTTCTCGGGCCTCTCATTGCAAGGGCTTCTCTCGTTGCAGAGCAGGGCCTCTGGGACACTCAGGGCTTCAGGGTTTCAGTAGTTGCGGTGCATGGGCTTAGTTGTCCCGCGGCATGTAGAATCTTCCCAGACCAGGGATTGAGCCCATGCTCCCTGCATTGGCAGGTGGATTCTTCACCACTGGACCACCAGGGAAATCCCTCTCATATACTTTAAATCATCTTTAGATTACTTATAATACCTAATACAATGTAAATGCTATGTAAATAGTTGTCAATGTGCAGCAAATCCAAGTTTGCTTTTTGGAAATTACTGGAATTTTTCTCCTGAATATTTTCAGTCCATGGGTGATTGAATCCTTGGATTCAGAACCCTCGAATGCAGAGGGCTGACTGTATTTGTTTAATTAAAACAAAGTGGCTGTTTATACTGCCAGGCCACACCCTGAATGTAAGAGGTGAGTCTCAGCGGAAGGGAAAGCATTGCTGAGACCAGTTATGAAAGGTGTGTCCCTCGGTGCAAGAGCCCGCCCTGAGCTGAGAAGGCCTGGCTAGGCCAGAGGCCTGGGAATGGGGTTTTTTGGACCTGGACCAGGAAGAGGATGCAGAGTGTCAGAGGAACCTTAGGTGATATGCTTGCAGATGAGCTGTCCTCTGCGAGGCAGGTACAGGCCAGGAACCGAGGCCCCCATCCCAGGCCTTTGACACTAGAGGGCACACATCTCAGCCTCCAGACAGTGACCCATCCCACTTCCCTCAGTTTTTGTACCTCCTTTGTCCTTCTTTCCCCTGAGTGCCCACTGGGACCCACAGGGTGGGGACAGTGGGTATTAAGAACAGAGAGATCCCCACCGGCAGGTGAGTCCTATTTCAGGGCAGAGATCAGACTCCCAGGATGGCTCTTCCAGAAACTCTTCTTCGAGGACCAGCCTCCGTGGGTCTGGGTTTGCTGCAACGCGGGACAGGCTTCCCACACAGAGTGATGCTGTGTTCACCTACCTGAGGACAGGATGACTAGAGAGGACCATCAGGCATTTGCAAAGTCTTTTGTGGGATAACTTGCTGGATGACCTTGTGTGGGCCTTGTGACCTCTACCTGAGCTTTCTCAGCCATAATAGAGAGAAAAATTACCCAGAGATCTTTTGGGCTGCATAAGGCTTTGAGTTTCATATGCTTGGGGAAAAAAGAAAAAACAAAAACAACTCTTTGCAAGTTGTAAAAACATGTACCAAAACTGAGAAGCTTGCCTATCCTTTTTGTTCTTTTTAAGAGAGGGAATGACTTAAGCCTTCCATATTGCCCAGCGGAGCTTGCCAACGAGGGTCTGCTCCCCAGACGTTACACCTATCCTGACTATGGAATTGGAATGTTCATTTTTCTATGCCACTGGTTCTCAAAGTATGGACAGCATATGAGATGATTTGGGGTGTGTTTGAGATGATTTTAGCTCACCTTGAATACGATCGAGTCATAACGTGGAAAGATTGTTCCCTTTCCAATTCTCTCTCTATGCTTCTAGTGAGTTCAAGACAAAACCTCAGTTAGGAGTTAATATGTCTCTAACACCTAAATGTCCTGTCCAAAACAAAAAGAGCAGACCTCAGACTCAGAGTCTTCACTGGCCATATCCGGTTATAATTTATTTTTACAGTTACTTTACTATTTAAAGTAGTGATATAACATTTCCTTTAAAAATGTTTTATAAGTTTAAAAAAAATCGATCTAAAACAAACAAACAAGAGTGTAGGCGGAACTAGGATTTGGCCAGCTTCACGATTGCGGCACGTGGTCCCTGGAGGAGGCAGGCACCCTCGCAGGGAGTGATCCCTCAGGTTGACTCTTCTGAGGCTCCGCCCGCCCACCCATCACTGCTTATACTGGCTCTGGTCTTAGCGGTGACTTCTCAGCTTTTCCTCCTCGTACTGCCAGGTTTTGGACATGTCAGGGGCTGAGAGTGTTTAAGTCTCAGAATCTCCCCCAGAACAACCCAGCACAGGGCCTGGAACAGGATGAATGTCATGCACAAAGGGCTAAAAGACTTGAGGTCAGAGGTCAGGCTTCGTGGGGCATAAGAGATTTGCCATATCCAAGTATCCGCTGGAAGCTGGGAGACTGAGCACTGTCCTAACGCCTACGCTCTCATCTGTGGCCCTGGACAAGCCCCTTCCACCCCCTCATCTGACTGCATCACGGTATGTTTTCAGCACACTGAGTGGTCGAATCAAATCCAGTGTCATTCAAACCCTTTTGCATGTAAAAAACGAGAAGTAGAGACGAGCCTGGAGGAACAGAGGGTGGTAAAATGGGGTGAGAGGCAGGAGGGCTAGAAAGGGAGGGTGCCAAGGACCCTTCACAACCTCATCTAGGGCTGGGAAGACCTGGAAACTGCCCTCTGTGACTTTGAGCGCAGGCCTCCGCTGCTAGCAGAGCTCCCCAGGTTTGTCCAGCACAAAAACCCTGGTCTTTGGAGTCACGTATCTAGTATCACATGACAAGTTCCAGCTTGGCTACTCACTGGCTAGGTGACCTGAGGCAAATTACTTAACCTGTTGGTGCCTTACCATTCTCAGCACTAAGATGCGGTGATGCCAAGTCTCAGGGCTATTGTGAGGATAGAGTGAGATATCACATGTGTACATGCTATCTGACACATAGCAAGTGCTCAGTAAATGTGGGTTCTGGAGAACTCTTGAAGGTTCCTGGAAGAAATGTAGGGAAGTGATTCACACTATATGAAGTCATCTGGAGCACTTGATTCATAATTGGGGAGAATGGGACTCCCCAAAGCTGCCCTGTTCTAAAGCGAGAGCTGGAAAGTAGAGTGCAGCTGTCAGACCCACCTCCACCCCATCTCCCACCTCCACCCACGCTGCTAAGGCAGGAGCCAGTTCTGCCCTCTTAGAGTCTCCTGGGCTATAGATTCGAGGCCCCTGTTCTCCAAGATGACGGGAGCTGGAGGAAGAGGAGAAGCAGCCAAGTGTTCTTTGTCTCATAAGAGAGCCAGGGGCCAGGGGGCTGGCTGGAGGACCTCTGTCTGTCTGCTGAAAGCTCTGCTAGACTTTCTGTCTCCTCCACCCCTGGGAATCCAACTATAAGAGGAACTAATCTGGCTCCCCTCTGCACCCCTTGCCCCCAACACACTTTCCTTCCTGTGCTTTCTGGAAGAAGATGAGAGCTGGGAAAAGAGGGATGCAGCTGGGGAGGCAGGTCCAGCTCAGCTGGGCCGCAACATCTGTATGTTTAACTGTGGCCTCCCCATTCCTGTTTCGAACTAAGAGCTGAGAGGGGATGGGAGAGCACCAATTCTCCCCAGGAAGCAGTGATCCGATTCACTCTCCAGGATAAGCCATGGAAGAATGCAGCTTTTTTCTCTAAGACTCATATAAAACTGTGGAACTCATGCTCTTACCTTTATATGGCAAAATGTGGACGAGCACATTTGTTAACAGAAAACTCCAAAGTGATGACTTAAACAAGATGGAAGTTTATTTTCTCCTCACATAAAATAATTTTGGACATTAATAGCCAGGGCTGGTATGAAGACTCTGCAAAGTTTTCAGGGATCCAATTTCCTTTCAACTCATCTTCAAGGTCTAAGATGACTGCAAGAGCTCCTGCCATCATATTTGAGTTCCAGGCAAAAGCTTAGAGAAGCAAAGCATGCTTCTTCTTTAAGGGGACTCTTCAAAGTCCAAATTCCAAATTTTCCCTTACACCCAAAACTCTTCAGAAGCCCTCAGGGGCAAGGGTTGGCCAGAACTTGGTCATAAGGTCACTGCCAGCTCCAGACACAGCTGGGAAATGAGCTCTTCTATCTGGGGGACAATAGATCTTATCTCATCTCTTCACACAGCCACTGTCCTGAGTCAAACCTCTCTCAGCTCTATCATAAGCACAGATCTGGCCTGCCTGCCTCCAGGCCAACCCTCCACCTCTGGCCATATCACTCTCTTATTCAAGAACCTGCAGTGGCTCCCTGGAGCCCTTGGAATTAACTGCAAACTCGCAGTATGGCCTTCAAAACTCTTTACAATCTGACTCCAGCCTTCTTTTCCAGCCTCTTCTTCAGGTACGGATGCATACTCTCCCAGGCCTGCTCTCTGTCCAGCCCCACCAGAGTCTTCTATGTCCTTCAAATAATCCATGCCTCACCAGGTTACTCCCCTTGACCAGAATGCTCTTTCCCCTCTTCGATTCCTGATAAACTTCCATCATCCTGTGAAATGCTGCACAAGCATCACCTTCTCCAAGTGAAACCTTCCTTGCCTGCTCTGTGGACCTCCTGGCAAGTCTCTGGAACACTCTTCTATGTTAGAATGCCCTCCAGCGGACAGACGTCTAAGGTAAGAGCCGCTCACCTGCATGCTACCATGGGTCTGCAGCAGAGACCCTGGACGGTTTTGTTCTGCATGGACTTGGTGTTATTTAAGACCAGAAGCTCCTCCAGCACCATCATGGTCTTGGTGTCCCCCACAGGGAGCCCAGGGCCTGGCACAGGGTAGGGCTGAATAAATGAAGGACCCACAGAGGACACAGCTCCTTCTCTTCCCCATTGTAGCCCAGAGTCCAGCCTATTCACCGGTCTGGCCCCCTCCCTCTGAAGTGCAGAATGACAGCTTGACCAGGGACTAACACTCTAAAGGATGACATTAAAATGGAACAGATACGGGCCCTCAAAGCAAACCTCACCCAGATCTACACCATTCCAATTATGAGATGTTTAGTCTATACTGTCTCCACTAACCTTTCGACCCATAACAGAGGCAGCGTCATTCCTGACGAGAACAGGAGCCCCTCACCGCCCCCTGGGCTCCCAACATCGGGGGAGCGCTGAGCCAAGACTCTAGGTCCTTTGTGCCCTGCCAACTCCAGGAGGCCGGACGGAGGACAGGCTGGCTGGCTCCCCAGACTCTGCAGCCTCTGGACATGGTGCTTCGAGGGTGAGGGGCTGGGATGGGTCTTCTGGTTGCTATTTTCTTCTACTTCTCCCCAAATCCCCGCATTCCTTCCAGGTGCTAGGAAGTCCTTCGGTTGCTACCAGAAAGCAGGCATGACTTTTTTCCTTTGGGAGGAGTCCCTGCAGAAGACTTTTGTCACACTGCCACCCGGAAGACACAGCTGGGGCTTTCAGCCTCCTTCCCCTAGGAGCATCAGGCTCTGGTTCTAGGGCCCATCTCCCTTCTAGCTTCTGGGTGGAGGCCTCCCCTAGGGGAAGGAATGGTCAGGGTTCCCAGGCCAGGGAGATTCAATATTGATTTGGATCTCTCATTCCTACATGCACGCACGGACACACACAGATACACACACACCAGCATCCTCTTTCCCTCTTGGCGTTCCCATAGCACTTTGCACCTGGACTCTGGTTCTTCAGAGGCCAATTCACAATGATCTGTGATTGTCTATGACCCAAAAGCATCTCTGTTTCCTTGGGTGAACGGCACAGAGAAGGGGCCCAAGGATGGGGGTGCATGGGGTGCCCTCTCCTCTCCTGACACTCCAGTGCTATGGAGAAGGAGGTCTCTGAGGTTGACTCCACCCCCTTGGAGGTCAGAGGACTAGCCTGGAAGCCTTGCCTCCTCTGGGATGGCTTTCCTGCCATCCATGGTAACCATGGTGACCATGGAATGTCTGCATGACGCTTAGAGGGGGTAATCTGGCCCATGCCGTCCCCCTCTCCCCAGGAAATGATGATAATGGCTGAAGTTATTAAACACAAGGTACCATGCACTCTGCTATGTGATCGACTTCTGCTTTCTCACTTAAATCCAGCCACTAAAGATGGGGTTAGAAAGCTGGAAAGACTTGCCCAAGGCCACACAGCTAGAAAGAGACAAGCTCTCAAGCCCTGCCAGACACTGCCTCCTCATACGAGTCTCCTAATGCTCTTCCATCCTTCTCCCTTCTGCAGCTTGCCAGGCACGCAGGAGGTGCTACACGGGGCGGGCAAGAGAGGCCCCCTGCCCTCTGCCCTCAGGCCTCCTTGGCGGAGTGGGGGAGGAGGAGGCTGACCTGCCACACCAGCCACCCAGCTGTTGTTGCGGGGGAAGGACGGCCCCGAGCTGTCACAGGCCCTCCAGTTCTCAGAGAGCTCTGTTCCACATCACAGCCGATTAGTTACAAATTGCTTCCTCTTCTCCTGTATCACTTACACCCCAGAGAGAAAGGGGAGATTGTTCCTAAGGAGGACGGTCTCCTTGGCCCCTCTCACCAGGGCAGCTGGGACACACAAAGGGAAGGAGAGGAGGGGCTGGGAGGAAAAGGGGGTGTCGTCACGGGACATGGGACGTCGAACAGCTCGGCAGCTGGGAAGGGACCCACCGTGTCCATCCCAGTGGGCAGCAGGCAGGTGGGGGACCAAGGCTTAGCAACGGCCCTGAGCTATGGGGGCAGGATGGGAAGGCAGTTATGGTGCAGCTCAAGGGCCCAGTTTCAGGAGAACAGCTGGT
This sequence comes from Bison bison bison, assembly GCF_000754665.1. Classification (NCBI taxonomy): domain Eukaryota; kingdom Metazoa; phylum Chordata; class Mammalia; order Artiodactyla; family Bovidae; genus Bison; species Bison bison. The sequence goes on from NW_011494940.1 coordinate 760,939, forward strand.
CAAGGACCCCCACGCAGCCCTCCAGCCCCCTGCCCTGGAAGGATGGGCTCTGGTTGGGTAGCCGGAGCACAGCAGGTGCTGGCCTCTGGATTTCTCGAGAGCTTTGATAACTCGGGGATCTGAACAAATGCCTTCCCTCAAAACAGCCTGCCAGTCCTCCGGCTCCTCTGGTTTCGATAAAGCCCAGGCTGGAAGCTGGAAGAGCCTGGAAGGAAGGGCAGTGTCAGCGAGGCTGCTGGACACGAGGTGCTGGCTGCGGCCCCTGTGCCCCTGCTGCGCCTTGACTTCGCTGTTGCCACTAAGCGAGGTCCCAAGCACGCACAGAGTACCCCTTTGTCATTCCACTTCGCACAGCTGAGACCAGCTGGCATTTTCACAAAGGACTTTACTAAATACTAAGGGAGAACAAAAGGGAAATAATTACAGAAAACACGAAAAACCCAGCCCCAGCTGCCAAGTTCCCAAAGTACAGGTTTCCAATCCTCTGGTGACAACACGTCACCCCAAAAGCCTGGGCTAAGGCCGCGGGCACCTCGCCTGGCTGCCCTCGTTCATGGTCTCGTGGTGGCTGCCATCTTGCTTTCCAATCCTGGGAAACACTCGGTCCCCCATGGGTTCTACTCTTGTCTCTCTTCCAACTCAGACCTACCCTAGGCCTCCCACCAGGTTCTGGTCTCTGGCCCAAGGCGTGAGCCGTGTTCCCTGGGGGCTGGCGGGGCTGTGGTGACCAACGCAGGGCAGGATTACATAGTAACGGGAGGTTGTTTTCCCACACCACCTGACCAGAGGGGCCCACCCAAGTTGTCTTGAGCATGGGGTCTAGGAGGGCTACCTCTGAAGGCTGAAGGACTTTTGGATAAGGAATGAGCAGGCTTAGGACATTTTCCTTGTGGAGAGAGGAGAGTGCTCTGAGGATGGGCCCACTTCAACAAACATCAAGTAAGCCCCTACAGTGCGCCAGGCACTGCAGGAGGTGCTGGGGGGCCCAAGGGTGAACAAGTGTCTGTCTTGTAAGCTGAGGGAAGACAGACCAGCATCTGGGCAGTGGTGATGCTGAGGGCCAGGCGCTGTTATGGAAGGGAAATTCAAAGTGCGGAGGGAGCCTGGGTTAGGAGTGATGGTGGCCAGGGAGGCCAACGGAGCCTGAATGAAGTTCATGGAAAGAAGGAGACAGACTCAGGGTTGAGGCTGGGGCGGGGTCCACCGGCCCAGGAGGCTGGACAAGAAGGCAGAGAGGCCAGCCAGCCATCTTCTTGCTGCTGACTTTGGCTTGCTGGTGGCGCAGCACACGTCCAGGCTATGAAGGGCAAAGGCCTTTGGCCCATGCTGCCCGCTGCCCCTTTCCCTGCCAGCCAGGAAGCAGGAGATTCTCGTCCTTGGATACTCTGCTTCTCTCTCATCTCTGGACACCATCTGGGGCTCAGGGACAAGGTCAGAGCCACCTGAGACACCGCTCCAGAGGTTAATGATCAATGTCATCAAGGGAGAAGGAAGAAATCAGAGTTGGGAAATAGATCAGAGGGTCAAAGCTATGAAGAGGCCAGGCCGAAATGAGAAAATGAGTCAGGAAGCCAAAAGCCAAGAAATAGGGATGGGCTGGGGCAAGTGTTTCAGGCTCAGACCATGACTAATGCCAGGTGTGGGAAGCCCTGTGTCTTAGGGCAGTCTCAGGAGGCAGCCCGCATGCAGGACTAGAACCCACAGCTGCTCAAGGGGACTATTGTCATGGTGCAATCAACATTCCTATGGCCTAGACCCTTGTGTTTACCTGTGTTTACCTGCAACAGGGCCAATTCCAGGACTGAGATGACGGTTTCTCCCTCCCACACAACAGCCTTCAGAGTTAGTTAAGCAGCCATTCCACTCGAGCAAAGGGAAGATCCAGAAAAGCTTCAGGACATCAGCCCTACCTTCAAAGTGTCTGCAATCTGCTTGCAGAGAGACCTCATGGCTCACTGGAAAGAGCCCTGGAGAAAGACCTAAGCTTGATCTCCATCTCTGTTTCTTCCCTGGTAGCTAAATGTTTTATGGGCCAATTACTTCAACTCCCAGCACTTCCATTTTCTATGGCGGCTTAGACAGTAAAGAATCCACCTGCACTGAAGGAGACCTGGGTTCAATCCCTGGGTCGGGAGAATCCCCCTGGAGAAGGGAATGGCTACCCACTCCAGTATTCTTGCCTGGAGAATCCCATGGACAGGGGAGCCTGGCCAGACACAGTCCCTGGAGTCGCAGAGTCAGATACGACTGAGTGACTAAGCACACACACACACACGCACATACCAGGTTGTGGTGAGAATTCAGTGAGTTGAAGTGTTAAAAGCACCAAGCATGCAACTCAAAAAATACTCATTCTCTCCCTGAAACAAAAACAAATGATTGTCACGTTCCACAGCTAAATGTTGAGTTGTGAACACCGATGCTACCTGTGGATCTGCTCAGCACCTGCATCTACTCAGAAGGCCGCAGGCACAGCTGGGGACTGACCGCCTGGATGGTGATGGTATAGGTTGTGAGTGTTGTGTGTGTCTGTGTCTGTGTGTGGGTGTGTGCATGCATGCACGTGTGTTAGTCACTCAGTCATGTCTGACTCTTTGTGACCCCATGGACTGTAGCCTGTCAGGCTCCTCTGTCCATAGAATTCTCTAGGCAAGAATACTGGAGTGGGTTGCCATCCCTGCCGGCTCAGGTAGGCACACACGCACAAGTGCAAATCCCTGCATACTTTTGTGCCTCTGCAATTCAGAATCATGAGATTCTTCATCTCCTGTCTCTCATCCAGGATGGTGAGGACTCTACTCTGTAGTGTCTTTATATCTCCGATAAAAATAAAAAGTTGAATTAGAAATCATGCCTAACAGCTAACATTTCCGGTACTCCAGGTACTTTAGCAGCCCTCACCTATGAGGTAAGCAAGTTATTATTCCCACTTGAGATGGAGGAAGTCTAGGCTCTGAGAGGTAAAGGAAGTGACTTGAAGTAATACAGCTGATAAAGACTGGAGTCACAGTCCCGGGGAGCAAAGCCCCCAGCACACCTGCCCTGGACTGAATGTGAGCAACAGTAAACCTCTGTCTGACCCATGGACGTTCTGAAGTCTAATTGATTTCCGCTAGCCTACCCTCAGAGAAGGCAATGGCACCCCACTCCAGTACTATTGCCTGGAAAATCTCATGGGCGGAGGAGCCTGGTAGGCTGCAGTCCATGGGGTCGCTGAGTTGGACACGACTGAGCGACTTCACCTTCACTTTTCACTTTCATGCATTGGAGAAGGAAATGGCAACCCGATCCACTGTTCTTGCCTGGAGAATCCCAGGGACGGGGGAGCCTGGTGGGCTGCCGTCTATGGGGTCGCATAGAGTCGGACCCGGCTGAAGTGACTTAGCAGTAGCAGCCTACCCTAGCCAATTCATCTCACAGCGCAAGAAGCCAGGTAGAGAATGATATGGTCTTCAGTTTAGTGACAAAAATCTGAGGTGAACTTGCAGGAATTGCAGACACTGCCCAGACACTGGGCTCACCCCAGAGAGTAGAAAGGGAACTGTGGCATTCCCAGCCATCTGAGCATAGTAGGGCTGAAGCAATGCATGTTGAATGAAAGAACAAATGAATGAAAACAAACACATACACACACACACACAAATATATGTTCCCTTATACTCCTTGGAAGGAAAGTTATGACCAACCTAGATAGCATATTCAAAAGCAGAGACATTACTTTGCCAACAAAGGTCCATCTAGTCAAGGCTATGGTTTTTCCAGTGGTCATGTATGGATGTGAGAGATGGACTGTGAAGAAGGCTGAGCGCCAAAGAATTGATGCTTTTGAACTGTGGTGTTGGAGAAGGCTCTTGAGAGTCCCTTGGACTGCAAGGAGATCCAACCAGTCCATTCTAAAGGAGATCAGCCCTGGGTGTTCTTTGGAAGGAATGATGCTAAAGCTGAAACTCCAGTACTTTGGCCACTTCATGCGAAGAGTTGACTCATTGGAAAAGACCCTGATGCTGGGAGGGATTTGGGGCAGGAGGAGAAGGGGACGACAGAGGATGAGATGGCTGGATGGCATCACCGACTCGATGGACATGAGTTTGGGTAAACTCTAGGAGTTGGTGATGGACAGGGAGGCCTGGCGTGCTGCAATTCATGGGGTCGCAAAGAGTCGGACACGACTGAGCGACTGAGCTGAATACATATGCAAAGGTGCACAAATGCTCAAAACACTCCGTTAAAGACAAGCATATACAATGTGTGTGTTTGTCACTCAGTCATGTCCAACTCTTTTGACCCCATGGACTATAGCCCACCAGGCTCCTCTGTCCATGGAATTCTTCAGGCAAGAACACTGGAGTGGGTTGCCATTTCCTTCTCCAAAGCATGTACAATACAGATACTTAAATACACCCACTCATGCACAAAACACACTCGTGCCCACAATCACAAATCCGAAATAAAGACACACATAAACATATGCATATGTGTAAACACAGATATTATGGACAAACATATATGATCCAGATATGCCCAAACACTCATCTACTCACCCCTCATACACACACAGCGATGCCCAGACATCCTCCACCAAGACCCTGGGCCCAGGAAGGAATCTGTCTGCTCCACGAGCCTCAGCATGTTGGAGCTCGTCAGAAAATTCTTGCAGCCCCCACCTAGCTGGCTGGTGACTGGCCCCTGGCTCCTGGACCTCTGGGCTTGGGGCTGGCCAAGCAGAAGGCAGCCCCACGTGGGTGGGCGGGCAGACAGCGGACGCAGAGGTCACTGGGGTGAGGGCTGGGGCTGCTCTGGCCTCTCTTTTCCTGGCTGGAATGTGAGTTGTAGGGCCCGCCTCTCAGACCTCCCCCTTCTCCCACAGCCACCCACCAGGCCCAGGCCAACCCGTGACCCCCAGTCCTGCCAGGTTAATGGGTCCAGGAAGCTGTGCACAGAGGGTGGTGGCGGTGATGAACCCCTGAAGACACACACAGATATGCAGAGAGATGCACAGTCACACACAGAAGCCGGCCCAGATATTCACAAAGACATGGGCAGGCATACGAATTCACAATTCCGCTGAAAGGCACATTTAGACAGACTTCCAAAGCCAGCAGAAAAATCACACACCACACACACAATCACACAGGCATACAGAGATACCGAGAGAACAGACCCTCACACAAGCGACATTTACACAGACACTCGGACTACACAGAGACTGACAGCATGTGGGGAACCTTCACGACCACACCTAAATGCCCACACACAGGCACAAGCACGCACACACACAGACCCCTGCTGCACTGGAACACCTCCTCCTTCTCCTGGGACCTGGAGGAAATGCTGCACTCGGCCCCTCTCCAACCCACATGTGGCCAGTTTGCTGGCACGGCCTGGGAAAACTGCTTCCCACAAGAGGAAATAGTGCTCAAGTCCTGGCGGGTGCCTGCTGTCTGAGTGCCTGGCTAGGAGGATGGTGCTTGGGCTGAAGAGACAGCCACATGGCTTGGCTTAGTTACACACACATACACACACACTTTTCAAGAGTACATATGTGTGTACAACACATACAGGTAGGGGCACTCTTGGAACCTCGGTTTCTTCGTCTGTGTGCTGTGCTTAGTCTCTCAGTCGTGTCAGACTCTGCTCTGTCCACGGAGCCTGGCCGACTGCAGTCCATGGGGCCTCAAAGAGTCGGACACGGCTTCCTCTATAGAATAGAGCTGATAATTCTTTCACCCTGGAGGATTATGGCGATGGTATAAGGTGGCACCATGAAGTGCCAGACCAAATCACTGCCTTCCTGGGGGCTCTGAAGCGGTATCTCTGCAGAGGCCGCTAACATCAGGAGCTTTGGACACAGGCGTCCGGCTGACCTGGTTGCCCCCCACCCGAGGTGGCCAGAGCCGAGCTCTGGTCCCCTGTCTGCGGCCCGCACTGGGTGCTGCCTGAGTCCGATAGTGCCTTGTGCTTGGCGGCGGCAGCAGGCTCCAAGCGTCGCCGGGCAGGATGCGGGCACGGGTCCGGCTGGCCTTCTTTCAAGTCCGCATCGGGATCGCCCCTTCCACGCACTGCGGCCGAGGGAGCTGGGGCTCAGATCTACGCCGCCTGGCCGCCCTCTGGCCCCGCTGGGCTCGGCCTCTCCCTGGGACTCGGGTCTGGAGCCTCGTCGGCGGTGGGCGGGGCGGCCGTGCGGCCCCGCCCTGTCCGCGGCCCCTGAAACACCGCCGCCAACAAGCTTTAAGTCCCAGAAGGGAGCTGCTGTCTGAGCGAGAAGCGGCATCACTGGCCGGCTACGAGGGAGAGAGAGAGGACCCGGGATCGCGCTGGGGCTCCTGACCCGTCCTCCCAGGGACCCGCCTGCCCCACGCCGCCCGGCCCCGCCGGACTCTCTGCATCAGCCTTACCTGCGGGGGCCTCCAGAATCTCCAGGACTTTCAGAGGATGCTCAGGCCGCCCACGGGGACCTCGGGGCAGCAGTGAGGGGGGCATCCAGCTCCCATCCAACTCCGGTCCTGCGCCAGGGGCTCCCCCTGGAGATGAGCATGGTGGTTTTCTCTTGGAGTCCCCTGGCTTGGTACGTCTGAGAAGATGCCTACCGTGAGACTGTTCACTTGCTTCCTGCAGCTCCTGACAGGGCTGGTGTTGCCTGCCGTGCCCACGACGGTAAGACTCCCACCCCCAGCCTGAGAATGGGGAGGGGCAGGGCTCTGAAATCCCAGACCCACAGCGGGCAGTGGCACCCCCAAGGATGTCCACACGCTTCCCGGGAGCCAGGCTGGACCGGTCCTCTGGGAGGAGACCTCGGGCTGGACTGTCCCAGACTCCAGCCCCCAGGGTCTGTCTTGGCGGGGGCAGGGAAGCCACAGAGAAGGGAGGGAGGTTTCCTGTCTGGCCCCTAGAGCCCCCAGTGGCTTTGCTAAAAGCATCTCTCTGCTAATCCCAGGCCAGTCCCTGGCCTTTTGGTCAGGGTCGAGGCCCTGTGACCAGGCAGGCGCCCCCAGGACCTCTGACCTGGTCTGGTGGAAGGGAAGCCAGCCCAAGAGGCCATTGGTAGGGGAGGCTAGGCCCTGCCCCCTCCAAGGCTCTGGGTTGAGCCCAGGGCTCCTGGGTGGGCTGGGGCGGGGGGTGGTGAGACAAGAGTCCCACTGTGCCCTCTTTCCCCGGGTGGGCAGCCGGAGGTCCTGAGTGCGGGGCCTGGGGAAGTGAGCAGAGCCCTTTTCCCAGGAGCTGGGTAAGTCTGGCTGCAAGCCAGCTGGGGCAGTGAAATCCTGACAAAGCCAATGAAGCTCCCTTCCCACCACAGTACCCCCATGGCCCTATCCCATTGCCCTGGGAGTCCCGGGCCCCAGCACAGAAGTGGGTGGGCTGGGCAAGTCCCACGAGGGGGCAGGAGAGCCGTACCACCCGCCGCCCGCCCGCCTGCTGCAGGGCTGCTTAGAGGTGTAACTTTACCAGCGGCAGCAGCTCCTGGCGCCACCGGCTCCAGCGCCTCCGCTCCCACCGGCTGATGGCCTCCCCCTGGGCTCTGGCACCCAGCCAAGGCAAGCTGCACAGGACCTAGCCAGGCTGCCTGGGGGCTGGGTAGATGGGAGACCCCCATAGTCTCACCAGATCTTTGGGACATAGCAGGCAAATCGGTCTCCAAAAACTTCGCTAGTCTCCCACCCTTTCCAAATGAGGAAACTGAGGCCAGAGAAAGTAGGACCCATCCAGTCTCCCTCGAGTTGTCAGTTGCACTGGAAAGAGTGAGCCGTGAGATGGGGCAGCGTGTCTGAGCAGCAGGTGGGCAGGAGGGTGGAGGGGGCCTCTGTGCTCTTGCCAACGCACAGGACCCCAGAGCACAGAGGCCCAAGGTCGTCCCCCTCACCTCTGCACCTTTCTGTCCACAGCAGTGGGCCTTGTCTCCTGGGAACATTTCATCGGAGGTGGAAGGTAAGCTGGCTGGGCGGGGAGGGCATGGTGCAGGGCTCCCCAAGCCCTCACATCCCAGGGCTCAGCAGTGGATGGGAAAGGATTGGCATGAACAGTGGGTGCAGGCCGATATTAAGTTGGAAGAGTCTGCAAGCTAGCTGAGGCCCTAGCTGACAGAGTTGGCAGGGCCTGAGAGATCCCCCTTGCATTGTGACCCAGAGACCTAGAGAGGTCTCTTCCTGGGCAAGGGTCACCGGGCACCCAGAGAGCAGGGCAGGAGCACATATACCCAGTGTCCAAACAGTTGGCTCAGAGCCCTTTCCCAGCATGATACAAGGGGGCAGATGGGGTCTTGGAAGGCTGTGCAGCGGTGAGTGCCAAGGGCCAGACTGAGGGTCCAGAAGCAGGCTGCAGTGGGCCAGCAATCAAGAGGACCAGGGAGGGGCAAGAGGACTTCCCAGCAGCCAGGCTGGAGGAACTTAAGGGATCTGAGGAGACCTCTCCATTGATTACATATAGACAGAGTGAGTCGTGCCCTCCCCGGCCCCTCCACTCCCCACCCTAGGTTGCATCAAGGGAGAATCTTCAAAGGGCAAGACATTTGCCAAAGAGACATACGTGCAGAAGGCAGGAGGCCCATGCCAGGCCCCCCGCCTTGCTCCTCCCTCCCTGCCTCTCCGAGACGTGCAGGCAGGCCACACACCACTTCCCACGGAAGAAAGGGAGCGTGTAGGGACGTGCGCACGCACACGCGTGGTAGCCTCTGCGTGCTGGGAACACCCTCCCTCTACCACCTGGTAGCCAGCCTCTCCTGGACTTGGTCATGCTCTGCCAGCTTGAGTCCCAGGCCCCTTGGGCACTGAGAAGGTGGGGGAAGTAGCAGCCATTGATTTCATTGATACCCTCTTCCTAGCCCTGCTGTCCCCTCTGGGACTGGCACAATATTAGGCTTTCTGGGATTTGGAGAGGGACCTATCACCTATCTCCACCCCATGGCCCTTTTGATCCTTTTAGTATATTTTGGACAAAGAAATCTGAGCCTCAGTTTCATCATCTGTAAAATGGGAGTGTTAGACCAAATGATATCTAAAGGTTCTTTTTCCCAGGTGGCAGGATTCTCTGACGCCATAGAGGTGTCCCAAGAGTATATATATATCCCAGGGACCTGGATGAGGAGGCTTGGAAGTGTCAGTCCCTTAGGGCAGCTCCCCTGTCATCATCATCATTGATTAGGGAGCCTGTATTGTGACCAGGGAAAGAAACTTGGACCCCAGTTATCAAAAGCCTGAAAACGACATCCCCTAGTAATACCAGACAAGAGACAGAATGCTCTGTATTCTGCAGCCACAGACGTTGATTTTTTTACTGTTACTATTCATGGGAATAGTATCAGCCACTTACTGTAACTCCATGCTGACCACAAGCTGTGATGAACTAGGAAAGCCCTCATATTCTCTACGTTTTGTAAATGAAGGCTCTGGGGCTCAGAGAGGCCCTTGGGGTTGCCTAAAGGCTCAGACACTCCTCAGGACATGTGGCAGAGCTGGAGTTTATGACACCAAGCCTCCCCATGGCTCACAGCTGAGCAGGCATGAACAGGGTGTCTCTCGAGGCAGGCTGGCTGTGTGCTTTGCCGGTGACCGCGGATGGGATACCTGCTGGGTTCGGCTGGTGGCCCGTGGCTCTGCCCAGTCCTGTCCCCCCTCCCCCACCCAGTGGCCTCCCCAGGTGCTTGCTCTCAGGATGAAACACTTCCCATCCAGGGATCTCCTCTGTCCTGGGTGTTAGGCAGCTGGAGCCAGACTGGAAGCTTGCCCAGGGGCTGGCAAGGGAGCCCACTCATGGCCCTGGGGGCAGCCAGGCGCCTGCCTGAGCCACAGGCAACCGCCCCCGCACCGTTCCTCTCTCGGACCCTGGCCTCTGAGCAGGTCGGGGGCCAGAGGAAGTGCTCTCAGGAGCAGGTGAGCAGAGCTCTTTGCTGAGGGGCTCAGCCCACATCTGGGAGCAGTCACCACACTCTCTCAGCCGGCCCCTCGCCCAGCACCCTCTGTTTCTCCCATACCCCGAGACAGCAGCCCCAGGGATGAGCGGCCCTCTTCCTTGATGACCACCAGGTAAACCAGGCCCAGCCCACCACCTTCCCTGCCCTCTCCCAACGCCATCTGGGCCGTGTGGCCCAGGATGTGCCGGGCTTCAGGGCCCTGGAGCCTGGGCGTGGGGGGAACAGGAAGTCTCTTCTGCCTTCTCAGCCCTACCGGGCTCTGCTTAACCTGGCAGTGGCCCCACAGCCCGGCTGGGCTGGAGTCTGCTTGTGGGATGGTAGGGGGCTTCAGGGCCCCTCCTCTGCTTCTGTGCTCTTCCTGATGGCTGGTCCCAGGGCGGGACCCTGAACCTTCTATGGCACTTTGGCAGCCGGCTACTCTTCTCCTGTTATTTACGTTTTCCAAGGCAGAGATTAAACGTTGAGAGTTATGTAGTGCTCATGAAGGTTTTAGACTAAACACGCACTCATGGAGGTACATTAGGGAGCTGCTCCTCTGACCTCTCCCTACAAAGGCCAGTTTCCTGGGGCTTTGGGCTGCCTGGCGTACATGGCCTTGTTTCCTGCTTGGGTCCAGGGAGAGTGGCCCAGAGGCCTGGAGAGGCAGGATCAGGGAGGCCTCTGGTCCCCTTCCCATCCCCGGACCCAACCCTAGTGCCCCTGCAACAGACAGGGCAGAATGGAGCCGCAGACGCCCAGATAAGCATGGTTTATTGCTCTGTGCTGCCCCAGCCAGCTCCACGTGGACACACCGCCTCTTGGGTATTTTCCACCCACTTGCAGCCTTTCCCGAGGGCCTCTGCTAGGGCTGAAGTTTATTCTTCCTCCGAGATTACCCTGAGACTCATGTCCTTGCAGGCTCAGTAGAATGGACTTCAGCCCCTTCTGCCTCCTAGGAAGGGCTGTGGAAGGAAGTGAGGGGCTGCTGGGAGCAGCCATTGCACCAGGGCAGAGGCTGCAGGGACCCCAGGTGGTCCAGCTCCCCTGTCCTCCCCCACCAGAGGAGGACGACCATCCAGTGCAGGGCAGGGTGACCCAGGATTGGCGATGTGTCTCCGCCCGCAGTCTCAAGGTTGGGCTGGGTCGTGTGCACAGTGCACTCAGAAACACAGAGCGCCTGTCAGAGCTGGGGGAGCCCTTAGCAACCATCTCTTCCCAGCCTTCTTCTTTTTCCCCAGCTGGAGAAACTGATAGCCCCAGAAAGGTGCAGTGACCTCCCCAAGGTCACACAGCCAGCGCAGGGCCGGGACCAGGAGCCAGTCTCCTAGCTCTGGCTGTTCACTTCCTGCGAATCTGTGTATGGGTCCAGGCCCCAGGCCCTCCCCAAAAGGAGCAGCATCTTTTAAGAGACTCCAGATCAGGCCCCCAAAGATCCAGTCACGATCACCAGGACATTGTGGGGGCCAGGGATATCCCTGATAATTTTCAGTGAACTATCATCTACTCAATCAGTAATTACCTAGCCTGTGTTTACTGGGTGTTTGGGTGCCTGTCTACAAGGAGCCTCAACTCGCTTGTAAAAACGATAAAAGCCACCAGTGACGGAGATAAAGCAAGCTCTTGGGGCTGAATTATGCTCAAAAGAGGAACGTCTGTTCATATCAGACAAGTTGGAGAAGGCTTCAGAGAGGAGGCAGGGAGGCAGGGCTGGAGGAGTGGGTGGTGGGCTTTATTTGGTTAGAAATGAGAAGGGGGCAAGGAGCATGGACCAATAGAGGGTATCTGAGTGATGCGGCCCTGGGCCCATGCAAGGGTGGTCCAACCGAAAATGGAGAGCGGGGATGGGGCACATCGTTGGCTGCAGTCTGGGCCACCAGGCGGAGGAGCTGGCCCAGACATTAGAGGAAATAAGGACTAAGGGGAAGGTTCACCCTCCCTGTGGGACTCTGCAAGCCAGTCTTGCGGAACTTGCAGAGCTAACTGTATTCTGCCAATTCCCCAAGACCAAGGGAGGACCAGGTCAGGCCCTGAGAAAGATCCAGAGGGCCTGGGGAGACTACCAGGACACGCTCCTCCGAGCTCCAAGGCCCCGGAGGCTGATGCCGGCACCTGAGCTGAGAACAGAGCCGAGGATCACAAGCCTCTAAGAAGTTCTGTTCCCCTGGGATTTCCATCTAGCAGATGAGCCGGGGCGGGCAGAGGGGAGGCCCAACTGTCGTCCCAGAGAATTGACGTCAGGAGTTCAGAGTAGGGGGAGCGCTCACGTAGGCTGGGGGCTTCCTGGAGGAGCGGGTGTGGGCTGGACCTGGGAGGACCTGCCGTGCCCGGGGACCTGAGCCAGCTGTCTGTGCCTCCTCGCAGTGGTGCCCTTCCAGCAAGTGTGGAGCCGCAGCTACTGCCGGCCGGTGGAGAGGTTGGTGGACATTGTGTCTGAGTACCCCAGCGAGATGGAGCATCTATTCAGCCCATCCTGCGTCTCCCTGATGCGCTGCACTGGCTGCTGCAGCGATGAGAGCATGCACTGCGTGCCCCTGGAGACAGCCAACGTCACCATGCAGGTAGGGTGACACCCCGGCTCGGGCCCCAGCCTGCCCCGCCATCCACAGCTGCTCAGAGGGCCACAGAGCCTGGTCCCCAAGAGAGGGGGCCAGGAGAGGGTAGGCCAGGGCCACAGGATCCAAACTGACACCCAGGTGTTCTTACCCACAGCACTCCTCCTTCTTGAGTCCCCACCCCATCTTTGAGCCCCCCTCTCCTCCTCCCTTAGCAGCTTTCTCAGGTTCTGGCTTAGCCCTATCCCAGGACACAAGATATCTGATTGAGGTTGGGAAAGAAATCTGTTCTTATTCAAGACATCCCTTTTTATACCAGGAGTGTTTGGTGCCCTGAGCTTTGCTTCCACACTCACACTCACAATGTTGGTCTTTTTTTCTGAGCACTTGAAACTTCAGAAATTTCCAAGTACTGTGCTTCAGAAATGTTACCTCAACATTCAGTCCTTGGAGCCAAGTGATATTCCCATTTTACAGAGGGAAGCTGAGCTTCAGAGATGATATTTCACCTACTTAGCAAGTGGAAAAGCCAAGATTTAAACATAGGTCTTCCTGCCTTCAGAGCACAGGCCACCTTCCTATCCTGTGCTTTGCTGATGGCCCTGGGAAGAGGGGGAATGGGAGCCTCCCTCAGGTCCGCAGGCAGGTAGGAGGGCTGTTTGCCCCAGGCTCCAAGCAGAATGAGGGTGTGTAGTACAGAAGTAAGTAAGTAAGCGTTAGTCGCTTAGTTATGTCCGACTCTTTGTGATCCCATGGACTGTATCACGGGATCTTCTGTCCATGGGATTCTCCAGGCATGAATACTGGAGTGGGTTGCCAAGCCCTCCTCCAAGGGATCTTCCCTACCCAGGAATTGAACCCAGGTCTCCCACATTGCAGGCTGATTCTTTACCATCAGAGCCACCAGGGAAGCCCAAGAACACTGGAGTGGGTAGCTTATCCCTTCTCCAGGGGATCATCCCCACCCAGGGATTGAACCCAGGTCTCCTGCATTGCAGGCAGATTCTTTACCATCTGAGCCACCAGGGAAACCCATGTAGTACAAAGGCTGGTGGGAAATAGGGAGTCTGGTCCTCCCCTAAGGGATGGCTGAACGGAGTATTGGAAACCCGCAGGCCACCCCCGCAGTCCAGTCACCCAACCTTTGTCTCCTCACAGCTCATGAAGTACCGCTCTCTGGACCAGCCCTTCTTTGTGGAGATGAGCTTCTCTCAGCACGTCCGCTGCGAGTGCAAGTGGGTCCTCGGGTGCGGCCGGGACAGCCCCCACACACCTGGCGGCATCAGCCAGGGGTTGCCCATCTGTGCTGCAGTCTGTGCCTCCTCTCTAGCTGATGGAGGCCAGGGAAATTGGGGACCAGTGGCAGCCCAGGGAGCTGGTCCCAGGAGCTGGAGCATAGCTACTGAGAAGCCACAGGGACAGAGGGAGCCAGGGTCCCTCCCAAACTGGCCAGGCTTGGGCACGCCGTCTCCCTCCTTGAGCTGGGATGGGGATGCCAGGGCGCTGGAAGAGGCACTTGGACCCACGGGAGCGGGAAACGGGATTGAGGAGCTCAAAGACAGACAAACCCTGGTAGGAGGGAAGGGGCAGAGGGAAGGAGGCACAGGCTTTCTTTAAAGTCGAGTCTCCACCTGGCAGAGCCTCTCCCCAACACATCTTGCTGCTGGTGCCCAGGGTGCTCTTAGCATTAGTTACCGGGAGCAGCAGGCCTGGCACCGGCGACTGGTTCAGGGGCACTCCTGATACCTCTGGGCCATGGGATGGAGGCATGGGACCAGAGGTCCTGAGCCATATCTTGGGGCAGGAAGAGGGGGAGAACCACCATTTATGGTGCATCTACTCTGTGCCTTGCCCAGCATAGGCACCCGACCTGAGTGTATTTTCTGATTTAATCAGCAAACATCTACTGAGCACTTAGTGTAGGCTAGGTATGGTCTCAGATGCTTGGGATATAGTGGTGAGCAAGACAGACCAGGTCCTTGGTCTCCTAACCACCCATTTTACAGATGAGGAAACCGAGGCTTGCTAAGGTTATGTGATTTGCCACAGCTAGTGGGTTGACCCCAGCCTGTTGACCCCTAAACCTGCCCTTTCTTATGCTACCTCTCATGGCCATTACCACGCTCTACAGAAGCTCCAGGACTGCCCCGGGCTTGGCCCTGCCTGGTGTCTGGGGCTCTGGCCACTGCTCTTGGACGTATACCACCGCTCGAAGCCCTGCCTCAATCCGCTTCCTCCCATCCTCCCTTGCCAGGACTTGGCCATGTAACAACAGTTCAGTAGCAAGTCCTCCTTGGCGGTGCTAGACAGCAACCTTTCCCCTTCCCCATCACCTATATAACCTGTATGTTGGGGCAGACAGATGAGAAGATTAAGGGCCCAAGAGTGTCTCTGACTGGTCCCAGATGGCAGAGACAGGACCAGACAGTCCCAGGAGGTGCTGGTACCCTGCCCTGGCTCCCAAGGGAGACGGCCAGCCTAGGGCAGCCTTCCCTGGCCCAAAGCTGACTGTCACCACGCTGTCCCACGCCCCCACCCTGGTTCCCAGGGAAGACTGTCGCCGTCCAGAGGGCTGAGCAACAGGGCCACCTTTCTTCTCTCTTCTGGGTCAACAGCCACGGCCCTGGGAGACAGAGCCAGGACAAGTCTAGTGACTGTGGGGCTTTCGATCACCTCCTGTCATCCCACTCCCTGAGTCCTTAAGATTGCTGCAACGTCACACGTCCCCAGGGTAGGGTGGTGGCAGTTGTGCCTTGACAGGTGGCCTTGCCCCTCATTCACTGTCAGCGAGGAGACTCCCAGAGGGCACCCTGGAAGGAAAGGGCACCCTGGCAGGTGCAAGGGAAGGAAGTGAACAGAGAAAGGCTGCAGAGAGCAGACTTGGCCCCCAGATTTGATTCCAGAAGCAGAGGAGAGCAGATGGGTGTGGAGAGGACCCCCAAGAGGGCATTCGCACCTCTCTTAGTGGGGTCGCCAGGGCCTAGAGTGGGAGTGGAAGCCCCCAGGCCTCTGGGCATCTCTCCCTCACTAGCTCCATGCTACCCCCTAGTGGCTTCAGCACCAACTACAGGGCCAGCCCCAGTGATGGCAGGGAAGTCTGGCCAGGGAGCCCCGATCCACGGCTGTCCTAATTCTCCTCCGTTCCTCTCTCTGTTTTTCCAGACCTCTATGGGAGAAGATGAAGCAAACAAGGTAAGCAGCCTGGCAGGGGTACCGGGCTGTTCTCAGGCCTGCCAACGCCTGACCTAGCATGGGGGCCCCCAGCCGCTCTGTCTTGACGCTTTTGGCTTATTGCAGGAGGAGATCCAGGGTCAGGGGCCCGAGGAAGAGAGAGGAGCAGAAACACAAAGACTGTCACCTGTGAGTGCACGGGGGTGCCCAGGGATGGCAAGGAGGCTGGGCCAGAGGGGAGCCCCACCCTGCCAGCACGATCAGTGGTCGGGGAGGGACAAAGCCAGCAGTGCGGGCCAGAACCTAGAGATTCCAGGCCCTAGGAAGCCTCCAGTGAGCCGAGATAAGAACCAGGAAGCCGTCCCGGCTTCGTTCTGAGTCTCTGTGTGGCCTTGAGCAAGTCCCATCACCTCTCTGAGCCTAGTTTTTCTGTGTGTAGAATGAGGGTCAGCGGGGTCAACCAAGCATTCGGTCAATCTACAAACATTTACCAAGCACTTACTGTGTGCCAGGCACTTTCATGGGCAGACCAATAATATTTCTGCCCTTACAGGGCTTACACTCTAGTGTTAGAAAGTCCAAAAATTTAGGGACTGAGGCTGGTGGGCTACAGTCCATAGGGTGGTAAAGAGTTAGACCCAACTGAAGCGACTTAGCACACACACAGGCCAGCGGCCCAGTGGTTAAGACTCCACCTTCCAACGCACAGGTAGCCAGTTTGATCCCTGGTCAGGAAACTAAGGTCCCACATGCTACAGGGTGTGGCCAAAACAATTTTTTTTTAAAGTAAGAATTTTCTTTTTAAAGTCCAAAAATTTAGCCAGGACTACCTCCTGGAGGCCATAGGGAAGGTAGAGCCCCTCACTGGCTCTCAGGCAAGTATTTCTTTCACTCCCAGGGAGCCTTGGGGTCTACTTGCTTTTCTTTCTTTGTCCATGTTACCTGTCCATTTGGCTTCACCTCTGGAGAAGGTGGCTGGGGTCCAGGCCTGAGTGTTGGAAGAGCAGAATTAGCAAAGGGCAACCCCGAATCTGTGAGAGTAAACAGGAAAAATAAAGTAGCTCACATGCGCAGTAACTCAGTCACACCGCGGTTCTCCTTCAAGGCCAGTCTCCTCCCAGCGACAGGACTGTCTCCACAGTCCTGTCTTTTCCACAGATCTTCTCATGTCATGGGGCTGGAGCTGGCCAAGTTCTACCCTGTGAGCCTGTCCCTGCAGGAGCAGACACGTCCACCCCGTTCCGTGAAGCTAGGGATTCTGGGGAGGTTGGTCCCTGCAGGCATGTAGCCCTTATTTCTCCCCTGGTTCCAAGCAGTGACTAGGGGAGGGGCTGGCAGTCCCCACAGGGCTCCCCAGCCAGGCAGCCCCAGATGGAAAGCGTCCTGTCCTAGCTGCTGGGGTAGCAGCCCTCAAATGTTTCATTCGGGAATCTCTTGAAAGAACTTCCAAAGCCCAAGTGCCCCCTTGTTCATTTTTAAGTCGACATTAACCTTTTTCATCAACATTGTAGATAGTTGCAAAGGATGTAATATATTAATATTTTAATATAAAGCCATTATATCACTCTCCAGATGTATCCTGTGGAATAAGCCATCCAAATTTAATACCATCATCCACTTTTTAAAAATTGTTTAACAACATCAAAAAGTATATGAACACTCTCCTTTAATAGCTGCATATTTCCATTGCTTCTTTTTGCCTCGAACATGTCTTTCCATTTTACTTTTCCCAAGAATTTCAGCGTAATGTAATATTTTTTAAATAGTCAAACATCTTTTATGTCCCACCTTGTCTTACTTATCTGCCACAACAATGGTATATGAGTTTGAATTATTTTAAATTTTCCTGTGAGCAGAAAACTCGAAATTAAATTTTTTTTGGAATGAATTATCACAGTAATTGTTAGTAGTACCCATAGGTTAAAACAGCACAAATACATTATATTTTACTAGATGCTAAGCACAAAAGGACAATCAATCTTACTGGGGTTGCATCTCAATGAGATGGATGTAGCTACTTCTTTTCAATTAGTTGATGAACCCGGCAATGAACATTATCTCCTGCCAGACTGAGACTGGATTCAGCAGTAATTCCATTCCTGTTCATTTTTTGCAGATGAAAAGACTGAAAAACTGTTCACATAAATAAGTAGATGGGGCTGGGTGTTACTCGATCACTTGAACTCCTTCCAAGTTATCAATATTTGCCAAAAACCTGAAAGTGATCTGCTATAAGAATTTACTTCTCTTGACATTACCTGACGATTTAGCTAATCTCTTCAATTTTGTTGAAAGCACATGTGGAA
The DNA here is from genome assembly GCF_000754665.1 of Bison bison bison. Classification (NCBI taxonomy): domain Eukaryota; kingdom Metazoa; phylum Chordata; class Mammalia; order Artiodactyla; family Bovidae; genus Bison; species Bison bison. Next base: position 778,851 of record NW_011494940.1, read on the forward strand.
ACCACCTGACTTGCGAAAGACTTGGTTACCCAGTAGCTCACCATATTTCTTTTCTCAACCACCTACACCAATATCTATCAAATTGTTCTTGTATTCAGTCCCCCTGAATCCTTTTTACCTTGGGGCAAAGTACTGTAACAGGAACTTCCTTCCTTTCTGAGGGAGAAGGGCCTTTGGCAACAAGATGATGGGAAGCAGATCTCTGTCACAGACAGTTTTCAGGCAGAGTGCAGGTAGAGGCTGGGAGCAGATTCCTTTAAAATCACCAATACTCACATAGGACTTGGACAATCTTCATGTGCATCCAGGGGTTCCGGTATCCTTGTTTGAAGATTGCTGCCCCAGGTAACCAAAGGCATTGGTGCATGGATCCAGACTGTGTTTAAAGCCGGCTTTGTCACTAACTTGCTGTGTGACCTTGGGCAAGTTTCTTAACCTCTCTGAGCCTCCATTGCCTCATCTGCCAAAGGATGATAGTAATTGCGCCCTTCCTTGTGGAATATCGTTAAGGGTAAATGAGAGAGTGCTTGGCGCAGGCCTGAGCACCTGGGTAAGTGCTTGGTGAAGACCAGTTCCTAGCTGCTTCTCAGCCTCGTGCAAGCAGAGATCCAGGAGCACTGCAGGCTCTCCGTGCTCCCTGTCCAAGCTTCCCCTCCAGGAAGTCCTCCCACCCTCCACCCTGGACTGATACCTTCTTTCTGTGTTTGGTCTCTGGCAGGTGTGGTGATACTATTTCCCAGAGGTAACCAGTCCCTCGGAAGAGAGAGACCCCCCACACCCGGCTCGTGTATTTATTACCGTCACGTTCTCAGTTACCTCCCTGCTGGCACCTGCCCTCTATTTATTAGCCAATTGTATCCCTGCTGAATGACTCACTCCCTCCATGGGACAGGACCCTCAGGAATTCAGTGCCTTAAACAGAACGTGAGAGAAAGAAGACAGACCCATGTGGCTTCAGCTTGAGAAGGAGCAAGACTTACGGCTTTGTGATGGGCAGGCCTGGCCCCAGAGGCCCCGGGGGTCTCCAGGAGGCTGGAGAAGGAAGGGCTGGAGACCCACCACATGCCCTCCCGGAACCTTGGGCTCTGCACAGACCAGCAAGCCTTGCTGGGGCAGCTCCTGGTGGAAGTGCGGGGTGTGGAGGCCCCTGCTCTGGCCACCCTGGCCCTGCTGAGAGGGTGGGCGGGCAGCCACTCTGCACCCCGGAGGTTGGACGTTCAGCTCTGGAGAACAGTGCTTGCCTTGGGGGCCTCTGCCACTCCTCGTCCCCTCAGTCTCGCCTCACCTCTTAACTGCTGCTTGTGCTGGGACATTGTTCTTTGTGGCCAAGGCATCATCATCCTGCCCCTCTCAAGGACAAAGGCAAAAAGTGGGCCCCAAGCTGGACATGGAGTGAGCTGCCCTCGCGTGGCTGTCTGACTGCCAAGCCAGATTCTCTTGAATAAAGTATTCTAGTCTGCAACTGCTTTCCAGGGGAGCGTTCCTGCCAGAGCAGCGGGCGACAGCAGGAAGTGGAAGCGGGACGGAGGAAAGAGGACCGTGGGTTCCAAGGCTGCCTGGGGGTGGGGGGTGCGTGGGGGTCCAGCCTGCAGTCCCTGGGGAGTCTTCTCCAGATGCTTTAGGCAAAACCCTGAGGCCCACTCTTCCCATAATGAGGGGTTCCCAGAGTGGAGGCTTGGCCCTAAACTTGAGGACCCAGGCTTCAGCCACCCCGAACACCCTCAAATTCAAGAGCACAATCCTCTTCCCCTGGTACCTGCCACCTTCCCCAGGGTCACCCTACCCCCAGCCCAATGCCTGGCTCTCAGGTGCCACAGCTTCTGGCTCCAGAGACCTAAACCACGCCACCTCCAGCCCGCTCCGGCTGCTGAATGCAGGGACTGGCAGATGCTGCCTGATTTCTTCCGCCCTGGGCCTCCCATCTTCCTCTGTCTCCTCTTGAATGCCTTGGCATGAAAGGAGGAAAAAATGCTTTTTTCCGCCCCGCCCCCCCCAATCCAAATCACTTATTATCTGACTCCCTTCAGCCTTCGACCCCCAAGGTGTGTCTGTTTTCCTGCTATGTTTAGGGACAGGGTGCTCCCTGTTCTCTCTGATTGCAAGCTGCTCAGATAAAGCCACAGGGCCTGGGGCCGGAGCCCTCCTCAGGCTTTGGAGGGAAGCCAGGGATGGTCTGGGTGGGGTAGCGCTGCCAAGGCAGCTGCCCTTGGTGGTCTGTCCACCACTGAGGCCTGGGCCGCCCTGGAGGACACCCCGGTCAGAGTGTGCTTCTGGCCGGCGATCACAGAGTGGGTGTGGGCTGGCCCCGCAGGACATGCTTCGTGGGAGAAAGGTATTTTCTCTTCTGCCTCTTCTCTCTTGGGCTACACCCGTTCTGAGCTGTTGCCTCGGAGGGATGGGTAGCCAAGAAGAGCACCCCTCCCCTTTAGTCAGTCTCTGATGGGGCCCCAGGGACACTACCCCAGCCCTTGTAGCATGTCCCAGGCTCTCGGCTTCACAAGTCACCCACATGGAGGTCTGCCTCTCCACCCAGACCAGCCACCCCTGGAGAGAACTAGACCAGGGGAGCAGCCAGAGGCCAGAAGCAAAACTCTGCATCTGTGGCCAGAACCTCACAGCTGGAGCCAGTAGGAAGGGAGCTGACTGGTGCATCTGACCACGCTGGCCATCCTTTCAGGTCATTCAGGACGTAGCAGGCCCTTGTCTTTTGCTCTTTATCTCTTTGTGGAGCCCCACCTGTGTACCTAGGCACCAGGGACCCAGTGGGGAATAAAGCATCCAGGACCTGCTCTCATGGATCTCGTATTTGAGTGGAGAGATGGACTGTAATCATGGATTCAGGATGTGGGGTGGACTTTATTGGTTTTCACATTGGAGACTGGACCCAGCACTTAGGAGAAAGGGGTCTTGAGCACCCCCACGCTTTTTAAAACAAAGAAGCAGCAATTTGGGGTTGGACACGTCTGTCTACAGGATTTATGATTAATAGGAGATGGCTGAAGTAGTCCTGCCAGGCTCAAACATCACTCAGTACGCCCTTCTTCAGCCTCCATAAGCAGCGGGATGGAGGAGGGTACGGGGTGGTGGGAGAGGAGAGAGAGGGAGGGGTAGTCATTGGACACCTGGGCTGCTGGTGTCTACCCTCCTCTCCCTGGAGCTGGATTTGCCATTCAGACTAGCCTGTGTGCTATCTGGCTGGAGGTTGGAGGGATGGAGAACTGAATAGTGACAAGGGACAGGGAGAGGGGACACTTAGGGACCTCCAGCAGTCATTTCCCACAGGTTGGGGGATGTGGGGAAGGTGAATGGCTGTGAGCTCCCTTGCCTATGGTCTCCCAAGAGGGATACCTGCAGGTGAAGAGACCCCATAGGCTATAGGCTGTGGGCGTAGAGTTGGGGCAATCACTGAGATGGGGTGTCAGGTATAGACCTGGAAAAGGAGCATAATAGGGAACAGAGTAGTGGGGCAACCCCACAGTGCACCTACAGGACAGTTGGCATCTCGATGCCTACCATACCAGGTACGTTCACAGCTAGAGAAGAAATGGCCTCTGCTAAGAGGAACTTTTCCCCTAATTTCTCCTTCCTGACCCTGTGAAAAAGAGAAAAGGACTTTGGCCAGGAAAGTGGTGAGGGGTCTAAGAGCAGACCATGGCTCTTCCTGCTCGCTCGAGTTCAATCCAGGCCCTGCCCAGGAGTGAAAGGAGTTAGCCTTCAAGTAGATGGACCAGCTTAAACGAGGCCAGGCCTTTAATAAATTAAAGTGACAGGAACATTAGAAGATCTGCCCAAGATGCTATTAAGACACAGGAAAAGGAGAAACAACATAGTTCATCCAGAAGCAACGATGAGAGAAAGAAACTGGTTTGTTTGTATTCCTGCGGCTTGCTTAATAAGCAATTGATACATGTAAACAGAGAAATTAATGAGAAAACGGTCTTATTGCCAGAGTATGGGTCTGGCACATTAGAGATGGCCCTTCGTTTGAATCTGAGTAGACTTGGGTCTGCTTTGACCAATAGCGTAAGGCAGAAAGGACTCTATAATGGTTCCAAGTCCTTTGAAGAGGACTGGCAGCTCCTGCCTTGGTCTCTTGGAACCCTGAGCTGCCATGTGAGAAATCCAACTATGATGAGGTCACCATGTTGGAAGGAAGCCCAAGCCAGTAATATAGACGTGTAGGGAGGAGGCAGGGGGGGATCAATCAGCCTCCAATTGTTCCAACTCCCGGGCAGTACAGTCATCTCGAATGAAGCCTCAGACCCCCTAGAGAACAGACAGATTGGGACTTCCCTGGTGGTTCAGTGGCTGGGAGTCCGCCTTTCAATTCCGGGGAAGTGGCTTTGATTCCTGCTTGAGGAACTGGAATCCTACATGCCGCAGGGCAACTTAGTCCGTGAGCTGCAACTGCTGAGCTGGCACGCTCCAGAGTCCCTGCTCCACAGCAGGAGAAGCCTGTGCACTGCAACAAAGACCCAGCACATCCAAACAAATAAATAATGAAATTGTTTCCCACTAAAAAAATCAAAAATAGAGAGGAGAAGCTGTACCCGCTGTACCCTAATTGATTTCCTCATTGTTGAATTATGAAATAAAATAATAACAGAGTGTTTGGAGGCAGTTGTCATGCAGCAGTGGAGGCTTCATGGAAATACAGAAATGTCATGAGACAGTGTTTTGGGAAAGTATTCTAGACCAGGAGGTCACAGAAGGCCTCTCGTGGAGGTGACCTTTATGGTGAAGTTATGGTCATGTGACGATTACTCCAAAGCAGGACAAGAGTCCTTCAAACATAAAACACAGCTGATGCTAAAGCCTGGAAGGAATCCCAATGTGTCTGGAGCCTGAAGGGCAAGGGAGGAAGGGCCGTGAGATGTGATGTTAGAGGTAGGCAGATCGTGAAGGGCTTTGCAGGGTAAGGAGTTTGAATTTTGTTATAATGTGGATGGAAACCATTGCAGGGGTTCAAGCAAGGAAACAAAGTGATAATCCGCACATTTTTTTTAAAGCTCACTCTGCCTTCCGTGTGGAGAATGGACCCTACGGGCATGAGACCAGAGGTACAAATACCACTGAGAAGGCCAGAAGAGAGTTCGATCTTAATTATGCGTGTGAGGTGGTTACCCTGATCAATCATTCATTCCTGAACATTTTTTGAGTCTACTAGGACCAGGCATTTTGTAATGGATACATGTGTAAAGGGGCAAAATATATTAGCACATGAAAGTCTTTCCAGTTCAGTTCAGTCACTCAGTCGTGTCCGACTCTTTGCGACCCCATGGACAGCAGAATGCCAGGCCTCCCTTTCCATCACCAGCTCCTGGAGTTTACTCAAACTCATGTCCATTGAGTCCATGATGCCATTCAACTATCTCATTCTCTGTTGTCCCCTTCTCCTCCTGCCTTCAATATTTCCCAGCATCAGGCTCTTTTCAAATGAGTCAGCTCAAGTGGCCAAAGTATTGGAGTTTCAGCTTCAGCATCAGTCCTTCCAATGAATATTCAGGACTGATTTCCTTTAGGATGGGCTTGTTGGATCTCCTTGCAGTCCAAGGAACTCTCAAGAGTCCTCTCCAACACCACAGTTCAAAAGCATCAATTCTTTGGTGCTCAGCTTTCTTTATAGTCCAACCCTCACATCCATACATGACTACTGGAAAAACCATAGCTTTGACTAGATGGACCTTTGCTGGCCAAGTAATGTCTCTGCTTTTTCATAAGCTGCCTAGGATGGACAGGGAGGCCTGGCGTGCTGCAGTCCATGGAGTTGCAAAGAGTCAGACATGACTGAGCAACTGAACTAACTGACTAACTGACTAGGTTGGTCATAGTTTTTCTTCCAAGGAGCAAGCGTCTTTTAATTTCATGGCTGCAGTCACCATCTGCAGTGATTTGGAGCCCAAGAAGATAAAGTCTCTCACTGTTTCCACTGTTCCCCATCTATTAGCCATGAAGTGATGGGACCAGATGCCATGATCTTAGTTTTCTGAATGTTGACTTTTAAGCTTTTTCACTCTCCTCTTTCACTTTCATCAAGAGGCTCTTTAGTTCCTCTTTGCTTTCTGCCATAAGGGTGGTGTCCTCTGCATATCTGAGGTGACTGATATTTCTCATGGCAATCTTGATTTCAGCATGTGCTTCATCCAGCACTTCTCATGATGTACTCTGCATATAGGTTAAATATGTAGGGTGACAATATACAGCCTTGAAGTACTCCTTTCCCAATTTGGAACCAGCCTGTTGTTCCACGTCCAGTTCTAACTGTTGCTTCTTGACCTGCGTACAGATTTCTCAGGTGGCAGGTCAGGTGGTCTGGTATTCCAGTCTCTTGAAGAAATTTCCACAGTTTGTTGTGATCCACACAGTCAAAGGCTTTGGCATAGTCAATAAAGCAGAAGTAGATGTTTTTCTGGTATTCTCTTGCTTTTTCGATGATCCAACAGATGTTGACAATTTGATCTCTGGTTCCTCTGGCTTTTCTAAATCCAGCTTAAACATCTGGAAGTTCACAGTTCACGTATTGTTGAAGCCTGACTTGGAGAATTCTGAGCAGTACTTTGCTAGTGTGTTAGATGAGTGCAATTGTGCGGTAGTTTGAGCATTTTTTGGCAATGTCTTTCTTTGGGATTGGAATGAAAACTGACCTTTTCCAGTCCTGTGGCCACTGCAGACTTTTCCAAATTTGCTAGCATATTGAGTGCAGCACTTTCACAGCATCATCTTTTAGGATTTGAAATAGCTCAACTGGAATTCCATCACCTCCACTAGCTTTGTTCACAGTGATGCTTCCTAAAGCCCACTTGACTTTGCATTCCAGGATGTCTGGCTCTAGGTCAGTGATGACACCATTGTGATTATCTGGGTTGTGAAGATCTTTTTTGTATAGTTCTTCTGTGTATTCTTGCCACCTCTTCTTAATATCTTCTGCTTCTGTTAGGTCCGTACCATTTCTGTCCTTTATTGAGCCCATTTTTGCATGAAAATTTCCCTTGATATCTCTAATTTTCTTGAAGAAATCACTACTCTTTCCCATTCTTTTGTTTTCCTCTATTTCTTTGCATTGATCACTGAGGAAGACTTTCTTATCTCTCCTTGCTATTCTTTGGAACTTGCATTCAGATGGGTATATCTTTCCTTTTCTCCTTTGCTTTTCGCTTCTCTTCTTTTCATAGCTATTTGTAAGGCCTCCTCAGACAGCCATTTTGCATTTCATTTTCTTGGGGATGGTCTTGATCCCTGTCTCCTGTACAATGTCACGAACCTCTGTCCATAGTTACTCCAGGCGCTC
>NW_011494940.1:786238-786657 GCF_000754665.1 Bison bison bison
ATCTGAGTTAAATTCACCCATTCCAGTCCATTTTAGTTCACTGATTCCTAAGATGTTGATGTTCACTCTTGCCGTCTCCTGTTTGACCACTTCCAATTTGCCTTGATTCGTGGACCTAACATTCCAGGTTCCCATGCAATACTGCTCTTTACAGCATCAGACTTTACTTCCATCACCAGTCACATCCGCAACTGGGTGTTTTTGCTTTGGCTCCATCTCTTCATTCTTTTGGGAGTTAGTTCTCCACTGATCTCCAGTAGCAATTTGGGCACCTACTGACCTGGGGAGTTCATCTTTCAGTGTCCTATCTTTTTGCCTTTTCATACCGTTCATGGGGTTCTCAAGGCAAGAATACTGAAGTGGTTTGCCATTCCCTTCTCCAGTGGAGCACATTTTGTCAGAACTCTCCACCATGACCC
>NW_011494940.1:786757-787549 GCF_000754665.1 Bison bison bison
TTTGTATTTAGGTCATACCTGAATGGTCTAGTGTTTTCCCTACTTTCTTCAATTTAAGTCTGAATTTGGCAATAAGGAGTTCGTGATCTGAGCCACAGTCAGCTCCCAGTCTTGTTTTTGCTGACTGTATAGGGCTTCTCTACCTTTGGCTGCAAAGAATATAATCAATCTGATTTCAGTATTGACCATCTGGTGATGTCCATGTGTAGAGTCTTCTCTTGTGTTACTGGAAGAGGGTGTTTGCCATGACCAGTGCATTCTCTTGGTAAAACTCTATTAGCCTTTGCCCTGCTTCATTCTGTACTCCAAGGCCAAATTTGCCCATTACTCCAAGTATTTCTTGACTTCCTACTTTGGCATCCCAGTCCCCTATAATGAAAAGGACATCTTTTTGGGGTGTTAGTTCTAGAAGGTCTTGTAGGTCTTCATAGAACTGTTAAACTTCAGCTTCTTCAGCATTATTGGTCAGGGCATAGACTTGGATTACTGTGATATTGAATGGTTTGCCTTGGAAATGAAGAGAGATCATTCTGTTGTTTTTGAGATTGCATCCAAGTACTGCATTTTGGACTCTTTTGTTGACTCTTTTGGAGAAATGGCTACTCCATCTCTTCTAAGGGATTCTTGCCCACAGTAGTAGATATAATGGTCATCTGAGTTAAATTCACCCATTCCAGTCCATTTTAGTTCACTGATTCCTAAGATGTTGATGTTCACTCTTGCCGTCTCCTGTTTGACCACTTCCAATTTGCCTTGATTCGTGGACCTAACATTCCAGGTTCCCATGCAATA
>NW_011494940.1:787649-789755 GCF_000754665.1 Bison bison bison
AGTGTCCTATCTTTTTGCCTTTTCATACCATTCATGGGGTTCTCAAGGCAAGAATACTGAAGTGGTTTGCCATTCCCTTCTCCAGTGGAGCACATTTTGTCAGAACTCTCCACCATGACCCGTCTGTCTTGGGTGGCCCTACATGGCATGGCTTATAGTTTCATTGAGTTAGACAAGGCTGTGGTCCATGTGATCAAATTGGTCAGTTTCCTGTGATTGTGGTTTTCAGTCTTTCTGTCCTCTGAAGGAGAAGGATAAGAGGCTTATGGACGCTTCCTGATGGGAGAGACTGACTGAGGGGGAAACTGGGTCTTGTTCTGATGGGCGGGGCCATGGTCAGTAAATCTTTAATCCAATTTTCTGTCAAAGGGCTGGGCTGTGTTCCTTTCCTGTTATTTGAGGGAGGCCAAACTATGGTTTGATTAAAGAATTGATGCTTTTGAACTGTGGTGTTGGAGAAGACTCTTGAGAGTCCCTTGGACTTCAAGGAGATCCAACCAGTCCATTCTGAAGGCGATCAGCCCTGGGATTTCTTTGGAGGGAATGATGCTAAAGCTGAAACTCCAGTACTTTGGCCACCTCATGCGAAGAGTTGACTCATTGGAAAAGACTCTGATGCTGGGAGGGATTGAGGGCAGAAGGAGAAGGGGACGACAGAGAATGAGATGGCTGGATGGCATCACTGACTTGATGGATGTGAGTTTGAGTGAACTCCGGGAGTTGGTGATGGACAGGGAGGCCTGGCGTGCTGCGATTCATGCGGTTGCAAAGAGTTGGACACGACTGAGCGACTGAACTGAACTGAACTGAACTAATGAAGATAATGGCGACCTCCTTCAAAAGGTCCCATGCATGCACTGCTACACTCAGTGCCCCCAACCCTGCAGCAGGCCATCATCAACCCATGCTTCTGCCAGAGCCTCCTGAACACTCACAGGCAAGTCTGGATTAGTCTCTTGTGGGGTCACGGTTCCTTTCCCCTGGGTCCTGGTGTGCACAAGGTTCTGCTTGTGTCCTCACAAAGTCTGTTTCCCAGACCTGTGTAAGTGCTGGTGGTCTATGGTGGTTAATGGCGACCTCCTCCAAGAGGGCATATGCCATACCCAAGTCTACTGCACCCAGAGCCCCTGCCCCTGCAGCAGTCCACTGCTGACCCGTACCTCCTCAGGAGACACTCAGACACAGTTCTGTCTCAGTCTCTGTGGGGTCTCTGGATCCTGGTGTGTGCAAGGTATGTTTGAGCCCTCTGAGCATCTGTGGCAGGTACGGGGTTTGATTCTAAATGTGATTTCACCCCTCCCACCGTCTTGCTGGGGCTTCTCCTTTGCCCTTGAACATGGGGTATCTCCTCAAAGTCACTCCAGCACCACACAGCTGTCGCTCCAGCACCTACTATCTTGCTGGGGCTTCTCTGCCCTTGAACGTGGGATGTCTCCTTAAATTGTACTTTGATGGGGGGAAAGGGAAATAACCAACTTCAGAAACGCCTCTTCATTTCCGTCTCACCCAAGGTGAGGAAATTGGGAGAGACAGCTCTGCTCCATGGTGTCATTCAGGGGTTGAGGCTCACTCCTGTCATGCACTGGCCATCTTCCAGAGCCTCAGATTTTATATCTTCTTTCATGACGTGTTTATTCAAAATTTTTCTTCTTCTTCACTGTTGTTTTCCTCTTCCCATTGGCAAGAAGACATAATCTCTTGTTATATATGGCTATAAAATCAACATAACGAAGCCAGAAAAGATGGATACTGTATTATTTCCCAAGGTGAGCTGACTGTTCATCTTGCTGGGGCTTCTCCTTTGCCCTTGGATGTGGGGTATCTCCTCACAGTCTTTCCAGTTTCCCACTTACTGAAGAAAACCCCATTCTGGAAGAAAGAAGGATAAAGAGAGAGGTCTTAGTTAGAAAGGCTAAGTTGTCTACCTGAGAACCAAGAGAGAGAAGACACAATGGGAGAGGGAAATAAAAGACATCAGGGTCAGAGCTAGAGAAGGAGCTTGGTGTTCTGTTTGGAGCTTATGATAATAAGTATGGGGTATGAAGGAAGTGACTTGGGAAATGCTGCAACACTACTTTGCTAATGTTGAAGGCCCTAATTTTTTGT
>NW_011494940.1:789855-792571 GCF_000754665.1 Bison bison bison
GTTTCTTAGCTCTGTGGCTTGTGGCATCACAGTTCCCCCACCAGGAATTGAAACTGAGCCCCTGGCAGTGGAAGCACAGAGTCCTGACCACTGTCCTGCCAGGGAATTCCCAAAGATGCTAGTGTTCTTTTCCTTAAAATTTATTTATTTACTTATTTATGTTTGGCTGCACTGGGTCTTCATTGCTTCTTCTAGTTGCAGTGAGCGGGGGCTACTCCCTAGTTACAGTGAGCAGGGGCTACTCCCTAGTTGTAGTGGGCAGGGGCTACTCCCTAGTTACAGTGAGCAGGGGCTACTCCCTAGTTGTAGTGGGCAGGGGCTACTCCCTAGTTACAGTGAGCAGGGGCTACTCCCTAGTTGTAGTGGGCAGGGGCTACTCCCTAGTTACAGTGAGCAGGGGCTACTCCCTAGTTGTAGTGGGCAGGGGCTACTCCCTAGTTACAGTGAGCAGGGGCTACTCCCTAGTTGTAGTGGGCAGGGGCTACTCCCTAGTTACAGTGAGCAGGGGCTACTCCCTAGTTGTAGTGGGCAGGGGCTACTCCCTAGTTACAGTGAGCAGGGGCTACTCCCTAGTTGTAGTGGGCAGGGGCTACTCCCTAGTTACAGTGAGCAGGGGCTACTCCCTAGTTACAGTGAGCAGGGGCTACTCCCTAGTTACAGTGAGCAGGGGCTACTCCCTAGTTGCAGTGAGCAGGGGCTACTCCCTAGTTGCAGTGGGCAGGGCTCTCACTGCAGTGGCTTCTATTGTTGCAGAACACAGGCTGTATGCATATGAGCTTCGGTAGTTGCAGTGCACAGGCTTGGTTGCCCTTCCACATGTGGAATCTTCCTGGACCAGGGACCTAACCTATGTCCCCTGCATTGGCAGGCAGATTCTTAAACACTGGACCACCAGGAATGTCCAGCCCTAATGTCTTAGGGCAAAGCAGAGCCCAGTGAAAAACCTGGATTAGCTGGGTTGTACAGAGATATATATAGGACTTCTTATATATACAGATATCTATATAGATACATAGGGCTACATATTTCTATAGATATAGATATATATATATAGGGCCAGGGCTTCTATATATATATATAATAGAAAAATATAGAAGCCCTGGCCCTATATATATATATCTATATCTATATCTAGATATCTATAGATATAGATATCTAGGGCCAGGGCTTCCCAGGTGGCATTAGTGGTAAAGAACTCCCCACCAATGCAGGAGACGTAAGAGATGCAGGTTTGATCCCTGGATTGGGAAGGTCACTTGGAGGAAGGCGTGGCAACCCACTCCAGTATTCTTGCCTGGAAAATCCATGGACAGAGGAGCCTGGCAGGCTACAGTGCATTGATTTACAAAGAGTCGGACACAACTGAAGCGACTTAGCGCATGCATACACACACATACAGAGATAGCTAAGACATTTTCCCTGACCCTAAAAAGAGAGTCAAAGGAATCAGATATGCACAGATGATCACAATAGAAGGGGAAAAGTTCATGTAGATTCAGCAAATGCAGATGGAGTGCTATTAAAGAAGTCTGAACCAATTTACACATGGGGAAAATCAGGGTCAGCTTCGCAAAGGCAGTGACATTGAGGAATAGGCCAGATTGAGTGTGAGGAGATGGCTGGGGAACCCATTAACAGGTTGGAGAAAACCCATTAACAAAGATCCAGGGTAGAAAAGCCAGGGGTTTTCAAGTGGTTCAGTGTAGCTGATGTGATGCCTAAGGTACCAGCAGATGGAAAAGGCAGGAAGGGAAAGGTGCGCTGGACCCCAGACTCCATCCTAGGGAATTAGGACTTTGCAAAGCAGTGGGAGGCACTGAAATGCTTTAAGCATGAGTGTGGCATGATCTTGACATTCAAAGTTGAAAGAAAACTTAGAAATAATCCATTTCTGTCTCCTTATCTTGCAAATGAAGAAGCTGAGACCCAAGGATCAAACTGGATGTCCTGCATTGCAAACAGATTCTTTACCCTCTGAGCCACCAGGGAAGCCCAAAAGCTGAGGACCAGGTGTGTCCAAAGCTATGGAAGTTAAGTGAGCCAGAATTTCATGACTGACCAGCGACTGTAATGGATTTGAATCCAGATCCGAATCCAGAACCTGTGCTCTCTACCCCTCACCATATCATCTCGTCTCAGGATGGAGCACAGAGGAGAGGAGGCAGGGAAGCAAACGGTGTCTGCTCCAAATCTGAGAAACAGGCCAGACATCTATGAGGTGGGCCCACAGAACAGGCCCATCCGCACACTCTGATGGGAAACCAAGGCTCCAGACAGGGCGGTGACAGGACAGGGCCGTGGTGTGGAAAGATGATTCTGTCAGCACCGGAGCCCAGCAGCTGTTTTTTCTAGAGAAAGCTGAACCTCCCCTTTCCTGAGGGGAGCCTGGAGCTCCCCTCCCGGCCCCTCACCGCCCACCCAACATTGGCTGTGACTGAGGCAGATGAGAACCTGGTCCCTGCTAGCTGTCTGTGGGCCCCACCTCACAGGCCATGGTGCTCCAGGCAAACAAGATGGTGTGTTTCTAGTTCCTGAGGTAACTTTGTTACCATAGAAACCACCAGGCAGGGAGGAGGGTGAGGGCTTCCCCACAGAGCTGGGCGCCCCCGCCTCCACCACCTCCATTTCTCTCACTCGAGAGAGTGTCACCTGGATGACAGGCAGAAGGTCCAGCCCCCTGTTCTCACTGGGCTCAGAATAGGAGAGACCCCACCCC
>NW_011494940.1:792735-802032 GCF_000754665.1 Bison bison bison
CTTCTCTCCCCTCTAAGGCCCCTGTCCCACCCACCCAGCCGTCAGCCGGGGACCCCCGTGAGTCACCATGTGGGCCACTCGGAAACGCAGGCCAGCAGCGCTGGTTGTTTACAGACATGTGATCGTCTGACGCCCCCAGCGGGGCCTGAGGTTTAGACTGTAACGGTGATATCCTCCCCTCCTTGAGCTCTTGATCCCTCTCAAAGCTGTCTCTGCCACAGCCCTCTTTCTGAAGCCTGTGAAGTCTTCTCATTTGCCAGACAAGCTGGAAGGAAGTACTGAGAGGGTGAGAAATCTGCCCAGGGAATTCCAGCCCCAGAGTCTCTGGAGGGTCAGGGGGGCCCGACAGCTGGCTGCGGCTGCTACGCAGGGTAAGGCAGAGGCCGAGGCCTCGCAGGCTCTGATCTGCTTGCGGACTGGGGGGCCGGCCCTGTGGGGTCGTGGAGGGCATCACTCAGGAGGGAGGAGGGCCCAGTCAGAACCTGAGGGTGGGGGGTGCCCAGGGGCTACTCCCCACCACCCCCACCATCAACGTGAAATACACCCTCTCACCAGACTGGGGGAGGTAAGGAGCGGGTAGGACTCTTCCCTCATGACCATGTCCTGAGTCCAAATCCAGGAAACCCTGGGTGTCTCTGGGATCCTTCTTTAGAAACTAGTCCTGGCTAATCGGGATTTGCTCCAGCACAAAGGCCCCACCTGGGCTATTTCACTGAGACCATTCATCTTCATGTACGTGTAGATTGTCCTGCCGTCTCAGTCCTTCTTCCCTAAGGAAATAACATTTCCCATCCTCTTAGGAAGAGATGAATTGCTGGGAATCCCTGGCAGTCCAGTGGTTAAGGCTCAATGCTCTCACTGCCAGGGACCTGGGTTTGATCCCTGGTCAGGGGACTAAGGTCTCACAAGCCACGGCAGCTAAGCCACACACACACATACACACAAATGGTTAGGTAGCAAGTGACTCAACACCGATGGCATTACTGACTCGATGGACCTGAGTTTGAGCAAGCTCTGGGAGTTGGTGATGGACAGGGAGGCCTGGTATGCTGCAGTCCATGGGGTCGCAAAGAGTCGGACACAGCAGAGCGACTGAACTGAACTGAACTCTTAACACCAGGGATAAACCTCACTTCTGTGAGCACTTGCTTCAGTAACCTGGAATCTCGTGCTGAACCAGTAATAACCCACCCTTCTGAGAACAACCAGGTAGCAGCAGCCTACTCCGTTGACCGTGCTTCTAGAGGGTCAACCAGCCCTAAATTCTCTGAAAGCTGACCCAGTGCCGCACGCCTCCCTTCCCCAAAGTCTGTGTGAGATGACCCCTCTGCCTTGCTCAGAGACTGCCTTGCAAGAACAGCTCTCCGTTGCTGTCCACAGCAAGCAGTGGACTCAAAGACTTTTGTTTCAGGTAGTGAGTAGTCACAGTTTCCTTTAAAACTACCCCCCACCTCTAAATCTTTCTTATAACCTATCACATATTCCTCCAAAGTCTAGAGAATGAACAATACCTTTTTTTTTTTCCAGCTTTGGTATAAAGTTGGCCTAAGCTGGGGCCAGAAGGACCTTCCTTCTTACCCCTCTGCCCTCCCCACAACATCCCAGCTCCATTCTGAACTTACATGGAGCATCCACAAGACAAATAGATCTCTCGTTTGATAAAGTGGATCACTTCCCTTGGCATAATTTTTGCCATGGTGCGTTATGTCAAAAGACCCCCTCCTCTCAACCCACCAAGCATGAAGATGGGGAGAAAGGTAGAGATGGAGGAGACGTCCCGATACCAAAATGAGATCATAATATACTCATTATGTTATAACTGGCTTCTTAAACTTAATATGCTATAGAACTTTATATGTTCCCCCACAACAATAGACATTCTTCTACAAAATGATTTTTTAAGCACTGAATTGCTTTAGAGGAAGATGTGACCACTCGCTGTCGGAAACAAGAGTCTGAGTATACTGTTGTTTGCTTTGCATCATTTAGATACTCCATTATTCGGTTAATTGAACTTTTGTTGGATATTTAAGTTCTTTTTGTTGTAGTAATAAACCGTGCTATGGTGAACATTCTTGTGGACGTGTCTTTGGGTGTAAATCTTTCTCATCATAAAGATAATGACAGCCAGCCCAAGTTAACCTCAGCTTTCAATGGCTTGTTCACCCTCCAGGTGCCTCTCTATCCCAGCCTCATCCTTCAGATCCACATGTTTTGAGAGTTGTCGAGGTCAACCCACTCCAGTATTCTTGTCTGGACAGTCCCATGGATTGAGGAGCCTGGTTGGTCCACAGGGTCGCAAGACTCATTGGTCCATAGGGTCGCAAGACTCAGACGTGACTTAATAACTGCAACACCACTACATCTTCAGCCTCTTTCTTGGCGTTTCTACCCACTACCAAGACACAGCCCTGCAAAAATGACTCCAGGGATTTCGGTGGTGCCATCAGTGTCCAGTTTTCACCTTACCCAACAGCACACACTATTCTGAGAATTAAATTCCCAGGCCTTTCCTCAGCCTACCAGCCTCCATGAGATTGGATGCCTGCCCACCTCTGCAGCCTTACTTCAAGCCATGTTCCCTCTTCCTCTAGAGCCCAACACACTTGTCTTTGTTCTGGGGGTGTGTGGTGACGGCCTCAGGGCTCTTGCTCATGCTGTTTCCTCTGCCAGGAAATCTACGCCCCGCTTCCCCTCCCCCTGCCCACACCCTACTCCCTTGCTGACTAACACACACACATCATCCACCGCTCAGCTCAAAGACACTTCCTCGGCAAAGTTTCCCAAACACCACTCCCCATCAAACCGGGTCAAGCCCACCATTAGAGGCTTATGGAGCACCGCCTACTAGCATTAACCACTATATTCTTCTTTTAGAAATATTTGATTATTTATTTGGCTGCATTGGGTCTTAGTTGCAGCACACAGGCTTCTCTCTAGCTGCAGTGCACAGGCTCAGTTGCCCTGTGGCATGTAGGATGTTAGTTCCCTGATCAGAAATTGAACCTACATCCCCATACATTGGAAGGCACCAAGGAAGTCCTGTGAATCACCATGTTCCAAAAAGTAATTCTTTAATTTCATGTATTGTGTTGGTAAGAGAAAATTTTTTGGCCCACCCAATATAACAGTTAATATCATTTTAAATACCTATATTTAAAATTAATTTATTATCACAAATAATATACCAGTTTACTTTGCCCTTTAAAAACATAGAACATTACAGTATTGTAGAGCTTTATTTGCCCACTGACCATCTCCTCTCCCAAGTCTCGGTCCCTGCCTCCCCCACTCCCTGGATAACTCCACTGTTAGAAGCTTAATATGATCAGCATAAGGTTCCAGCTTGGTTCTGGAGCCAAACTGCTTAGATTTGATTCCCAGTGCTCCTCCTTCCTAAGTGGGTAAGATTAAGCAAGTTACTTAACCTCAGTTCTATCATCTGTAAAGTAAGGATTAATAATAGTAACTAATAGTGTAGGATTAGGATTCACATAAGGTGTTCCTTATTAAATAATTGGGATAGTGCCAAGCTTGTAGTAAGTGCTGGATAGATGTTAGCTATTGCTGTCGATGATAGTTAATTTTATGTGTCAACTTGACTGGGTCATGGAGTACCCAGATATTTGGTTAAACACTATGTCTGGATCTGTCTGTGAGAGGGTTTCCGGATGAGATTCGCATTTGAATTGGTAGACTACGTAAAGCAGATGGCCTTTCCCAACATGGATGCATGTGTGCACGCTCAGTCGCTCAGTTGTATCCAACTCTTTGCAACCCTGTGGACTGTAGGCCACCAGGCTCCTCTGTCCAGGGGATTCTCCAGGCAAGAATACTGGAGTGGGTTGCCATTGCCTCTTCCAAGGGATCTTCCTGATCCAGGGATTGAATTCATGTCTTCCGTCTCCTGCATCTCCAGCATTGGTATGTGGGTTCTTTACCCCTGAGCACCTGGGAAGCCCTCAAAGCGGATGAGCATCATTCAATCCACTGAGGGCCTGAATAGAACAATAAAGTGGAAGGGGGAGAATTTACTCTCTCTGCCTGACTGAGCTGGGACACTGATCTGAGACTTAGACCATCATTGCGCCTGGTTCTCAGGTCTTCAGACTCAGACTGGAACTGTGCCAGGCTTTTCTAGGTCTACAGCATGCAGACAGAGCAGCAGATCATGGGATAATTGCCTCCATAATTGCATGAGTCAATGTCTTACAGTAAGAGTATCTATCTACCTACCATCTATCCACCCTATTGATTCTGTTTCTCTGGAGAATCCTAACAGTCTGCAAAATATGGATAGCATTTAGTATTGTCTTGGTGTGTACTTTAAAAATATAAATATAAATGGCATCAAATTGTAGGTAGCTTTTAGGAACTGACTGTTTTTACTCAACAAAACATTTTTGAGATCTTGCATGTTTGTACATACAGATTTAGTCCTAGTTCATTCTTTTAAAATGCCGAATAATAACAAATCAGTATATAAATATACCTCATTTTATTAATTCTAGTCTACACTGATATTCCACAATACATGAAATTTGGAATTTTTCCCAATTTTTTTAATATTGCAGGCAATGCTGCAATGAATATCCACATATATCCTTATGAATCTGGGCTGGTGTTTTTTTTTCCTTAAATATCTGGAAGTAGAATTGATAGGTTATAGATAATTTAGGTTAATTGTATTTCCACTTAAATAGTTCTGATAAATCACCCTCCAAAATGCATTAATTTATATATCCCTCTCCACCAAGAATATTTAAAGGTATTTTCTACCTGAAGATTTTGCTGATATTCTTTAATTCTTATAAAATTGTGAGGTTGTTCTCTTTTTTTTAATTTAGAATTTTAAACATGAATTTATTTTTGTATACATTGTGAGGAAGGGATCGATTTTTTTTCCTTAAGTCAATTGTCCTGACACCTCTCATGAAGAGTTGTCCTTACCCTACTGGTTCAAAATGCCTTCTTTATCCTAAGTCAAATTCCCCTCAGATGCATGAAGTGCTTTTATCAATTTTTTTTTTCTGGACTCTAGTCTTTTCTTACAGAATTGGTTGACCAAAAACATTTTTTTCCATAAGCAGCCTCTTGTAGTACATACTTGTCTTTAATTTCATTCAAAACAATTTTGTTGGATTGTATTGTGACAGCTGTTATATGAGCATGTGTTTTTAAAAAAAAACTTATCAAAATTGGTGAATTTTTGTGTAGCCATTTTAATAGTGAAGATGGAAAAAGAAGGAACATTTCAGCATATGCTTTATTATCACAAGAAAGGTAAAAATGCAATTAAAATGCAAAGGAAAAAAAGAAAAGTTTGTGCAGCATATGAAGAAGCTACTGTGACTGATCAGAGTCAAAAATGGTTTGCAAAGTTTTGTGCTGATTATGTCTCACTGAATGATGCTCAGCTGTCAGGTAGACCAGTTGAAGTTGATAGCAATCAAACCTAGACATTCATTGAGAATGATCAATGTTATACCATGCAAGCTAACTAACACACTCAAAATATCCAAATCAAGCCTTGTAAACCATCTGCACCAGCTTGGTTTGTTAATTGCATGGAAGTTTGGGTTCCACACAAGTTAAGCGGAAAAAACCTTCTTGACCATATTTCCACAAGCAATTCTCCACTTAAACGTAACAAAAACTTCCATTTTTAAAACAACTGTGACTGGAGATGAAAAGTGGATACTGTAAAATAATTTAGAATAGAAGAGTCAAGTGAAATGAACCACCACCAACCACATCAAAGGCTGGTCTTCATCCAAAGGTGATGTTATGTTTATGGTGGAATTGGAAGGGAGTCCTCTATTATGAGTTCCTTCCGGAAAACCAAATAATTCATTCCAACAAGTATTTCTCCCAATTAGACCAACTGAAAGCAGCACTTGAACAAAAAGCATCCAGAATTAGTTAACAGAAAACACGTAATCTTCCATCAGGGGAACACAGGACCCTGTTTCTTTGATGACCAGGCAAAAACTGTCACAGCTTGTCTGGGGAGTTCTGATTCATCGACCGTATTCACCAGACATTGCACCTTCAGATTTCCATTATTTTTCAGTCTTTACAAAATTCTCTTAAGTGGAAAAAATTTCAATTCTCTGGAAAACTAAAAGTCACCTGGAATAGTTCTTTGCTCAAAAAGAATCGGTTTTGAGAAGATGAAATTGTGACATTGCCTGGAAAATGGCAGGAAGTAGTGGAACAAAACGGTGAATATATTGTTCAATAACATTCTCGGTGGAAAATGTGTCTTTTTGCTTTTAAGCTTAAAAACCAAAGGAACTTTTTAGCCAACACAGTTTTTATGTGCACTGATGCCAACTGCTTTTTTCAAATTTATTTATTTGTTTTTGGCCACACGGGTCTTTGTTGCTGAACCCTTCCTCTATTTGCAATGAGCAGGGGTGGAGGGCTACTCTTTGTTGCAGCACAGGCTTTTCACTGCGGTAGCTTCTCTTGTGGAGCACAGGCTCCGTCTAGGACTTGGGGTCTTCAGTGGTTGTGGCACACGGTCTCAGTAGCCACCTGTTTTTAAAACTGCAGCTTTATAGTAAGTCTTTAGATCTGGTAAAGTGGATCCAAACTCCCATCATTTGTCTTTTTTTTTTTTAGGGGGCTAATGTAACATTTATATCTACTGCATAAAATCATCATGAGATATTAGGTATCTATGTCTGTGTGTTTACTACTGTTTTTTCTGCATTAGAATAAGAGCTCCAGGAAGCCTTTTTTTGTTTTGTTTTGTTTTATTTACCACTGTATCCTCAGTACTTAGAACAAGGTTAGGCCCGAAGTAGGCCCTCCCTAAGTTTTTGTTAAGGAAATGAAGAAACATATGGATTTTAGAAGCATCCTATCAAGTTCTACAGGGAGTCTTTTTAGTATCTTGTTTGAGATTGCATTGAAGTTTTCAATTACTTTGAGGAGAATTGACATTTTAATGATGATAGTTATCCCATTATTGAACACAACAGCTGTCCAGCATTAGTCACTCAGTCATGTCTGATTTTTTGCGACCCCATGGACTGTAGCCCACCAGGCTCCTCCGCCCATGGGATTTTCCAGGCAAGAATACTGGAATGGGTTTCCATTTCCTTCTTCAGGGAATCTTCCCAACACAACACATCTCTTCCCTTTTTGGTGACTTTCAATTTTATTATTTTCTCCAGGAAAGTGCAAGTGTATCCTCAAGTGTTATCATTCAGTCGACTCTGACTCTTTGCGACCTCATGGACTATAGTGGGTCAAGATGCTCTGTCTATGGGATTCTCCAGGCAAGAATAGTGGAGTGGGTTGCCATTTCCTCCTTCAGGGGAACTTCCAGACTCAGGGGTTGAACCTGGGTCTCCCGCATTGCAGAAGGTCTTATATAATTCTAATTAGCTTATTCCTAAGTATTTTCTAGTTTTTGTTACTCTGATGAATGAAATTTTAAAGTTACTATTACATTTTCAAATTACTATTTTTTAAACCTCTTTAAAATTTTTTATTTATTTCTTTCTTTATTTTTGGATGCACTGGGTCTTCATTGCTATGCATGGGCTTTCTTTAGTTGTAGCAAGAGGGGGCTACTCTTCATGGCAATGAGGGTGTTGCTCATTGCAGTGGCTTCTCTTATTGCAGAGCAGGGACTCTAGGCATGAGGGTTCAGTAGTTGTGGTGCAGGAGCTTAGTTGCTCCTTGGCATGTGGGATCTTCCCAGACCAGGGATTGAACCTGCATGCATTGGCAGTCAGATTCTTAAAACACTAGACCACCAGGGAAGTCCCATCAAATTGGTCTCTTGATTTTAAATATTGATCTGGTGAACACATCAGTTGTTGCTCTGGGTTTTCAAGGTGGGTAATCACATTATCACAAATAATGGCAGTATGGCTTCTTCCTTTCCAGTCTTAAACCTCTTCTTTGTCTTTACTTCCTTATTGTGTTGGTTGTAATTTCCAGTATACTATTGACGAGTAGAGGTATTCGTTCATTTCTGACTGCATTGGGGGTATCATTCCAAAAAGGTCAAGGTTTGCTGCAATAACAAACAGCTCCAAAATCTAGTGGCTCAACACAATCAAAATTTATTTCTCACTTGCACCTCATAGTCAACACAAGTCGTGGGTAAGGGAGGCATTCCTTACTGTTCTTTCTCAAAGCCTCAAGCTGATGGAGGCTCTTTTCCTCCATGGATGTGCGCTTCCACAGTTGCTATGACAGAAGGAATTGCACACTGGCTTTGGAAGCCTCTGCCCTGAAGTAACCCATATTCTGTCCACTAGCATTTCAAGGCAAGGCCCATGGCCAAGTCTAACTTCCAGAGAAGTAGGAAGGTGTGATCCTGCCATGTGTCAGAAAGACAGCTGAGCCACGGGAATGTGCCTCATGCTCCATCGTCATATATGGTATTTGCTCTAAGTTTCTGGTAGATAGCCTTTTATCAAGTTTAGAAGCAAGTTCATGAGTTTGTTTAGAATTTGTTAAGCAAAGAATGTATCCTTATCGTGAATGAGTGTTAAATTTTATCAACTGGTTTTATGCCATCTGTTTTATGTATAAATATTGTTTTTCTGTCTTAATTTGTTAAGGCATTTATACATGATGATTCTCTGCCTAAAACATTCTCCTGCACAGTCCTCTTCAAACACTTTCCTTGTTAATTCTTTCTCATTCTTTAGACCTCATTCATTCATCCAATCAATACTGATTGAGCAATGCTATGTGCCAGATGTTATTCTAGGCACTTAGGACAGCAGTGAACAAAGCAGATGACAGCCTTGCCCATGTGGATCTACCTTACACTGGGGGCGGAAAGAAATAAACATACGAAACAAATAAGTAAATTAGATGCATACCAATAGTCTTTTTTACTTTTACTTACTTTCACTTTTCATTTTCATGCATTGGAGAAGGAAATGGCAACCCACTCCAGTGTTCCTGCCTGGAGAATCCCAGGGATGGGGGGAGCCTGGTGGGCTGCCGTCTATGGGGTCGCACAGAGTCGGACACGACTGAAGCGACTTAGCAGCAGCAGCATTTGTTTATTTATGGTTTTAGAAAAGGCAGAGGAACCAGAGATCAAATTGCCAACATTCGCTGGATCATCAAAAAAGCAAGAGAGTTCCAGAAAAACATCTACTTCTGCTTTACTGACTATGCCAAAGCCTTTGACTGTATGGATCACAATAAACTGTGGAAAATCTTCAAGAGATGGGAATACAAGACCACCTGACCTGCCTCTTGAGAAACCTGTATGCAGGTCAGGAAACAACAGTTAGAACTGAACATGGAACAACA
>NW_011494940.1:802625-803224 GCF_000754665.1 Bison bison bison
GCACAAGCTGGAATCAAGACTGCTGGGAGAAATATCAATAACCTCAGATGTGCAGATGACACCACCCTTATGGCAGAAAGTGAAGAGGAACTAAAAAGCCTCTTGATGAAAGTGAAAGAGGAGACTGAAAAAGTTGGCCTAAAGCTCAACATTCAGAAAACTAAGATCATGGCATCTGGTCCCATCACTTCATGGGAAATAGATGGGGAAACAGTGGAAACAGTGTCAGACTTTATTTTTTTGGGCTCCAAAATCACTGCAGATAGTGATTGCAGCCATGAAATTAAAAGATGCTTACTCCTTGGAAGAAAAGTTACAACCAATCTAGATAGCCTATTGAAAAGCAGAGACATTACTTTGCCAACAAAGGTTCGTCTAGTCAAGGCTATGGTTTTTCCAGTGGTCATATATGGATTTGAGAGTTGGACTGTGAAGAAAGCTGAGCACCGAAGAATTGATGCTTTTGAACTGTGGTGTTGGAGAAGACTCTTGAGAGTCCCTTGGACTGCAAGGAGATCCAACCAGTCCATTCTGAAGGAGATCAGCCCTGGGATTTCTTTGGAAGGAATGATGCTAAAGCTGAAACTCCAGTACTTTGG
>NW_011494940.1:803324-804588 GCF_000754665.1 Bison bison bison
GTTGTGGAGCTTGGGCTCTAGAGCTCAGGTTCAGTAATCATGGTGCAAGGGCTTAGTTCCTCTGTGGCATGTGGGATCTTCCCGGACCAAGGACTGAACCCATGTCCCCTGCATTGGCAGGCAGATTCTTAACAAGTAGAGCACCAGGGAAGTCCCTGTCCATAGTTTTGGACACAGCAGAAGAGAAGCAGAGCAGGGCAAGGGAGAAATGGAGGTATAGGGAGGGTGCAGTCAGAGTAAGTCTCTCGAAGAGGTGACATCAGGGAAATGACTCAAAACAGGGGCAAAGTTTACTAGGTAGGTATCCAAAGGCAGACTGTTTCAGGCAGAGGGCAGCTGCGAGCTAAAGGCCCTAGGGTGGGAGTTGCCATGTGGGTTCTAGAATCAGTGAGGAAGCTCGGGAGCTGAAACTGAGTGAATGGCCCTGGCAAGCAATGAAGCTGGAGAAATAGTAGAGGAGGCTGACCGTGAGGGCCTTGGAGGAGGTCATAGCAAAAACTTAAGAGTTTTTCTTGGGCTGATGAGTTTTGAGCTCTGGAAGAGTTTGGAGCAGAAGAGGTACAGAGTCTACTGTGCTTCGGAAGGATCCCCCAATGCCGTGTTGAAAACTGCCTGTAGGCTGGTAAGGGCAGAAACAAAAAGCTAGGCAGAATCCCCTATGGTAAATCAGGTATGAGATGATGTCACAGCAGTGGAGATGCTGAGCAGTGGTCAGATTCTGGGTATATTTTGAAGGAAACTACCATAATGGTATTCTAATGGATTAGAGTAGAGTGTGAGAAAATAAGCCAACGTGGCCTCAAAACTTTGGCCTGAGTGATGGGAAGGATGGGGCTGGAAGAGCGTAAGAGGCTTTAGGTGGATAAGGTTTCAGGTGAGGGAAGATCAAGAATTCAGTTGTTTTTCTTTTTCATTATGATGATTTTTTTTATTGACTATAATTCACATATCATAAACTTCACCTCTTTAAAATGTGGCTTCGATGCTTCTCAGTATATTCATGAGTTGTGTATCCACCACACTATCTAATTCCAGAAAATCCATTGACTCCCTCCAAAGACCTATACCCACTATCCACTCCCCATTCCCCACTCCTTGACATCTACTTTCTGTCTTTATGAATTTCCCTATTTCTGAAAATTATATGTAGATAGAATCGTAGAACATGTGGCCTTTTGTGTCTGGCTTCTTTCACTCAGCATTCTGTTTTCAAGGTTCCGGACTTGTTGAATTTGAGGTGTTTTATTAGACTTCTAAATATTTA
>NW_011494940.1:804688-819025 GCF_000754665.1 Bison bison bison
CCCACTCCAGTACTCTTGCCTGGAAAATCCCATGGACGGAGGAGCCTGGAAGGCTGCAGTCCATGGGGTCACTAAGCGTTGGACACAACTGAGTGACTTCACTTTCACTTTTCAGTTTCATGCTTTGGAGAAGGAAATGGCAACCCACTCCAGTGTTCTTGCCTGGAGAATCCCAGGGATGGCAGAGCCTGGTGGGCTGCCATCTATGGGGTCGCACAGAGTTGGACATGACTGAAGCGACTTAGTAGCAGCAGCAGTAGTAGAGAGGTGAGGGCTAAGGAATACAAAAGATAGATGATATCTATAAATAGATGCACAGAATCATTAACATATAGAATAACACTATTTCAAATCATGAGATGAACTGCAATCCATCATCAAGAAAGTAAGCACAGAGAGAACAAAGATGTCAAGCATCTGGGACACCTGAGCCCTGGGACCCTCAAACATCTGGAAGAGACGAAGCCATCACAGGAGACTGAGAAGGGGCTGCAACAGCGAGTGGGGGTCCTGAAAGCCTAGGGAGAAACCGCATGGAGAGAAGGCTGTGATCCCTGGGTCTCAGAGGCTCCTAAGAGGTCAAGTAAGACGAGGACCAAGAAATGACCATTGGGTTTAGTAACCAGGAGGTCATGGTAACATGACAAAGAGCTATTTCAGACTAATGCCGGGGAAGAAAGCCTCATAGAAAGAGTTCAAGAAAGACCAGGAGAAAAGAAGCTGAGGACAGCAAGTAGTTTCTCTTCTCCAGTGGCAAGTTTCTCTTCTCCAATTTCTCTTCTCCCCTGGGGTGATAGAGAGGGGAGAAGTGAGGCCAAGACTGGTTTTTGTGTGGTTTTCAAGATGCAAGAATCAGCATGATGTTTGTTTCAGATGGGAAAGAAGGATGCAGTAGAAGCCAAAAATTAATGGTGGAGGAAAGAGAGGGGAGAATTGCTGGAGGAAGTTCCTTGAGTAGGTGATGGCACAAGATTGACCCCGAGGGGAAGGCTGGCCTTTGATGCGGCACAGACAGGTAGGTCATCTACAGAAAGAGATGGGGAGACGGTATGTGGATGCAGACTTGGCCAGCAGGCAGAGTAGGGGTCTGTGTTCCCATGTTTTTGAGGGATGGAAGAAGCATGCTTTTTGACTGAGAGTAAGGATTGGGGGAAGGCGCTGGGAATCAGAAGGGAATGGAATGATATCTAGCAGGGAGCAAGTGTACTAAGGAAGGATAGTATAAGTCCAGGCAGCTCTAGGGTGCAGGTGAAGTCTGTGTGTCCAGTTCAGAAATCACCCCCTCCCAAAGGACTTCTGACCCCCAAACTAGGTCACTCCCCTTGCTGTGAGTCTCACGGCTGCTATGGTGCTTCTCTCTTACAACTCTGATCACACCTGGAATGAAATATCAATGGTATTCTTTAGTTCTTTAATCCCTGTTACTTAGACTGTAACCCCCACGAAGACATTAGCAGAGACTGTCTACTCAGTCGCTGTATCTTGCCATCTAGCTCCTCCCACACAGTATTCTCTAAATACATAATACTTAAATAGTTGAATCAGTTCAGTTCAGTCGCTTAGTTGTGTCCAACTCCTTGCAACCCCATGGACTGCAGCACGCCAGGCCTCCCTGTCCATCACCAATTCCCAGAGTTTACTCAAACTCATGTCCATTGAGTCTGTGATGCCACCCAACTGTGATGCCATCCTCTGTCGTCCCCTTCTCCTCCCACCTTCAATCTTTCCCAGCATCAGGGTCTTTTCCATTGAGTCAGATCTTCGAATCAGGTGGCCAAAGTATTGGAGTTTCAGCTTCAGCATCAGTCCTTTCAATGCGTATTCAGGACTGATTTCCCTTAGGATGGACTGGTTGGATCTCCTTGCAGTCCAAGGGACTCTCAAGAGTCTTCTCCAACACCACAGTTCAAAAGCATCAATTCTTCAGCACTCAGCTTTCCTTATAGTCCAACTCTCACATCCATACATGACTATTGGAAAAACCATAGCCCTGACTAGACGGACCTTTGTTGGCAAAGTAATGTCTCTGCTTTTTAATATGCTGTCTAGGTTGGTCATACGGAGAAGGCAGTGGCACCCCACTCCAGTACTCTTGCCTGGAAAATCCCATAGACGGAGGAGCCTGGTAGGCTGCAGTCCATGGGGTCTTGAAGAGTTGGACACGACTGAGCGGCTTCACTTTCACTTTTCACTTTCATGCATTGGAGAAGGAAAAGGCAACCCACTCCAGTGTTCTTGCCTGGAGAATCCCAGGGACGGCGGAACTTGGTGGGCTGCCGTCTATGGGGTCGCACAGAATCGGACACGACTGAAGCGACTTAGCAGCAGCAGCAGCAGGTTGGTCATAACTTTTCTTCCAAGGAGTAAGCGTCTTTTAATTTCATGGCTGCAGTCACCATCTTCAATCATATTCAAGTAGTTGAATAAATGCATGAAATAACGAATGAGAAAAGTCCCCAAAGTGGCGCGTGTGCTTTTATTCGGCCTAAACTTCCGAAGCAACTCCTTCCGCATACCTGAGAGAGTCTGGACCTCCACTCTCTGCAGCTCCTACCCACCCGCCCGTCCCCAGCTCCATGTCCACCCTCATCCCCATCCCTATCCCCATAGCATTCCCTGCCCATCCCCATCCCCTCCGCATGCCCTCTCGCGTAGCTCCGCTTTCCCGGCGCTGCTGCTTTAAGAGCCAGCACAAGCCGAGCCGGGCGCTGATTGGTGGTTTATTCTAACGCTAGCGGATGAGCTCATCTGCAACCAATGACCAGGCTGCATCGGCCAGACCCCTGTACCTGGGAGGAGGGCGGAAAGTAGCCGCCCGCGGTGCTATGTCCGGGGGCGAAGGGCAGGTGGCCGCAGGGCTGAGTCCGGCCGCGCGGACCGAGCTCCTGGCTCGGGCAGGTACGGTGTTAGCCTGGCTCCTCCTCCATCCCCTCTTCCCCAGGAGAGGATGCCCTCACCTCTCATTCCCCCAGTCCCCTTCCTTGGCGACCCTCACGGGGCAGTGCACCTTGCGTGCAGGGGACTCGCGGGCTGGATGCACGTCTTTCTGGGTCCAGACGCAGCTTTGCAGCTCTGCCTGGGAGGACCTGGCTCGGCAGGTGGACCCTGAAGCTAGGCCCTGACTCAGAGCAGCACACACTGCCGACCTGGGTGCCTCTGATCACAGGCCTCCGAGCTGCATGCCCTGGTGACTGGGCCGAATGGGAAGGGCGCGGCTTCCCTTCCTCCCCTCCTCCACCTCCTGGCCGCATCCTGGCCGGGGCTCAGCTGCCCGCTGCCTTGGAAATGTGGGTTTTCCTCCCCGCCCCATTCCCCATCCTGTTCTCTCTTCCCTGTCTCCACAGAAGTAGAAATGACCTGGGGTTTGGGCCCTGCCCTTTCGCAATGAGGCCTGAGAGAGCAAAGGTGCAGAGGCTGCAGTGAAGGATAGAGGCAGCTTTCTGGCCTCTCTCTGAGGTCTTTCCTTTCCTTCTGCCACTGCTCTAACCCTGGTGGCCACTTGTATCACTTGCTGCTCAGGGTGGAGCTGCTGTCCGGTCCTTGGAGGCCACGTGGCCTCCTGGACTTCTCAGAGCAGAGCCAGGGGGACAGAGCCATCCCCTCCCCAGGGCTGGTTGGGCTCTGACCTCATTTATCTAATTCCATCCAGAGTGGTACTGAATCTGCCAGTCATTTCATTTGCCTTCAGTCTTTAAGGCCAAGCCCTGTGCCCAGCTCTCCGCCTGGCTCCTTGGGGGTCCTCACTGATCTTGGGACCAAGGGAAATGAAATAAAGCCGGGGC
The DNA here is from genome assembly GCF_000754665.1 of Bison bison bison. NCBI lineage: Eukaryota > Metazoa > Chordata > Mammalia > Artiodactyla > Bovidae > Bison > Bison bison. Next base: position 808,471 of record NW_011494940.1, read on the forward strand.
AATCCCTCCTGTTCCGGGAGGTACCATGGAGCTGAACCCTGAAGGATAAGTGAGATTCCCATGGGAGGAGGAGGGAGGGGTAGACAGGGCACAGTATAAGGAATGGCCTGTGGGGCCCCGGCTTTTGCTTCAGCCTCAAAGTATGGTGACCTGCATATGTTTAATGTGCACAGAGGCCCTTTGAAGGCAGCTCTGAATCACGAATATCTTCAGCTCTCTCCGATACTCAGCATGTAGTAGGTGCTCCAGAAATACTTGTTGAACTGAATTTGAATGGAAAGAATGGTAAAAACAACTCAGAGCCCAAAGCATGTTTTTATTCTGTTATGACCACCACTTAGGAAAGATCTGGCTTAGTGAGGGATATTACCCCCATTAGCTCTGATCCCTCCAGCTCTCGGAGGCGAGTGTCAGTCTCCACAATACTGAGTGGAAGAAACCAGGGTACAGATGGGACGTTGTCCCCAACTGGGTTCTTCCTAATGCCTCTGCTCATTCCAGGTCCCTGACTGAGGGCAGCCATGAGCCTGGTGGCCTGTGAGTGCCCTCCTGGCCCTGGCCCGGAGCCCGAACCCTGCTCTCGAGCACGGTCCCAGGCTCGAGTGTACCTGGAGCAGATTCGCAACCGGGTGGCTCCGGGAGCACCTGACATGACTAAGCATGACTACCTGGTGGACGCAGCCTCTCAGATCCGGCTGGCCCTGGAGCGTGACGTCAGTGAGGACTACGAGGCCGCCTTCAACCACTACCAGAACGGCGTGGACGTTCTCCTCCGAGGCATGCACGGTGAGGCTGGGGCTGGGCAGGGGCCGAGGAAGGGCTCATCCCATCATCTGTCCATTTGTGCTGGGTGAGCAGGGCTCTGCGCTGACCCTGCAGGACCTATGAGAAGAACAGTAGTATTGATAATAATAGCCTTCACTTATAAAGCAGTTCCTTTACACTAGGCGCTGGTCTAAGGGCTTTACCTGTATCAATTCATTTCTGATTCACAGTAATACAAACCACTGTGTATGTTCTGGCATGTACTTCCAAATATACAAGAATGATTTTTATTCCCATTTTCCAGATGAGGAAATTGAGGCACAGGGCAGTTACATAGATTGCTTAAGACGCCACAGCTATCAAGTGACAAAGCTGAGATTTGAACAGTTTGGGCTCCAGAGGCTGTGAGCTTGGCCCACTAAGCCCTCCTGCCCCTAGAGCTGGGCTAGGGTCCTGCCCTCTGGGTACTTGCATTCTAATGGCAGAAGATTGATGAGTTGATGATGGACAATTAAAGTCTCAGGTGGCAAGGACAATGGGGAGGAAGTAAAGGGAGGGAAGAAGGAGACTGAGGCCAGGCAAGCCTGGCAAAGGGCATTTTCTAAAAGTCAAAACCCTAATCTGAGCACTGAAGAATGCTGTCCAGCTGAAGAGCCTGGAGAGGGAGAGAGAAGGGACAGGCAGAGAACACAGGCAAAGGCCTGAAGGTAAGAGGGGAGGCCTGTTCAGGGCAAAGGCAGGCATTTCCAAGTTGTAGGAGAGGCTGGCCCTGAGGCCAGTTGGAGACACCCGAGGGCCTTGATGGCCAGCCTGGAGGGTAAGAGTCAGGCCCCAGTTCATGCTTCCAGTCCCTGCACTGATGATGCCTCTCAACAGCTGGCTTCATGCCTGTCCCATGAACACCTTTACCCTCCAGGCCCAATGCTGTTCTGGCCTCTTTCATACTGGGCATCAAAGATAGCAGAAAGTGTGCTCTCTGGGGGACTTCTCTTTCTTCCTGAAAAAACAGACAGGAAATCTCCATTCCATCCCTTCCCAGGCTGTGACGGTGGCCAGGAGGTGGTGGGCGCCAACTGTAAGGTGCTGTAGTCCGAGGAGCCTCCCCGGCTCCCAGGCTCTCCCGCCACCATCCTTCGTCCTCCTCCCCTGCTGGTCTCCCACCCAGAAGAGGACCCAAGAACAGATGCGGGGCCAGAATCCACTGACCAGCCTCAGAAATAGGCCTTGCCCTCCTGTGGGGGGCAGAGCATGGGCAATGGGAGCCCAAACCCCCGCTCCTCCCATGGCTGGCGGGGTCCTCTTGACTCCTTCTCCCCACAGTTGACCCCAACAAGGAGAGGTGTGAGGCTGTCAAGCTGAAGATAACCAAGTACCTGCGGCGGGCGGAGGAGATCTTTAATTGCCACCTGCAGAGGACGCTGGGCAGCGGAGCCAGCCCTGATGAGGTGAGGAGCCCCCAGAGGCCTGAGGGCTCCGGGGGAAGAGAGCTAAGGCCCCCACCCGCCAGGCCAGGGAGCTGTCGCCTTGCCATCCCTGGCGGGGCAGACGGTGGAGAGCACAGGCAGGCTGGCGCGTGTCCTGGGGCTGCCACCCTGCCCGCCTCCTCCTGGCTTCCTCCCTCTCTCTCCCACACTCTCCATAGCTCATTCACATTCTAACACTTGGTGAATCGTCTCCAGTCCAGTCTCGCACCCTCATAGAGGAGACACACACACAGAGGCAGCTCCTCACCCTCCCACACAGCCCATACTCATGCTCACCTGTGTACACACTCAGGCTCCCAGAGTGCTTTTTGGCTGGGCTGCAGTGAGTGTTTGGAGCAGACATGAATACCCACATGCATATACACAGACATGAATACCCACGTGCATATACACACACGTGAATACGTGCATATACAAATATGCACAAAGCCTCTCCCCACATCCTGACCCAGCGGGCCGCTCAGAGAGGGTTGAGAATGCACGCCCACTCCTCAACCCCTAGGTGTGCGCATACACACTCCTTCTAGGTCTGGTGCACCTTGTAAGATGCTTCCCCCAGTGCAGGTACCTGGGCCTGCCTTGGTCTTTGAAGCCTGTTGCCCGGGTTATTTCCCCACCCCTGGGCGCATCTGCCTCCTGTGGATGCCGCTTTTGAGAGGGGGTTTCGGAAGATTCCTTGGGCCTGGGAGGAAGCCCGGGTTGGGGCTGAGCTGAGAGGGTGGCCTGGCCACCCTGGACTGAGGCTGGGTCTGTCTCTGTGAGGTGGGGGTCTGCCTGTACCCCTGTCCTGCCCTCTGTGGCCACTGGTCTCCTGGCAAGCCAAGCCCTGCCCTCCGCTGGGTGAGGAGGCCATGACCCTGAGGCCGCCGTGGGGCTCTCTCCCGCTACCGCAGGGTTTCAGCAGCCTGAGGCTCCGGCCCATCCGCACGCTGAGCTCTGCCCTGGAGCAGCTGAGGGGCTGCAAGGTGGTCGGAGTCATCGAGAAGGTGAGTGAGCGACGCCCAAGGTGTGGGAGGACACAGCATGTGTGACCAGGAGTGGCCAGTGCTAGAAAGGCGTCAGGGGGTTCAAGCGGAGAAGGGCAGCCGGGTCCAGGGGTGCCCCACCCCTCCTGCAGCCCAGCACACACCAGCCCCGGAAAGGAAAAAGTGAGGAAGCCACAGAGGCAGACAGCGCCTCCCCACAGACCCTCCGGCTCAGACACAGAGCCGCTCCCTCGGCAGTTCAGGACAGCAGCCACAGGGGCACCCCGCCAGCCTGCGCTCCCTTGCGTGCCCCCACTTCCCGCTTCCTCCAGGGGCTGCAGCCAAGAATCTCCCCTGCCAAGCCCAGCCCAGAAGTTCCTGGGGCAGGAATGTGCGCATCGCTAGAAACCTGCCTTGTCCAGGGCCTTGGCAGCTCTGCCCTGTCTCCTGGCTTCTCCCGCGGTGCCCCCATCCGGGATCGGCTCCCTTAATTCAGGGCAGACAGGAGTCGACAGTGCAAACTGGACCTGGACACTCAGCAGAAGGACAGACAGGTTGAGTCAAATGAGGTTTGAGCCAATAATCAATTGCTCTCCACCTGGACCCAGAGATAGCTGGAGTATTTGCTTAAGTGTTTTTATTTTTATTTTTTCAAACTGAACCATTCATCAGAATCACCTGGGGGAGCTTCCTAACCACACAGATGCCTGGGCCCCATCCCAAACCCACCGAGTGAGAATTTCTAGGGTTGAACCCAGGCATCTGTCATTTAAGACACTCATGGGGGATTCGGGCGGGTGTGGGAGCCAGCAGAGAAAAGAGGACTGGTGTGTGCTCCTTCACACGCCGCCGAGGATGAAGTGCTGTCTGGATGGGCACTACATGGCCCCAGGCAAGCTCTTTGCCCTCTCTGGGCACCAGTTTCCTCCTCTGGAAGTGGGGAAGGGATCCTCCCACCCACCCGCACCCTCCCACCCAGGGGGATGTGGGAACTAAAGTGAAATAATTTTTGGGAAAGGCCTGGCACATGCTAAAGCATTTGATACAAGTTCGATGGCTGAAGGCTGATGACAAGAGTGGGTCAGCAGGAAGCAGGCTTAACATCCCTGGCCTCGCTCCAGCGGCTGCTCCCCAGTCCCTGGAGCAGGCTCCCGGTTTGTCAGCCAAGGCCCAGCCAGCTTCCATCTGCCCAGCCCTTCTCGCCCACTGCGTTCGTCCACGTGGCTCAGCTGCCCCCACGGGCAGGCCAAGGAGGCGACAGCCACCACTGTTTGCCCATGTGGGATCCCACTGAACCGATGGTGTTATGGAGAGAGGGGTTCTGGGTCAAATAAGCTTTAGAAACAGTGAGTTAAAGTTACATTACTTCATTGCTTTAATTCTAGGAAGTTTCAGGCTTTAAGGATGCAAATGTACACAGTGAATCTCCAAGAGGGAGGTCTATGACAGAATTCCCCGAATTTGAATTTGTTTAACCCCAGACACACATGTGCAAAGCATTTTTGGAATCCTGTGTTCCGAGGCCTGTACATATGGGAAAAACAGATTCAGGCCAAGCCCAACCATTCTGTCTTACAAGTGCCCTCTTTTTTCCTTTATTCCCCTTTCTTGGACACTCAACGTAGCCACTCCACATCCCTCCTAAAATCCTGTGGCCTTTTCCTGTGTCATTCGCAAGCCAGGAAAATCAGTCGCCCAAATTAGGAGAGATGTTAGGGCTACTGGGCCCAGGTCCCTGCAGCCACGCCTGGATGGATGTCACTGTCTTTCATCCATAGCTGTGCCCAGACAGCCCAGGGCGGGTTGTTGGCAGAGCAGTGCCAGTCTGCAGCAACCCCCAGCCTTAGGGCAGCAAAAGGCCCCACTCAGGAAGCCTTGAGAGCCCCCAGAGAAGTCCCACTGTGAGAGTTCATGGGGCTGAAGAGGGTTTCCTCGGGGCCAGAAGAGATACCTGCAGGGGTAGGGGGCGGCAGAGAACAGTGAGGTGGTGGGTCAGGGACTAGGTGGGCAGCTGGCCAGGATGCCCAGGGTCTGCTCTCAGGGAGCCTTGGAGGCTTAGAAGACAACACTGGCTATTTGCTGAGCTTTGTCCGGGAGCTAGGCCCTGAGGCAGGGATGGAGAAGAAAGAGAAGGACAGACAAATCCCTTCTGTGTTTTTGGCTCAAACATGAGGGTGTTTTTAAAATTGTTACTGTTTATCAGCATTTAAAAATTGGCAGGTTTCATAGAGAAAGTCCAAGTTTCCTACTTTTCCTGAGAAATGAGAGGATCTGGAAATGCAGGCTCACATTCCTGCCGGTCAACCCTGGGCAGATGAAGGGCTGCCCGCTTTAATGAGGTGCTCAGCCTACCCTTTCCTGTCCTGCCCACTGGCACACATGAACAGCCCCTGGGGACCTTCGTGCTTGAGAATCTATTTGAAACTTCTGGATTTGTTTGCTCCAGGAGGGAGTCCTCCTGGCCTTGACACTGTGGACATTTTAAAATAAAGGGTTAATGTGTTTTACCAAAGTTTTAATTGTCCATACATCCCGAGAGCTCAGTGCGTTTTATTTTTTTTTAAAGAGACTTCCTTTTTTAAAAAGATGGGAGCTGGCACTCAGAACTGCCTTACACTTTCTGGATAGCAATCTCACCTGGCATCGGTAAGGCCCATTGTAGTTGGCACAGCTGCTGCATTAAACCCACTCAGTCTCCCTGTGGGGGAAGAAGGAGATATAGCAGTCACCAGCCACAGTCCAACTGTTTGCGACTCCACGGACTGTAGCCCGCCAGGCTCCTCTGTCCATGGGATTCTCCAGGCAAGAGTACTGGAGTGGGTTGCCATGCCCTCCTCCAGGGGATCTTCCCAACCCAGGGATTGAACCCAAGTCTCTTACGCCTCCTGTATTGGCAGGCTGGTTCTTTACCACTAGTGCCACCTGGGAAGCCCATAATACTATTAAAAAAATTTTTTTTGGATAACACCACGTGACATGCAGAACTTCCCCGAGTGGGGATTGAATTCACACCTTCCACAGTACAAGCGCAGAGTTGTAACCACTGGACCACCAGGGAAGTCCAGTTTTAATAAAAATTAAATATTCTCTCAGTGGCACCCACTATATTTCAAAGGCTTGATAGCTACATGTGGTTCATGGCTTCTATATTGGACAAATAGACAATATTTCTGTCACAGCAGAAAGTCCTCCTGGGAAGTGCTGCATTTTAATCATTGTTTTACAGAGAATGTAACTGAGGCTCATAGAGGTCAAGTGACAAGCCAGTGCTCTGTCTCCCACAGCACAGAACAAAAGAGGAAGGGATTTTTTTTGTTTTGTTTGCTTGGTTTAATGGTGGGGGGAGATGCCCCCTTTGCTACCCTTTTGAAATATGGTGTAAAAGAAAAGAGTTTGAAACAGTAAGTGGGAATTTCCTGGTTGTCCAGCGGTTAGGACTGTGCAGTTCCACTGCAGAGGGGCACAGGTTTGATGCCTGGTTGGAGAACTAAGATCCCGCAAGCCATTCAGTGGGGCCAGAAACAACACTGACAACAAAGATTGTCCACCATACTACCTCATTCCAAGATAATCAGCATTGATGGTTTGGCCTAATTATTTCTTGATTCTTGTGTGTGTGTGTGTGTGTGTATGTATTTTTTCTTTTCTTTTTTAACACACTGTTTCAGTGTACTGATTAAGTTTTGTTTCTGGCCTCCCTGACACTCCCTGATGGTTTTTATTTTTTCTGAATCTGTAAACGAGAAGCCTTGCCCAGGACAAGGTGGTGGGGAATCCCACTTGGCAAGAGGCAGTGGGGAATTATCCGGGGTGTCAGCACTTGTGGGAAACTGTGTTATCCTTAATGACCCCAAAGTTCTCTCTTTCAAACTCACTGGGCAGAGGAGCGGGGACCAGGCTGGACTCCATCTCTGGCTGTTGGAGGAGAGACCTCTAGTGGTCATAAGGGGTACCTCACTCCTGATGCCCCAGCCCTCAGAATCCACCACCTTCATCTCACTGATGACAGGGAAACTGAGGCCCAGAGGGGAAGGCATGTGCCAGGTCGCCTAGCTGTACCCCTGTTTTCAGTTATGTCTTCAAGGCTCCCGGGTCAGCCCATCTGAATTCGCATCCCGGCTCTGTGGGACCGCAGGCAACATTACCTCTCTGAACCTTGATTTCTTCATCAATGAAATGAGTCACTAGTAATACTTGGGGCTGCCCAGGTGGCACAGTGGTAAAGAATTTGCCTGCCAATTCAGGAGACATAAAAGATGTGAGTTTGGTCCCTGGGTTGGGAAGATCTCCTGGAGGAGGAAATGGCAACCCACTCCAGTCTTCTTGCCTGGAGAATCGCATGGACAGAGGAGCCTGGCAGGTCTGAGAGAGTCAGACACGACTGAGCACAGCACAGCAGCATAGAAATACTCACGTGGTAGGGCTTTAAGAATAAAATGAAGTAAACTAGATAAGGCCCTTAGCACAGAGTAGTACTATACAGTGTACAGTATAATACTCTACTATACTATAGTAATACTATACAGAGTAGTACTATACAGTAATACTATACACAGGTTTCCCTGTGCCGATATTAATAGTCATCAGCAAAGACTACAGAGAGCATGTTTTACAGCAGGCTCGAGCTGCCGCCATACTTGAGTTGTCTGACTCAACAGCATCCTCTTAATGGCCCCTGAAGCAGGTACTCCTATGACCCAGGGTGCAGGTCTTGTCCTCACGTGCCCCCCTGTCTGGGCTGAATCTTCCACCTTTCTGCCCTGACAGGTCCTCTCCTATGGCTGAGGTTCACCCTGCCCATAATGGAGATGAGTCTAGGGCCCAGCTCCAAACAAGGCTCTGACCCAGCAATTGGCAGACCACCGCCTCCAAACAAAATCAACAGGAGAAGGAATAGGTTGCTTGCCAGAGTCCAGAGAAAAAGACCATTTAAAAAAAGAAAAAGACCATCGCAGCACAGGGAGTGGGGGGCAGGGGGTGCGACCTGAAGGAGCAAGCCCATGTGGTTTGGGGCACCATTGGGGCCACATTCTCAGAGCCTGGGCTTCTTCACCTGTAAAATAAGAGTTGAGAGAAGGTGACTGGCCCTGAGGTCCCTTCCAGCCACGACACCCTCAGATCCTATGGAATGGACCATTCACCTCATGTGTGGAAAGCTCTGACTACTTCCCTGTGAGGTGCAGGGCTCTGGGAATACAGAGCTGGACAGCATGGTCCCTGCGCTCTTGGAGCTCACAGCCCAGTGGAACAACAGGAAATCACACACAGTGTGCTGGGGGTGAGCCAGAGAGCACTGCAGACAGATTAGGAGTCCTGGCCTGATCTGAGGTTGGGAAGCCTCCCTGGAGGAGGTGGTACCTGATAAGACCTGCAGGTCTAATGAGAGTGGATGAATCGGATAGGTTCAATGTCATGTTGGTGGAGGAGGGGATATACTCTGTACCACCAAAGCCTGACGTCCCTGCCTAGCCTGGGTGGAGGAGCGTGGGGCCTGGGGGGGCGGGGGGGGGCGTGGAGCCCCGGGAACTAACTTGTGCCTTAGCTAGTGCCTCCTGGACCTCTGCAGGTACAGCTCGTCCAGGACCTAGCGACTGGAGGGACCTTCGTGGTGAAGGCAGGTGCCACCCCACCCCCTGCCATTCCTCCTTCCCCTTGGGACCTTCTTGGAGTTCTTGGAAACCCCTGCCCTCTGGGGAACCTCTACCCAGAACCCGTATGGGAAGCCCACATTCCCTCCAGATCCCACAGCTGCTAGTTCTGCACCCCGGGCATGTGCCCGACTTCCCAAAAACACACACACATATACTGCCTTACCCTTGGTCCAGACAGGGAGGGGATGGCCTGCCTTCCATGGTGGAAAGAGGGTTGAGGGTCAGGACAGAAACGGGGGAGGCAGCTGCTCCTCAGAGGGGCTCCCACACTTCATCTGGTTGCCCCTGAAGAGCAGAGTGGCCTCTGGCCAGTCCCCAGCTGATCTGCCCGGCCTGCCCCCTCCTCAGGGCCTGTCCAGGTGCCACGTGACGAGCCGGGAGCGGCTGACCATCATCCCGCACGGCGTCCCCTACATGACCCAGCTGCTGCGGTACTTTGTGACCGAGGACTCCATCTTCCTACACCTGGAGCACGTGAAAGGTGAGTGGGCCCTGGGGGCCCCGTCAGCTCCTCAGGCCTCGGGAGGTTGTCCTGTCTCATCCCCTTAAAATTCGGAGCTCGTTCCCCAGCCACAGGCCCAGCCTTCCTCGAGGGTGAAGGCAGGACTAGCCTGCTGTGGGCTTCTCAGTGATGCCAGGGGGCAGGCGACGTCCAGGGAGGACGTTCACGTCTTGGGTGAACGAGGGCATGTATGCAGGTGTCCCCTTTGTCGCCATCTCCCCCAGTCTTGGCTCTTTTCACTTTTCTAGTCCGTGCCCACCCCTCCGAGTGGCCCCATGCGATGATGGTGCCAAAGCTGTAAGGACAGGAACTGGGCCACAGCAGATATTTATTGATCAGCTAGGATTTTTTGTTTGTTTGTTTTCAATGAGGTACATCTCTCTGGATCATGACATATAGTCATCACAGATCCATGCCTAGCCTTCTTTTATTTTACTTAAATTCATGACACTATTCTCCCTTTGCGCTGTACTTAGTCGCTCAGTCGTGTCCGACTCTTTGTGACCCCGTGGACTGCAGCCCTCCAGGCTCCTCTGTCCATGAGATTCTCCAGGCAAGAATACTGGAGTGGGTTGCCATGCCCTTTTCCAGGATTCTCCCTTTGACAAATATATATCAGACACTGGAGAACCCGCCACCTAGACCAAGGACATTAGAGAATAATTTATATCTCCTTAGGGGTTAAGCACATATTTTGTGAGGCTGGGGCCCTATCATGGGTGGGTGGAGAGGAGAGAGGGCATCCTGGGCTTCGGGAGGGGAGGGAGCCGAGTGAGGACCTGAAGGCAGAGGGTCTGTGCCTATGACAGAGGGGGAGCAGGCATGGGACAAAGACATGTCCACACTCATTTCCTCTTCTGTCCCCACGCTTGCGGCTCCCTCTGCTTGGCCCAGGAGGTACGCTCTGGTCCCACCTGCTCTCCCAGCCGTGCCCCCAGCAGTCTGGGACCGGGTCCGGCTCCAGCCTGGAGAGGATGAAGGCTCCACTAAACTCCCACCTCAGCCTCGGGACCAGCTCGGTGCCCCTGGGATACACCCGCCTGCAGGACGGAATCCCTCTGGAGCCTCCATGGACTTCTCAGAGCCTCACCCCAGCCAGAGGGGTGGCGTCCGTTAAAGCCCAGAGAGAGGCTGGGGGTGAAGCCTCAGCCAGGACGAGCACTGCCCGCTTCTGGGACCTTCCAAAGG
>NW_011494940.1:819292-842338 GCF_000754665.1 Bison bison bison
CAAGGGGTGCTGTGCCGGGACCTCAATCCCCGGAATCTGCTCCTGGACCAGGCCGGTAGGAGCCCCAGGCGGGGGTGGTGGTGCTGGGGGCAGATGAGTGGGCCCTAACCCCACCCCCCCCTCAGGAGGGAGGCCCCCACAGCCTCAAGATTTCCCCAGAGCCCAGAGGAGGCGGACGGTATCTGACTGTTCCCCTGGGCCACTCGTGTCCCCTGCCTTCTCTGGAAGGCCTCGGCCAAGCTGGCCGGCTGTGGTTAAGCTTGGAAAGCAGACCCTTTCCCCACCCTGAGCTCTGGGGCAGCCGCTCCTTTGACGACCAGGTTGTCCCGGGGGCCTCAAGGGGCCGAGCCCCTAGGGAACCTCTGCCCAGCACGGCCCACTGGCTCCTGGGGTCCCCTGCCCTACGTCAAAGGTTCCAAGATGACTAACTGCAGTTCTCGTCCCCTCTGGCTCCTCCCTGAACACACACGGCATGACAAGGCCACATCCGGCTCACGTATTTTGGCCAGTGGTCAGAGGTGGAGCCCCAGTGTTGCAGGGAGGCTTCGCACAACCTCTACAGTGCCCCAGGCAAGAAGGGAGGGGCGGGGCAGCCCCTGAGTGTCTGTGTGTGGGGTGGGCCGGGGGACTGAGGATGAGAGAGGCAACAGGCCCATTCTGGGGGTAGGGGTGGTGGGGAAGGGGTTGAGGGGAGACCTGCCCTCTCAGCGAGACTGAGGACTGTTCTGGCTCCCGCAGAGGTCGGTGGGATTTCGGAGCTGACCGACGCCTGCGACTGGTGGAGCTTTGGGTCTCTCCTGTATGAACTGCTGACCGGGACGGTGAGCTCTGTGTGGGCAGGGTGTGGAGCCTGGCGGGTGTCACTGAGCATAGGATGGGCTGGGGTTAGTCCAACAGTCAGTGTTGGGGGCTGAGCCTACCTGATTGCTCAAGACCTGGCCATTGGGCCTAATGTCTTGTCGGCACAGGCCCCCTCTGCCCCAGCTCGGAGACCGTGAGAGGAGGAGGAAGCAATTCCCACCCAGACCTTGGCCACACTTTGCACCCCGACCCTCGTCAGGCAAGTGGCGATAGCTAGGGAGACTGTCAACTTAGATGAGGGAGAGTTGAGCTGAGGTGCTCAAGGAAGTTTCCTGGAAGAGGGCGCTTGGGCCTGGCTCTGGAGGGAGGCTGAGTGTGACACAGCCCTTTTCCTCAGATCATCCCCCACAGGCCTCCTCTCCCCACTGCTCACACCACATCCCCCCATCCACACCCTTCAGAGCTGTGGCCCCCAGACTTTGGCTGGAAGACCAGAGAGAGGGTTTCCATCATCCCAGGCCAGCAGCTTCCCTGTCCCGCCTGGGTCGACCCAGAGCTTGAAGTTCCCCTCGCAAGCACCTTGCTCAGGGTGGTGGGCTCAGCTCTCTGTCCTCCCCCATGAGCTCAGTGCTCCACCTGGGGCTGGTTAAGTTAGGCAGCAGGGAGAAGCCAAGCTCCATTTGAGCAGGAAGTGTCCTGAGTGGATGTGGTGTAACCGGAAGTTCAGAGCTGACTGGTCTCTCCTGGCTCCCTCCTGCTTTGGTCCCGAGGCCAGGGCCTCTGAGAGCCCTGGCTGCAAACAGCCGCCCAGAGTGGTTCTCTCCTATTAGCCAGGGCCCTCCCACCTCTCCAGCTCAGGGCTCCTGGCCTTCCTCCAGGTGGCTTCTTGCCTGTCTTCTTGACCTCCAGACACACTCCTCTGCTCCCCCACAGCTGCACCCTTCTGGAACACAGATAGGTCCTGCCTTCTCCCACCACAGCCCTGCCTTGACCCTGGCAGGAGCATGCCATGGCAAACGAGCCGCCCGTGGAGATTTGCTTTCTGTAAGGAGACAGGTTTCAGTGCTATTCCTGATAGAGTGCTTGCCCCGATGGCAACCCAAGACCGGTGCTTCTAGCAAGCTTGGAGCCACAGGGGCCTGGGTTCAAACCCTGAACTCAGCACAAATCCGTCGACCTGCTTCTTGCCCTTAAAATGGGGGTGCCAATTGCTTACTTTGAAGGTTGTTGCGGAAACTAGGGATCACAGGTGCAGGCACCTTCCTCAGCCCGGCAGGCAGCAGATCCAAAGCAGAAGGCGATGGAGTCATGGCCGTGCCTGTGAGGTGTGACACAGGGGGAAGACATAAAATCTCGGGCGCCATTGGAGTGTACAGACTCCTGGGGGCCGCCTCCCCGTGTCTTCCCAGGCGCTGTCCCAGAGCCACCCCTCAGGAATCCAGCCCCACACCCAGCTGCAGCTGCCCGAGTGGCTCAGTGGCCCGGCGGCCTCCCTGCTGACTGAGGTGAGGTGCAGGTGGCCTCCCGGTGGTGCCTTCTTGGCCTGAGGGTGGACAGAAGGGAGGGCAGAGCCGTGTGTGTGAACAAGCCACCCCATGTGCTAGGTGTCCGGCACGGGTGCAGGAGGGTCACAGGGCCAACAAATTTCTCTACCTCGGTGGCCAAACACCAATGTCCGCCCCCTGCCCCCCCACCAGGGTAACACGGGGTTCCGGGGGCCTGGCCAGCCTGTCCAGGGCTGACTGGGCTTTTCTCCGCAGCTCCTGCAGTTCGACCCTGCCCGCCGCCTGGGCGCTGGAGGAGGCGGCGTCCACGAGCTCAAGGCCCACCCCTTTTTCAGTTCCATCCAGTGGAGCTAACTGGGGGGATAGGAGGGCGTGGTATCGGCAAAGGGAGTGGCTGGACTGGTCTGGATCTCCTCATGTCTCTTTGCCTGCCACCTCCCAGCAGTGGCCCGTGGGCAAAGAATGCAAGGCAGCTTGCCTTTCCTGGTCAGGACCCCACCCTTGGGCCTCAGAAGTCTCATCACCACTGACCAGGAAGGGCCTTGTGGACTCCCCCAGCCACCTCTTGGAGAAATGCTTTCTAGTTGGTGCTGAGGGGCAGAGATCTCAGCCTGTTAGGCAGCTTGAACGTCTCCGCCTGTCCATCCTCCGCCCATCAGTCAAGTCACCTTCTGTGTCTACACCCTGTACCTTGAACTGGGACCTGCCCTGTTAAAAGGTGCCTTCCTTGGCATTAGCTCTGAGCTACTGACCACCACCTACTGAGCCGAGAAATCTTGACTCGTGATCTGACATGTGCCCCACTCAGGATGGCTCTGGAGACTCATCTCAGGTTACTAGTCCCCTGGCTTCCTGGCTCCAAACCAGGGCTGTCCTAGCTGGTCATCTTAGCCACACAACCAGTGTGCCCCTTCTACCAAAGGCTACTTCCCCAGGGGATGGGGGAGGCGGGGAAGCAGGGAAGAAGTCTGTAGCAGATATGTGGTGGAGCGGGAGGGACGGGACAACCCACCCCCTCCTGACCATGCCGCTTATCTTGTAATTACAGACCTTTGAGAGCAAAAGGAAAGGAGGGGAGGAAAATAAGGATAAGGAGGGAGGGGGAGAAAGAGGGGAAGGCACAGCTCTGCCACTTACAGAAGTTTTGAAAACAGAATAAAGGGCTCCCTTCCCCAGCTAGCCCACCCACGTGGAGACAAAGCAAACCCAGGCCCGTGGGTCTGAGCTGGGGGACCATGATTCCGTCGCCAGCCTGAAGCCGCTTGAAGGAAAGTTGTCTCCACTAGGATTCCCTTCTTGGACTTCTGTCCTGTTTACCATTTTGCATTTCAGTGTTGAGGGTCCACTCAATCCACTGCCCACTGTGACTTCATTTCCTTTTGAAATGAAACCATGCAACACCCAGAATGATTGCCCAAGCTTCTAGCCAGAAGCAAGAAGTTTCTGGTCTCTGAAGAGCTAGCATAAGTAGTTACCCCCAAAGATAATTCCCTCCCCAGATTTGGGGGCCCTCTTCTTCCTCTCAGGACTGTCACTGGGGTGTGGCATCCAAGACAGAAATTTCCATAGACCTCTGCCCTCAACCCTTTCTCGCCTGTCTCCATCACCACCAGGGGGCATCTCTGACACCACCCTCCAGTCCTGGCTGTGAAGGGCTGGGGACCTGTGCTGTGGGGAGTCCTTGGGATGAGTCTGAGGCAAAGGACGCAAGGAGGTGCTGGCTCTCCCTGGGGCTTGCCCACCTCCTCCACCATCACTCCAATAAAGCCTGCTCTTACCTCTGGTGTCCTTGCCTCATCAACGCAATGAGAGGGGCCCTGCTAGAATGGGAATAAAGGAGGGTTCCCCCAGAGGAGCTCCATGATAACCAAGAGTGTGTTTGGAACCTGCTAGGAGGGAGGAAGCAGGGCTGGTAGTGAACAGCATGCCAGCCTATACCCCACAGAGCAGCTGTGAACCCACAGAAAAGTCCCAGCATGTAGGGGACACTGGGCTCTGTGGGACACAAAACAGGAAAGTCTTCAAAGAGGGTCATGGTGCTTGCGGGTGGGGGTCCATCCTCAGAGATCCCTTAAACACATGGTGGCTCCTGAGAAGGCTGGAACTCAGGGGGGTAAATTAGAGGACCTGGCCAGAGCCTGGTGGAGTCCATTCCAAGTCTGTTCCTTCTACTACACTCCCTGTCAGGCCAGAACCTCCAATCACCCTACGAAGTGCCAGTTGCCTCTGGAACTTCTGGCCTCATTTGTGCAATAAGCACTGCACATCTGGCACTCTGCTAGGCCTTGGGTTTAGAACTGTGGTCCCAGCGGGGCTTACAGTCTGTCTCCATTTGATAAAAACGGGGCTAAATATTCCTCCTTTGTAGGTTTGCTAAAGACATGAAGGCTTGTAGCTCCATGCCCCAGACCTGATCATTCTAAAATTCTTTCACTGAACCCAAGTTTCTTCTCCCTACCAGCTCTAGTTCTGCCCTCTAGGAGCCACTCTGTTCCTGTGACAGACCTTCATATGAAGATGGTACCACTGTGAGCAAGGTCAGCAGGTGGGGACTGCGTGGGCAAGAGCCAGGCTGCTTCAGCCTGGACACTACCAATGTATGTCCCACGTACGCCGCACAGATCAGCTCTCAGCCCCATCCGCTGGCCCTCACAGACCACTGCCCCGAGGAGTGATCTACCCTCATCTGTTCTGACCAACCTTGAGCGTCTGGGTACCCACGTGGCCATCAACTGCAAAATATGAAATTATGGGTCGCTCTACCTCTCCCCAGTCCACCCCAGAAATAACACGAGGCCCCACCAAAATGTAAATGCTGGCATTTGAAGGGGCCTCAAGCAGGGGGGAACAAGTTTTTCTTCATCAGTACAACCTCAAAAGAAGTACAGAAGCAGAAACACTGTTTGCGAACATTTGCCCTTTAATTTGCATTTAAAATCAGTTTTTAAATATTTTAGTTACGTTCTGAACAGTGAAGACGTAGTAGCTGCTGCAGGCACTCAGTACTGGCTCCCACCCCTCCCCCCGCAACCCCCAGGCCTTGCTTCTTCGCTCAAGATACAAATGGTCATTCCACACTAAGTCAATGGCTCCTGGTTGTCAAGGGTCAGCAGCCTCAGGCCTGGATACAGTTGGATACAATGTGATGAAGCCCAGTAACTCTGACAAGATGTGTGCATTTAACCATGCTCCAAAGAATTCCAATGTCGTGCCCAGACCCAAGGCAGTACCTCCGAGGTGACACTGGCCTTTTCCCCACTGTGTACGAGCATCTTGGGCTGGTTTCCACCACAATCCGTCCTGCACCAGACCTGTGTTCTATGGAAGAAGAGCCGAGGCGCCACTCCCGAAGGGCATTGACACAGAAAGGAACAGAACCGCCTCTGCAGCCCACAGGTTTATACCAACGGAATTTAAAAGCTCAAGACAATCCGAGCCAGTCCACAGGAAGTCACCTTCATGCCAGTCTCTACCAGGAGCCGTGTGAGCCCGAGGTTGGGACACGCTCTTGTCTCCCTACCAAGAGGTGCTAGCATCTAAGTGAGGACAAGATGGGATAAACTGCTCCTAGCAGCTGGGAAAGGTCAGCACCACCACAGCTGTGTGTGCTTGGGCCAAAATGGGTCTTCGTGGTGGAGTTATGACGGAGAGTGTGAGGGCAGGCCTGGGCTCTGCTCCAATCTCGTTAATAACACATGACCTCAGAATCTGCCCTCTCCCACCTCAACGCTGCCTACTCCCCAGCTCTGCCCCTCCAGATCCCCCAGCATGTGCTTCCTGGAAGAGGTAGAAGAGGCAGCTTTTAGACAATGACAGCTGAGAATGCAGGTGCCACTTAAGCAAAGCAGCACCCCGTGGCCTGTGGTACCTCCACACGGGTGGAATGGAGTGAGGACATGCACAGCCAGGACAGAGGCTGCTCCAAGCCTGGGAGGCAGAGCACCCTCCTAGGCGTCTCTGAAGAACAGACGTTCAAAAGATAGAAACTTAATCACATGGTCCCCGGCAGGTTCCCTATAGTGTACTGGACAGGAAGAAAGCGAAATCATCTCTGTGGAGGGCTAATGGGAGGAAAGGCAGGAATAATAAGGAGCATCCATTAAGGCTCTCTCTCTCCCTCAAGCCTAAGGAAATCAGATATTTGCGCGTAGGAGAGGGTGCAGAGAGGGAGAGAGCCTGGCAGAACACCAAGAGAGACCTGCGACTGCTGGTTACATAGTGCCCTGGTTTCCTTGCTTGAGGCCAACAGCATGTGCCTGTCACCAGGCTAACCTGGGGCCTGTGAGGGGACAGGGAGAAGACCGGTTTTCAGTTCCTGCATGGTTGATGTGTAGGGCACAAGGCTTCCTCCTAAAGGTCCAGTAGGAGGACTCTGGGATCCTCTACCGCTGCCTTAATTTTGCGGAGGAAAGTCACAGCCTCTCTGCCGTCGATCAGCCGGTGATCATACGTCAGGGCCACGTACATCATGGGCCGCACCTCCACCTACAGAGGAGAGAGGTCAACAGGTTTGTCTGCAGTGGTGCAGAGAAAGCCCTGATGAAGGGGGGAGATGACGAAGCACAGCCCACAGGGAAGTCCCCAGGTCCAGAGACTTTCCTACTTTGCTTTGCTGGTTCTAGATACAATGTGTTCAAAGACCAAGCCAGACCCTGAGTGCAAAACTCACATACTCAAAAACAAAAAGCTTAACCCAAGAAAACAGGAGTCTCCTTACAACCGTCTTTAAATAAAAACCAGGCTCTGCCCTCTCACTTGTCTGCCATCTACAAGGAAAAGTTCCTCTTCAATTTTGGCTACCTGCAGTTTTTTCTTTAAAGATATAATAATTTTTTTTAACTTGGGGTCCACAAATTCTCTGAAACTCTATGCAAGGTTGGGTATATGAGCATTTTCAGCAGATATCTACAATTTTGGGGTTCAAGGAGTTAGGGACTTCAAAAGGTTCTAAACACAGGGGTCCCAGAAAACATTTTCCTACCAGCATAGCTCGCGGGGCCAGCTCAAGACTCTCTGGCCTCATTCCCTGATTCCCAGGAAAGCTCTGAGCCTCGTCACGACAAGCGGGCAGGCTGGCAGTGGCTCTGCACTGCTGCCCTCCACTTCCCGAGGCAAGGACCACGCCTTCGATGGCACCCCCACACTCCCTAGAGAAGGAAGCCTGCTGACTAGTCCCAGATGAAGGAGCAAGCTTTCTCAGCTCCATGGTGCTCAAACCTTAACGTGCCTCAGAACCATCTGTACTCTCTGCTTTACTAGGTCTGGGAAGGGGCCAAGAGTTTGCATTTCCAACAAGTTCCCAGGTGCTGCTGTTCCACACACAATTTGAGAACCAATGCCTTAGCTATTAATTAGAAATGAAGAGATTCAACTTATGCCTGAAATTATAGCAAATCTTTAAGGAGCATTTAGTTAAGACTTCCCTCACCTCATCATGTAGCTGCTGGGACATTAATGGTGATGGTTCATACCTTGCCTCCTATGACCACTGGCCTATCAACGATGGCATGCATGCCCAGGATGGCAGACTGAGGGGGGTTGATGATGGGTGTTCCAAAGAGCGAGCCAAAAACACCTCCATTGCTGATGGTAAAAGTACCACCATCCATATCTTCAATGGCAAGTTCATTCTTCCGGGCCTAAAAACAGATTTTATAATTGAAAGGTAAGGTCAACTCAGCTCCCTCCACCTAAAGGAAGTCCAGAAGGCTCACATCTGAGATCAACGGTCCAAGTTCTAGCTTTAACTGAGATAGATGCCTGTGACTAGTTACAGGCCAGAGGAAAGGACTCCGGGACCTTTCCTTTTCCAAGCAGGTTTAACTGGATGAGATGAGATCTTCACTCACAAGAGCACCATAAGCTCCACCAGAGCCGTACTTCAGCTCTCGCACGTGACTGCCGTTCTCAGGGGCCACGTTCTCCTTTCACAGCAAAGGGAGGCTCTAGCTCCCTGAGCACCGCTCACTGGCCCAGCCTTCCCAGGCTCTCTTCCATGACCTGCCCTGCAGCTCACATACACCCGTCCATTTTACCTTCTCTCCCAGTTCACTGATGGTTCGCTCAATATCAGCATAATTCATTGTTTCCACATTCCTGATGACGGGAACAACCAGACCCTGATGAGAGTAAAAAGTTCTTTTCAGGTGTAAATTAACAGTACCCATTATAGTTACAACTCTCTTGATTCAAGCCAAAGGTCTCCCCGCCCCAGAGTATCTTACTCAACGTGATTAATGTAGTCTAAAATATTTAGACTTGCAAAAGATAGAAGAATGTGGTATGGTCAAAAACAGATTTATTCTTCAAACAACTCCCTTCTAGAAAAACGAAAGTACAGAAAAAAGTCTCTCAAGAGGTCTGCTTCTTCAAATGGGTAAGAGTCAAAGACCAGAGCTCCCCACTTCTTGCTCCAACATACCCGAGGGGTGGCCACCGCAACGCTGATGTCAATATAATCCCTGTACACCACCTCTTTGGTTGCATCGTCAATCACTATGAGAGAGAAGACACACGTTACATACAACTCCCCAGGCCGAGGCTAGCGAGGCAACATTTGCATTAATAGAGTAAAAGTCCGAGAGGCTTCGTACGGTGTGGACTGACCAGCCAGCACAAAAACCGCCGCATTACAAGTGGCAGCCAGCACCCCTCTTACTCCCGCGCCAACCAAGCCTAACTTCTCCCAAGTGTCCTGACTAAGCACAGGAGCATCCGTCTCCTCGGCAGCCCTGAGAAGGATCGGTACACGGGCTAACACAGGGTAAGTATGTGCCCAAGTTCTCGTTCACCAGCTCTACTCCAGCCCTCCCTCAGCTAATGGCAGGTTTAAAAGTGCCCCCCAGAAAGGGCAAGTTAGTAAAGGAAGTGGAAGTGGGGGGATGTCACCCATTCTGCTGCTCAGTCGCAACAAGGAGCGAGGGAAGCCTCTTTCCAGAAGACTCAGTAGGAAGTGGTGTAGTCTGTCTTTAATATGCTAGCCTGAGAGAGCAAATCAATAGCTAAGAATTTAGGTCTGATGCTCATGAGAAAATACAGGCTTGAGAATCTTTTCCATAGGAATTCTATGTTGTTTTGTAGATAAGACATCCCGGAAAAGCAAATAAAGTGAGAAAGAGGCCAAGGGAACTCTAAGAAACGCCTACATGTATGGGCAGGCAGAAGAGATGGAGAGAGTCATCAGGAAGCCTAAGAATGGAAGAAGTGCAGAGGTTTCACATTTGGATGAAACGAAGCCCCTCCCCTACCTGAGGGTGCACCACTTGGCGGAAGGGATTAGGACTTCTATTTCTAGACCTTTCGGGACCCTGCATGCTGAGGGTTGCAAAAGTACCCATGTCCTCTAATCTTCCAAGGACACAGAGAATTGTCTCAGTGGAGAAGAGAACTGCTTGTTAAGTCAACATTTCAACGATGTAGGTGAGGAAAAAGTAAGGAAAATGAGCATCAAGCCCACAAAAGAGGGGCCAAGCCCAAGGCCTTCCAATGAAGTCCACTGACCAGAAATCAAAGGTCACCCTGGAGCTATGCCAAATATAGAAGTCAGGTCCCATTGTGGGGGGGGGGGCCCCCAGCCACAACATGAAGTTTCCACACTGACATGAGAAACTTGGAGAAATGGACTGGCTCAGAACTGCCTGTCGCCAGAGCAGCTGCCAAGCTCTGCACTGGGAAGGGAACCTGTTCTGTCCAGCTGGTGGGGAGGAAGCACTCTTGATGCCCATTCAGGAAGGTCAGTCCAGAAATCCCTAAGAAAGGTACTCAAGTTCTCACACATCTGAAATAAGAAGCCTCAGTTGGAGGACCATCGTCTTTGTGTCTTGAGCGTGGGGGACAATTTCTGTATTTATACACATACCTCCAGGACCTCTGTTGATTCTGGCCACCACAAACTCACCTGCATTTACCACAGGCTGCTCCTGCAAGGCAAAGGCTGAGGCCTTCACAAATGCTGACATGAAGCCTAGTTTGAGGTTATGTTTCTTCAGAAAAGCATCTTTGTGCCGAGCCCGCATCTCCTGGATATTACTGCAAGAACACATTACAAAACAAACTGACCACAAAAGACACCTCAATTCTGACTTTCACACTGGTTTCTAACTCCAGGCATACAACTGGGTAAAGTTTTCCCTTATTCTGGACCATCTAAGTTCAAGTTTTGAAATAGTCCACTAGAGGTTAACACAATTACTTCATTCCTTTAAAAACCTAGATCCAAGGGAATCAGATCCACTCTATGTAAGGACATTTTAATGCTCCAGAAGTCAGAGATTATGTGACAGACAAAATGAATGAGTTCATACAGCACATCAACAGCTTCACCCTGGACAAGAAAGTGACTTCTAGCTATACTGAATTCATGAGCTATCTACTCTGAAAATAGTTTAGGTGTTTTTTTTCTTAAAAGCATAAAGTCCACAAAATAAGCACCATTCTTTTTATTAAACAGGCTTCCCTGGTGGTTCAGATGGTAAAGAATCCGCCTGCAATTCAGGATACCCAAGTTCAATCCTTTGGTTGAGAAGATCCCCTGGATAAGGGCATGGCAACCCACTTCAGTATTCTTGCCTGGAGAAGTCCATGGACTGAGGAGATTGGCAAGCTACAGTCCTTGGGGTCACAAAGAGGTGGACATGACTGAGAGATGAACTTTTTCATTAAATATTTCTTGTTTATTTTCAAAATACCACCAAACCTAATTATGACTTCCTTGTGACATTCCTAACAAATGAAAACAAATAAAACCCCAAACCACACAGGTGCACAGGTTTCATGTGAGCAAAAGCAGTCTTGACTACCTATGGATGGATACAATCCAGTGTTGTGTTAGGCTCACGAGGAAGTCAGTATATTCATGGATCTCCCCAGAGTGAGCAGTTCCATCTGCTTGGTTCCTTCAAATGGGCACTAATACCCACCACACATGGTGGTCAATGCAAGACACCAAGACATAGCTAATACACAGTTCTTGCCCTTAAAATTAATTTAATGGACATAGTTTCCTTGGTAATTAGAAACATGTGTGGACCTAAGCTTTTTAAAGTATAAGCAGCAAGGCTACTGGGAAACCTTTGCAGTGTGACCAGTCTTTGTTCTTTTGGGGCTGGTTTTTCACGAACATACAACACATGTACTGGAGTTAGCGGGAAATGGCTTTCCCATCATTTTGCTGCAGAAATCTCCGTATTTATGGGAAGACAGTTGCATGATGGAAATTGAATTTAACTTTATCTCAGGCCCAAATGCTCAGTTTTCTCTTTCTCCCTATAATGGCTTAATCTGACATTAGCACGAAAGATAAGATGGTATAACTTTAACTCCCCTCTTTAGACCTCTTGTTTTTTACAACGGAAGTTTTCCTAGGGGGACTGATTGGGTTTAAAATGTTTGTTTTCCTGAGTCTAACTACATTTAGTGCTAGGATTACCACCCTAAAGACATTACTGGTTCCCAAGACACAAGAGCTGCAGAAGACGGAAAGAGAAGCGATAAACATCTCTGCTCTCAAAACTGCCCAAATGCTATTGTCTGGTCATTAAGTAGTTTCTATTTCAGAGTTCTGTCCTTGGAGGCAGAGGCTGGGACAACAGGGGAGAGGAGGAGGTCTCAGAAAGGCCCCTTATGGGTTAGCTGATCAGCACAAGACCCAAAGGGCACTCAATCTAAACCAGATTACTGACTGCAGAGGGACCCCAAGCCATCAGTAAGTGACACCTCGATTAGCTGCTGAAAGGAGATCCAACTACTGTACTTACTTTCCAATCAAAGCTGTTGGGCCAACTGCATCTTTCAAGGCCACAAATATTTACATGTTTTGTCTTAAGGAATTGGGTAGAATTTCAAAATCCAATTCAATTTGTGTACAATTTGGCCCTAATGCACTGAAACATAAGCTGCAGCCTTTGTGACTCATTAGTCAAGGTCCTTCCCTGCATCCTATGGATACAAGAGAAATCTTTGGCTTGGATGACATCTAGTCTTTTGGGGAAGCTTCACAATAGAATGGATGACATCCAGTGAAATGGACCACAGAACCCTGCTCTGTGAACAATGCTACAGCATGCTGTCATTAAACCATCTCCCTCTCTACATTTTTCAGACCCTTTCCAAAGGAAACCATTTACCCTAGTGAAATGCAGATTAGCAGACTAAGCACTTGGGATAAAAAGAAGCAAAGAGATGACCTAAAGACTTGATGACTTTACTTCCTGTATTAGATATGAACTCTTAACCTGGCCCTTAAAACATTCTGAAATATGGATGCAACTTTCTTTACCATTCTTTCCTACACATCTTCCTCACAGTGATTGTTTCTCAGATGTGTCCTGTACTTTCCTATCTGTGCCAGGTCCATACTGTTAACATCTTCTGGAATGACCTTCCTCCATTACATCAAAATGTGAATCGTTAAGGCCCCTTAAAGATCTTTTTCTCCAGGAACCCTTTTCTGACTCCTACCTCCACCTCAAAAACAATCTCATTCTCTCCTCCACCTCACACTTTTTGTATTTTTCTGATACTTGTTTTTCTAGATTTTACTTTGCATTTATCCAACAAGATGGTAGCTCCAGGCTAAGCGTTCTTTATCACTCATCTTTGCATCCCACCAAAATATAGTGTAATATATTGTGCACAGTAAGCACTCAAAAACCATCTGTTGACTTTAACTACAATCTCTTCCCTATACCTGTAAACAAAGTCTTGCAGAAGAAAAGTGAGTCAACAATTATCTTACTATAGAAATGGGCTTACTGAATCAGCACCTTTGGTTAATATTCTGAGGTTTCTGTCTTTAAAAGCAAAACTTGCTTCCCGTTTCATTATCGAAGTTGGAAAAGGTGAAAGATATGAAAAGCCTGTGCCTTTCTACCCACTCAATCCTGAGTCGCTTAGGAACACACATAAGGAGCAGTCACAGTGAGAAGGAAGCAGGATATGGCCCCCTGACTCTGGGCATGCTGTCAAATGATTCTCCATCCTGAATGGGAGCCTTGTTGGCCTGACTCCCCTCTCTCTACTTGTTAACAGTGATCATTAGAGTTTAAGACTATTACCAGCCTCGTTTATCAGAAATCACAAGATTCAGGTATAAATCTACAAGGCTAAGTTTTTTAAGTCACAGAGGAGGCAGGCATAGTATTAGGAAAGTCAATCAGAGAATGAAACCAGTGGGTCACTCTGTGTAAGTCAAGAAACAGTGCAAAGAAGTACTTCTTTCCTGTTAAGTTAGTTTTGGGCAAGTTCAAGTATTTTACAAGAAAAAGAGCACAGGGAGGAGGAGGACTAGAGCTCTCACCTCATGTCAATCTCATTGAAAGTGGTGAGCATCGCGCAGGTGTTCTGAGCCTCCTTCAGACGCTGGGCGATGCGTTGCCGCATCCTGTTCATCTTCTCCTGAAAGGGAGAGTGCGACAAGTATTGCCAACCTGGTGTCTTTGGGCCTAGCCCTCCCACTTAGTCTGCAGGAGCACTGGGCTTGCTGGGAGGGGATAATTAAGGACTGTAGTATCTAAATACAGGAAGAGATCCAGGCTTCCTCTTTCCTGTGGTGGCTTGCTCCTCTGAGCAAAAACAAGGAAATACAGATTAAAAACTACTCACTCTGATGTGCCCTGAAGTCTGATGAAGAATAGAGGCCCAGGAAATGGTTTGGTTTATAAACCAAAACCAACTTATGGAAAGGAAGAGTGCGTGGTGTAGGGCTAGCCAGCCCAAGAGTCATTATAGACAAGGCAATTTCTGGTGATAAAGACTTGCATGAGAATAGCTACTTGTGGAATGGAAACTCAGAAGCAACACATTTTTCAGGCTATCGTATTTTTATGAGGTATTCTCAGGCAGAGGAACCCACACTCTTGACCATACTTCCTTGAGGTTTTATGTCTGCCCCTGACTGCCACTGGGCAGCCCTCAGCTAAGCATCCCGGAAGAACAGGAATAGAGCTCGCTAAACCACCTCTCTGAAGTGTGGGAGGGAGGAGACGCGTTACCAGGCTACCATCCCCTGTATGCACCTTTCTCACCCACAGCACTTCAGTGGTAGCACGAGAGAGGGAAAAAACCAGTGGTCAAGTGTTCAGAAGACCTCCAGTTCCAGTCTTTTCATTTGACGGTCACGTGAATGAACAAGTCACTTCCTAAAATGAATTTCCTTGCCACGCCAAGGGAATCAGCTGCCGGCCACTCAAAGGCAGGCAGAGCATACCCATATTTTATTAATCTCAACACTGCTCCTCAGCTTCTTTCTTGGAAGTGGTCCTTAGAGGCTTACCCGATGTTCTGAACGCAGACCTACACCAGCTCCTGCCTCAGCTCTTGGAGGGGCAGCGGTGGGTTTTACAGCAGACACTGTAAATGAGAGCAGGTACACTGCATCAGACAATGAGAAACATTTACTCGAGTATATGCCCGTGCTTTCACACTGCACTTGTCACTTAAGTGTCAAGGTATGCTGAGATACATCAGTATCACTCCTACTTCACAAATAAACAATCTGGTCAGAGAAGTTAAATAACTAGTCTAAGGTCACACAGCTATACACAGAAAGCTGAGATGCAAACTCAGGTCTTCTGATACAAAGTCTAAAGTTTCTTTTACAATGCAGCCAATGAAACCTGTCCAGAGCCATAATTAGTCTTAGACTTTGCCCTCTGAGGGAATGTGGCATTAGATGAGATGGTCTCCCATAGAAAGACACATGGGAGGCAGAGGCTTACCTGGTTTGCTAGTGAGCGGCTGTGAGGGCGAGGGCACAGGTGGCATCTGGGTGGGTATAGGTGCTGCAGGGGGAGGAGGAACAGCAGACACTGTGGGTTCTGCTTTTGGGGCTGCGGCAGCAGGGGCTGCAGCTGGCTTGGCCTTAGCAGGAGCAGCTGGAAAACAAGAAAAATAGATGCCATTGGCACTATGTGGAATGGAAAGCAACCAAACTGCAGATACTAAGTAGAATTTAGCAGCAAAAGCTCTCTTTCTCATCAGTTAACAAATGCTTCCTGAGTACCTTCTATACGTGTAAGGCTATGAGATACACAGAGTGACTTAAGGCACTGTTCTTTCCCCAGGACTCCTAAACATCCTACATAAGATAACTGGCTGAATTCAGCTGCCTTCCTGATTGCATAAATGTCTATTAGTCATCAAATTCAGCCAGTACTTTCAAAGCACCTAAGTCAATGGTAATAGACTTCAAAGCAAAAAAACCCCAGCAATTTAAGATGTTGAAACACACACATAAAAGTAACAACTTTCCAGGTACAGTAATACTGATTGTCTCCTATGTCTCCTATTTTAACATCACATGTGGAAAAACTCTTAACTATTAAAAAATAAACACTTAAATAATCAAGGACACATTTAGACTTAAGAGTTCAAAGCATTTTATCTAGAATAACTCTCAGAAACCAATGAGGTAGTCAAGCAATGAAATTCACAACTTTAAATATTTTTTTATTTTACCCATTTGAATATCACCATCTGGGTTTATATTTAAATCAGAAGAACACCCTCTTAAGGAATGGTCAGAAGATGAAATTCTCCAACTAGAAGAATCAATCTTATTCCCTAGTCTTCTACTTGTGTAGAAGTGTACACAAGTGTATGTTCTTTCCATTCTGGGCTTCTGATCTTAACCTGATCAAACAT
The DNA here is from genome assembly GCF_000754665.1 of Bison bison bison. Lineage (NCBI taxonomy): Eukaryota > Metazoa > Chordata > Mammalia > Artiodactyla > Bovidae > Bison > Bison bison. The sequence goes on from NW_011494940.1 coordinate 835,240, forward strand.
AATGAGGCCATCTACAATCTTTCTGCTTAACTATCTTAACCATGAAATAGACTTTAGTAGTTACAGCATTTAACTAAGAATCAAAAGTTTTCTTCCCTAATCTCTAATACACTGACTATAAGATCCAATATAAATTCATTTCCTTATTTCTTCCCAAGAAAAATTCAACCCTCCCTAAAAAATGTTGTGACAGAACAGATGTGAAAAAACTACTCCAAAATTCTCCCTAATAGACATGATGAAACACTGCTTCTTCTCACTTTAGAACAGTGGCTGCCAGCCCTGACTATGTATCAGAATCACTTGGAGAGTGTTAAAGACAATAACAAAAACTATGATAGATAACCAGGATCTGAAAACCCCAGATTTAATATATTAGAATCCCTTGGCCTCAGAATCTGGACATTTGTGTTATTTTTAAAGCCCCCATGTGACTCTGCTGCCAGGGTCAGGGAAGGGGACAGGAAAAAAAACACTCTCTCTAGAATCTTCTTCCTTCCTATTTAAGAAAAGGTCCAGCACCAAAAAGAACACTACTGTGAGGTTCTTTTCTTAATACCCTTTTCTTCTAAAACTTGACATTTAAAGTTCACACTATACATATATCTCTCTCCTCTTACTGCCTCACTAAAGGCAGAGGGAATGCAAAATGGTATTTGATGTATCAAGAATTAGTATATTATGCTCAGCCCCAATTCCAAGGGGGAACACTGGAGACCTTGACAACCAGGAGAACTTCTTTACCGCCAGTTTTCCTGAGTGTGAAAAGAGGAGTGCCTCCTTCTACTTTTCCCCCATCAGGTACCAAAAGAGCTTCAATCACGCCATTTGCTGGTGACGGAACCTGCACAGAGGTCTTCAAAAGGAAGACGGAGAAAGAGTCCAAATGTTTACTCAGCATTAGAAAATTAATTGTACAGAATCGCAAATGAGTCACAAGAGTTGCAACACAGATATACAAGACCCTGCATAAACATCAAGGCCACACTTTCAGAGTAAGAGTAATCAATGCTACTATGAAGATGCACCTTGTCTGTCCTTTCTCAGAAACATTAAAGCAAGATTCAGTTAGTGTGTTGCCAAGTGATACATAAAAAACAACTGGAAACAGTTCATGTATACACACACAAAAGCTACAAAACTAAAGCTACTAAAGTACATAGTACATACACCTAGAACAATCTAAAATTAAACGTTAAATGCTTTTTTTTTTCTTTTTACTGAGCTATTCCAACAATTTTACTGAGGCAGCTAACAATTATCTTCAAACAACAACTAAGTCCCTGTTCCTTTCATTAGGTTAAAACACCAAGGGGAGACCATGAAAAGATGGCACCAATAGGGCAAGCCTACCTTGTCAGTTTCAATCTCACAAACCACTTCATCTTCTGCAACTGTGTCTCCAACAGCTGAAAAGACAGTCAAAGGCTACCTGTTAGGGGTGAGCAGTGGGTAACAAGAAAACTAGCCACAAAATCCCCTTTGGCAGGTGTTACAGGACCCCTTTCCTACAAGCCAGGGGAAAGTACACTGCATGTAAAGAAGAGTGGAGCCATAGGTTCCACTGATTATCATGGAGGTAAGGGGAGTAAAGGGGACTTTTCAAAAGTATTTAAACTTAACAAGTGAGAAGGCAGTAAATCTTACCTTTCTCCCACCTGACATCCCCCTCTGTGACAGATTCTGCAAATGCTGGGGTTTTGACTGTAATCACATCATCCTCTAGGAAAAAAGGGGAGGGGGGGAAATCACGCAGTCCATATTTCTCCTTTTTTTTCTGCCATTAAATTCAGTCAATTGCTATTCTTCTCATTAAAATTCCATTCCCAAGAATGCAGGGTGCTGAAGGTACTTACTGCACACAGCTGTAGTTCTAAAGAAGCGAACGCTGAAGATATTACTGCTGTTAATGCTACAAAACAAACATAAAAGTAAACTCCTTTAACAGGTGAATCACTCACATTTTAGTCTAGATAAGGCATGAGAATCACCTTCCCTTTATTTTTAATTAATTTTTATTAGAGTACAGTTGATTTACAATGTTGTGTTAGTTTCTGCTGTACAGCAAAGTGAGTTAGTTATACAAATATCCACTCTTTTTTAGATTCTTTCACCTTCCCTTTAAACCAGTGATTCTTGACTAGGAGTGGCCATCACTGTTACCTGGGGAACTTTTTCAAAGCATACCTGTCTAGGCCCCATTCCCAGAGACCCTGACTCAGCAGGTCTAGAGTAAAGCCTGGATTACTTGGGTGCCTCAAGCAGTGAGGCCCTTGGGTGAGTGAAATGTGCTGCAGTGAAATGCCAGCTCTTCCAGAACAGACTTACATTTGCATCTTTGAAGAAAAAGACAGCGTCTTGGTCCTTTGCATAATCACAAAAGGACTCAGCTTCCTGATTAGGTTTTTTCTTAACTAAATCCATGTAAGATAAAACTGTGTGCCCTCAGGGTACTTGCCACTTTAAAACAGAATTTCTGTTTATGTGATTATAGATTTAGATAAGACAGCAAGATGAAAGTAAAACAAGGTGTTATATGCAAAATAAACAAAACAAAACAAACAAACAAACCCCACTGAAAACCTCATAATCTCCTGTTCTCCTGCCAGAAAGCAGCACATCAGTCCACTCTGGACTCATTCAAGAGGAACCGCAAAAGAGCAAGGTATTCTCTGATATGGCACTAACTTGAAATAATGTAACCTGGAGAATGATATGACTTTGTATGCATAAAGCCATGAACAGTGGTTACCACTGGAGATGGGAAAACGTTGATATATATGCTATCTGTGGTTATCTGTCACATACACACATTTTGGAAGAGTGATTTGGACTTCAGGACTGTCTGAATATTCTACAACTAGCACCTTTACAATAAAAAGTGAAAGAGATTTAAGTTGCCTTTGGTATTTTTAAGTTCTGTGTAAAATCAAGGGAAAATGTGTTATTAAAAAAAATACAGAACACAAAGTGTTCTGCATAAAAGTTTCCAACCATGTATGGATACACGTTCATGGGCAAGAACTAACGGGTAATGTGTCAATGCAGAGACTGCTCTCTGAGGACACCCAGAACCTGGCACATCAGCTATATCTGGGAATAGGAATGTAGTAGCACAGGAGAACAGGATAAAATCTTCTCATGCACACTCTTTTTACTTTTCAACCATGTAAATGTGTAACCTATTAAATAAAAACATAAAACCAAACATAGTTTTACAATAAAAGATTTTTAGTAAAACAGGTACCTTATTCACAGAAAAAAGACAAAATACAATATAAAAACAGTTACCAGATTAGAGTAATACCCTAATCTGTGATCCTCATCATCCAAAGTTTAGGGGTTTTTAAAATAATTTACTTTCAAATAGTTATTTGTTTTATTTATTGCATAGGATTTGTGGTCGCTCTAATTTTCATTTAAACTATAGATGAGAAACACAGTTTGACACTCCCTAAATAATTTTTAATTTTCAAAAGTATTAGATGTTAACAATAGTAAACTTAGAAAGAACAAAAAGAACATTTACAATGGGACTATACCATACAATACAAAAGGAATAATTTTATAACCTGCTTTTTCCCACTTATAGAATGAACATATAACATAGCATAGCCTAACCAACCCATTGCTGTTTGACCACTCTGAGAAACACAGGTACACCAGGAGTTCAGTACAGATTCCTAGAAATGGGATTGCTAGATCAAAAGGTACACACAGTTCAAAGACTTATGAATGCCAAATTGACACTGTAATGCAGTGAGGAAGGAGCGATCTGCTGACCCTTCATTTTGAAGATTCCACCTATAGAGAAAAATAGCTTGATGGCTGCTCAACAGGAAACTAAAGAGCGTCCTCTTACAACCACCCTGAAAATATCTGGAAGCAAAGAAGCATTAAGCAACATTCATAAGCAGAAGTTAATCTGAAACACACATGGGTGGCCTCTCTCCAAATTTTGCATTATGTAACAGTAGCATTCATTCCCTCTACACTAGTCAAAGTCCCAGGACTTAAATGACTAGTCTCTTGCTTTTACTGTTTCTAAAATGCGTAACTATGCAACCAAAAGGATGCTCTTAACCTCCACAATAAACATAACCTCCAGTCCTTCAGCTTCACTTGTATCCAACCAGAATATTTAGGAGCACCCTTCTATCAAGTTCCATAAAAAGAGGATTCCAGCTCCACTTTCACTATAATCTGAACACCTGGTCCTGACACACTCCTGGTCCAATACTTCACATGGGGCTGAAGCTCAGGCTCATATCATAAATTAACATCAAGGTCAGGTCGAGGGACTCAATATAACCAGCTTGATTACTAGGCTTGAAAGACAGGAAAGAAAGCAGATGGTCAAACTGGTGTCAATACCCCGGGTCCACATATCTGTGCTCCCCAGTGATACTTACACAGTCTTCCTGCTGTCAGGGTAACCTGGTCCCTGACATAAGGAGATCCCTGCAAGAAACAAAACAACTCTTAACCAACAACTCTTTATCTCATACAGGATACCTGCTGGGAATGGAGAAGTTGTTCACCCCCTAACTCAGAGACAGCAGGATCAACAGCAGGCAATAATATAATCTGTATCACACAGAGTCCTGTCTCTTAAACTTTTCCACCATAGTAATCGTAATGGCAGAGAATAACGGGTATGTGAGACTGCAGGGAATGGGTTTGAAGAAGAAAGGGGAGAATTCTATAATCTTATTTATCTCGAAATTCATAAACTTTCATTATCCCTGTATGTTTTCATGATAGAATGCCTCTACTTCCCAAGTTTTCAAATACAATTGAAGCCTGAAGGAGACACATGATAGCTTATCCTGTGACTACACACAGCCTGAAGCAGTGGAACGTTTGGCCAGAGTTTGTTTCCCTGGTTACTTAAAATGCACTGAGCTGGAAGTCTTGTTGCCTGAATCCCAACAGCAAAGACTAGGCTACTTCAGGCCCTAGGTCTTCAGCTTGCTCAAGCAAACTATTACACCTCCTTTCCGTTTATTGCCTTCCCACTCTTGCTGAGACCTTCCATTCTGGTCACACTTAACAAGGTGAGAGCCTCTTTCTGCTCCACCAATTGTCCTTATTACAAATAACCGCAATGCCGCAACAGACAACTAATTACTCTATCTGCTTCACCTGATTATATTCTTTCATGTGTCTTGTTTTTTCAGATCAAAAACAACTCTTGCTGAACCATGGGCACAGGAAATACCAACTGGAAGACAATTCTCTCTTGTCCCAGCTTCCCACAAACATCCTCAAGGTTTCAGTCACGTAAGTCACCTCTTTATGTCCAACAGCCAACGACTATAGTACAAATCCCAAACACAGCATGTATATGAGCTTGCAGCAAGCAAGCAGCCCATACTGATTTTTGGAACTCTAATTCCACTTTAGAGTTTATCCTACAGCAAGTTTCATTTATACAGTGCTTTAGAATTTATAAAAAGCTTTCACATAATGACCTCATTTTGATTTTCATCTAACACTCCCTGAAGTGGAATGACCATTGCCATTATTCTCATTTCATATATAAGGAGGGCTTTTGGAGGTTAAGTGACTAGCCCAAGGAGAAGCCCTGAACCACAGCACAAAAAGCAAGAACAAGGCTCTTCTCATTGTCCTGCCAGTCTATAAAATGGAGAAAATGTTTACTGACATTTTTCAAAATTCCAAGGTAAAGAGTTTATTACTGAGAGTCCCCTATGAGCTAACACTGTGCTAGGTTCTTATGATCTCATGACTGTAAGGATAAAGTCCAAAAACTTTACACATTTCTGTCCAGCCCTTCTTCCAGACAAGCTTCTTTTCCATTTCTATGACTGGTCATGTCTCTTCCTGTCTGAAAACTTTGCATAAGCCATTCCCTTTGCCTAGAATATCGTTCTCTTGGCCAACTCCTATATATTCTCCAAGACTTGGCATAAATGTCACTTCTCTGGGGAAGCCTTTACTGATGGTGCCACCTCACTCTCTACCCTCCCAAGCCTGGCTATATCATCCCACCCCCTACTTCTCTTTCACAGTAATCACAATGTAATTATGTACTTATGTAATTAAGGGTACTTATGTACCCTCCTGGAGGGTAGAGACCACCTCTATCCCTGCCACCTAGCATACTGTCTGGCTATGTAGTAAGAATTCAACAAATAATCTATTCATTAGGAGTAAATGATTGGAGAAGGCAATGGCACCCTACTCCAGAACTCTTGCCTGGAAAATCCCATGGATGCAGGAGCCTGGTAGGCTGCAGTCCATGGGGTCACTAAGAGTTGGACACGACTGAAGCGAGTTGGCAGCAGCAGCAGCATGAGTAAATGATAATATGATGGGGTAGGAGTTCAGGCTGAGGAGCAGACCCGGCTTGACCAATAGTTGGCAGAGTGACCTTGGTCAAGGCACTTAACCTCTCTTAGCCTTGAGTCATACATTTGTAAAATAGAGAAAATATTTATTTTACTGTTTCTTGATGAGTAACTGAAAAAATGCACAGAAAGCACTCAAAACAATACCTGGCGCATAGAATGCCCATAAGAAAATCAACTCATTCAACGAATATTTATGCCAGGCATATAAAAAATTATTGGGATAAAAACCTGAATTCTTTCCATTCATCTCTCTACCATCTTCTATCTCATACCACTCTCTCCCTCAACCAAAATGCTCTGGCCAAATCACCTCTTATGCTAGTTCCAAAATACTGATGAGCGCTTTCCTTCCTCAAGGACTTTATACATGTCATTCCCTTTCCTTCTCCTGCTCTTCGTCTGGATGGCCCCTGTCCTGTCACATCCTCTGGGTCACAGCTTCAGTGTCCAGCTTCATTTGTTTCCTTTTCAGCATTCATGATAGTCCATCTGTTGAGCAATTTACATATTGTCTTTCCCTAACTAGGTTGTAAGCTCCCGGAGGGTGAGAAACCCACCCCCACCGCCCCCCTTCACTGCTGTATCCCTTGTGAGTGCCTAGCAGCACAGGTGCCTGACACTGAGTAGATACTGAGTAACTATGTGCTAAATGAACAAACGACAGCTGTTACTAAATAGCATTTGGGGTGGCTTCCAGTGGCTAGGACTCGGCACTTCCAACC
>NW_011494940.1:842438-843356 GCF_000754665.1 Bison bison bison
GTGGAGGGTGGGTGGCGGGTGGCGAGGATGGGGGGGCGGCGATCCCCGTTCCATCCCTGGTCGGGGAACTAGATTCCCAAGTGCCTCAACTAAGACCTGGTGCAGCCAAATACACCAATAATTAAAAAAAAAAAAGCGTCTTTTGTTTCGCTCCTCTCTCTCTCTCTCTGAACACGAGGCGGAGAAACACAGGCACCCGATTTCCTCACACGCGGCTCTGCCCAGGAGGAGGAGAGAGCATTTTTAGGGGACGGCAAAAGGGCAGAACTTACCAGGCAGGGAACGTCTCACTAGAGGGCAGTTCCCCTGTTGAGAAAGAAGACGTCAGTCACCCGAGACGAAAAGTGAGGGAGGAAACAGCTTTTCCAAGTACAGACTTAAAGCTGCCCCCGGGACTGGTGACAGGTAACCTCGGGCCTCCTTCCAAAGGCAAAGGCTACAGCAACAACGCGGGCGGGACGCCGGGCCTGCCAGACTATCTCAACCTTCCCCCACGGGAGTGATAACCCACTGGCTTTTTAACAGATTAGAAAAGAGGCCCCCGGATCCAGTCGGGGGCTTCCGCGGCGCCCCCCGCCCCCGAGCTCTAATAGAGTCTGGTGTCCGGGCGGGCGCGGTTCTGGGCGGCTCCTCGGCCGGCGCGGACTGAGGGTGGGGTCGGGCAGGGGCGCGGCGCCTGCGGCCGCGGGAAAGGCGCCCGGCCGCTAGGCTCCGCAAGACGCCCCGGAGGCGACAGCGGCTCCGGGCCGTCCAGCTCCGCGGCGGCGGCCTCCGCGTCCCGGTGCCCTTGGTGCCCGGCCTGGCCGGCGCGCCACGCCCCTTGTCGTCCCCACCCCACCCCTGTCTGCCCGCCGGCGACTTTCTCACCCGCCGGGGGTCCCGGCCCGGTCGGACCGTACCTTCTGGAAGGCGGACAGC
>NW_011494940.1:843456-843782 GCF_000754665.1 Bison bison bison
CGGCTCAGGCCGGGCCTCCCGAAGGCTCCTGAGACCGTCCGGCGACAGATCGCCCCCGCCCCGGGGTCCCATCCTCCCCGTATCTCTCCGCGGAGAGTTCGGATAAACTGGGCGCCCATCTCTCTTGGGACACCCCCCACCCAGGGCACCGCGCCATTCCTCCCCTGCATTCCCGGGGGTCAAAAAGCGGAAGGTAGCGTGGGCTTCTTCGGACTCGGACCTTGGCTGACGTGTCTGTGCGATCTTACACTTTGTGTGTGGACTTGGGCAGGTGACGTTGCTTCCCTAAGCCTCAGGTTCCTCCTCAAAGATAGAGCGGGGGGGGG
>NW_011494940.1:843994-849107 GCF_000754665.1 Bison bison bison
GGGGGGGGGGGGGGGGGGGCAAACCACTTCGCTCGCTCCCTAACCCCGGAACAAAGAAACGGAGCACCGAGGAACCGCTAAAGGGCTCCCATTGCCCGTTAACTGACCTGAAGATGTTCACCAAGCCTTCTTCTGCATCCTTGTCTCCTCATCGTCCCTTCTCAAACTCTCTCCAGCTAAGCTGGTTGTTCCTCATACCTCTTGCGCGTTTTGGAGGCTGTTCATTTGTCATTCTACCCCTAGAATATAAACTCCATGAGATTAGGAACCTGGGCTATCTTGTTCACTTCTTTTATCTCCGGCCATTTATTAAAATTACAGTTTTTGTTGAAATATTATTGACTTGTAGCACTGTATACGGAGAAGGCAATGGCAACCCACTCCAGTACGCTTGCCTGGAAAATCCCATGGACGGAGGAGCCTGGTAGGCTGCAGTCCATGGGGTCGCTAAGAGTGGGACACGACTGAGAGACTTCACTTTCACTTTTCATTGTCATGCATTGGAGAAGGAAATGGCAAGCCACTCCAGTGTTCTTGCGTGGAGAATCCCAGGGACGGCAGAACCTGGTGGGCTGCCGTCTATGGGGTCGCACAGAGTCGGACACGACTGAAGCGACACAGCAGCAGCACTGTATAAATTTAAGATAGCGTAACTTGATTTATGCATCTCATGAAGTGATTATCACAAAAAGTTTAGCGAGCATCATCTCAGCATTCAAAAAACTAAGATCTTGGCAATCCATTCCTATCACGTTATGGCAAATAGATGAGGAAAAAATGGAAACCGTGACAGACTTAATAAAGTCTCCAAAGTCACTGCAGACGGTGATTGCAGCCATGAAATTAAGAGACACTTGCTCCTTGGAAGAAAAGCAATGACAAACCTAGACAGCATATTGAAAAGCAGAGACATGCTTTGCGGATAAAGGTCTATCTAGTTAATGCTATGGTTTTTCCAGGAGTCATGTACAGCTGTGGGAATTGAACCATAAAGAGGGCTGAGGCTCTCCAATTGTGGTGCTGGAGAAGACTGTTGAGAGTCCCTGGACTGCAAGGAGATCAAACCAGTCAATCCTAAAGGAAATCAACCCCAAATATTCATTGGAATGACTGATGCTGAAGCTCTAATACTTTAGACACCTGGTGCAAGAGCCAACTCTTTGGGAAAGACCCTGATGCTGGACAGATTGAGGGCAGGAGGAGAAGAGCACAGCAGTGGATGAGATGGTTAGATAGCATCACTCACTGACTCAATGGACATGAGTTTGAGCAAACTCTGGGAAATAGTGAAGGGCAGGGAAGTCTGGAGTGCTGCAGTCCATGGTGTCTCAAGGAGTCGGACATGACTTAGCAACTAAACAACAAATCATCTCATATAGATACAAAATTAAAGAAAATTTAAAAAAATGTTTTTCTTGTGATGAGAACTCTTAGCAGTTGCGCTCTTTAAAACATTCATATATATTAATAACATGCAACATAATTTATCATATTGTACATTGCATCCCTAGTACTTATAACTGGAAGTCCAATCCCCCTTCCTCTGGTAACCACAAGTCAGATTTCTCCATATGTTTGTTTGTTTTTGAAGTATAATGTATCCCCAGCACCTAGAACAGAGATTGTGATAGTTTAGATGTGCAGTAAAATTTTCTGGGCTGAATTGGACTGCCCTGCTTCAAAGTGAAAGCACATGGCACTCCCTCTATTCTTTAGCTTCCCCTCCCCTTGAAGCCCCAGGCTCCTGAGTATTCACTTTCATAGTTCACTTTTCTAATAGGAAAGGTGTTCTATAGGCTTCTGGTTGAATTAAGAATGAATGAATGTAAAAAAAAAAAGAATGAATGAATGAGCCGCTTGATGCCTACTCATGTTGGTTTCTTTAGTTGAGTCCACTTGCCTGGTCCTTAGGAACTTTCTGGTGCCTTCAATGATGCAAACCCTGAAAGCACTTCCACTGGAATTCTGGAAGGGTGAGCAGAAGCCCTAACTTGAAATAGAGAAAACATCCTTGCCCTGCCGCTGCCCCGATCAAGTCCTCAGCATCCTTCACCTGCTGCTGCTGCTGCTAAGTCGCTTCAGTCGTGTCCGACTCTGTGCAACCCCATAGACGGCAGCCCACCAAGCTCCCCCGTCCCTGGGATTCTCCAGGTAAGAACACTGGAGTGGGTTGCCATTTCCTTCTCCAATGCATGAAAGTGAGAAGTGAAAGTGAAGTCCCTCAGTCGTGTCCGACTCTTAGCGACCCTATGGACTACAGCCTACCAGGCTCCTCCGTCCATGGGGTTTTCCAGGCAAGAGTACTGGAGTGGGGTGCCATTGCCTTCTCCGATCCTTCACCTGCATTATTTTAAAAGGCTTCCTCAAAGGACCCAGGAGGCCACTTCCAAATTCTCTTAACTTATTCTCCACACCTGTGTCAAAGATGTCTTTGAAATGCAAATCTAATCCTGTCATTTCCCTGCTTAAAGTCCATAGGTGCATCTCCCTATCAGTGGGATAAAGTCCAAACTCTTCAGTTTGATCTGGCTTCTGGCTGTATTGTAATCCTCTCTCAGTTCAGTTCAGTTCAGTCTCTCAGTCGGTCCGACTCTTGGCGATCCCATGAATCGCAGCACGCCAGGACTCCCTGTCCATCACCAACTCCCGGAGTTCACTCAGACTCACATCCATCGAGTCAGTGATGCCATCCAGCCATCCATCCTCTGTCATCCCCTTCTCCTCCTGCCCCCAATTCCTCCCAGCATCACAGTCTTTTCCAATGAGTCAACTCTTTGCATGAGGTGGCCAAAGTACTGGAGTTTCAGCTTTAGCATCATTCCTTCCAAAGAAATCCCAGGGCTGATCTCCTTCAGAATGGACTGGTTGGATCTCCTTGCAGTCCAAGGAACTCTCAAGAGTTTTCTCCAACACCATAGTTCAAAAGCATCAATTCTTCGGCGCTCAGCCTTCTTCACAGTCCAACTCTCACAGCCATACATGACCACAGGAAAAACCATAGCCTTGACTAGACGGACCTTTGTTGGCAAAGTAATGTCTCTGCTTTTCAGTATGCTATCTAGGTTGGTCATAACTCTCCTTCCAAGGAGTAAGCGTCTTTTAATTTCATGGCTGCAGTCACCATCTGCAGTGATTTTGGAGCCCACAAAAATAAAATCTGACACTGTTTCCACTGTTTCCCCATCTATTTCCCATGAAGTGATGGGACTGGATGCCATGATTTTCATTTTCTGAATGTTGAGCTTTAAGCCAACTTTTTCACTCTCCTCTTTCACTTTCATCAAGAGGCCTTTTAGTTCCTCTTCACTTTCTGCCATAACGGTGGTGTCATCTGCATATCTGAGGTTACTGATATTTCTCCTGGCAATCTTGATTCCAGCTTGTGTTTCTTCCAGCCCAGCGTTTCTCATGATGTACTCTGCATATAAGTTAAATAAGCAGAGTGACAATATACAGCCTTGACGTACTCCTTTTCCTATTTGGAACCAGTCTGTTGTTCCATGTCCAGTCCTAACTGTTGCTTCCTGACCTGCATACAGGTTTCTCAAGAGGCAGGTCAGGTGGTCTGGTATTCCCATCTCTTTCAGAATTTTCCACAGTTTACTGTGATCCACACAGTCAAAGGCTTTGGCATAGTCAATAAAGCAGACATAGATGTTTTTGTGGAGCTCTCTTGCTTTTTCCATGATCCAGCAGATGTTGGCAATTTGATCTCTGGTTCCTCTGCCTTTTCTAAAACCAGCTTGAGCATCAGGAAGTTCATGGTTCACGTATTGCTGAAGCCTGGTTTGGAGAATTTTGAGCAGTACTTTACTACCATGTGAGATGAGTGCAATTGTGTGGTAGTCTGAGCATTCTTTGGCATTGCCTTTCTTTGGGACTGGAATGAAAACTGACCTTTTCCAGTCCTGTGGCCACTGCTGAGTTTTCCAAATTTGCTGGAAATCCTCTCTACTCTAATCTGAACAGGAGATGGCAAGACATTCTAGGAATCAGCAAACTAAAATGGACTGGAATGGGTGAATTTAACTCAGATGACCATCATATCTACTACTACGGGCAGGAATCCCTTAGAAGAAATGGAGTAGCCATCATGGTCAACAAAAGAGTCCGAAATGCAGTACTTGGATGCAGTCTCAAAAATGACAGAATGATCTCTGTTCGTTTCCAAGGCAAACCATTCAATATCACAGTAATCCAAGTCTATGCCCCAACCAGTAATGCTAAAGAAGCTGAAATTGGACAGTTCTATGAAGACCTACAAGACCTTTTAGAACTAACACTCAAAAAAATGTCCTTTTCATTATAGGGGACTGGAATGCAAAAGTAGGAAGTCAAGAAACACCTGGAGTAACAGGCAAATTTGGCCTTGGAGTATGGAATGAAGCAGGGCAAAGGCTAATAGGGTTTTGCTAAGAGAACCCACTGGTCATAGCAAACACCCTCTTCCAACAACACAAGAGAAGACTCTACACATGGACATTACCAGATGGTCAATACCGAAATCAGATTGATTATATTCTTTGCAGCCAGAGATGGAGAAGCTCTATACAGTCATCAAAAACAAGACCGAGAGCTGACTGTGGCTCAGATCATGAACTCCTTATTGCCAAATTCAGACTTAAATTGAAGAAAGTAGGGGAAACCACTAGACCATTCAGGTATGACCTAAATCAAATTCCTTATGATTTTACAATGGAAGTGAGAAATAGATTTAAGGGACCAGATCTGATAGATAGAGTGCCTGATGAACTATGGACTGAGGTTTGTGACATTGTGTACAGGAGACAGGGATCAAGACTATCCCCATGGAAAAGAAATCCAAAAAAGAAAAATGGCTGTCTGGGGAGGCCTTACAAATAGCTGTGAAAAGAAGAGAAGCGAAAAGCAAAGGAGAAAAGGAAAGATAAAATCATCTGCATGCAGAGTTCCAAAGAATAACAAGAAGAGATAAGAAAGCCTTCCTCAGCGATCAATGCAAAGAAATAGAGGAAAACAACAGAATGGGAAACACTAGAGATCTCTTCAAGAAAATTAGAGATATCAAGGGAACAGTTCATGCAAAGATGGGCTCAATAAAGGACAGAAATGGTATGGACCTAACAGAAGCAGA
>NW_011494940.1:850445-853302 GCF_000754665.1 Bison bison bison
GAACTATGGTGTTGGAGAAAACTCTTGAGAGTTCCTTGGACTGCAAGGAGATCCAACCAGTCCATTCTGAAGGAGATCAGCCCTGGGATTTCTTTGGAGGGAATGATGCTAAAGCTGAAACTCCAGTACTTTGGCCACCTCATGCAAAGAGTTGACTCATTGGAAAAGACTGTGATGCTGGGAGGAATTGGGGGCAGGAGGAAAAGGGGATGACAGAGGATGGATGGCTGGATGGCATCACTGACTCGATGGACGTGAGTCTGAGTGAACTCTGGGAGTTGGTGATGGACAGGGAGGCCTGGCGTGCTGTGATTCAGGGGGTCGCAAGGAGTCAGACACGACTGAGCGACTGAACTGAACTGACTGGCTATACTGTAATGCTCTCCCTACTTGCACACCCCCATTCTCACGGCTTCTGAGCTTTAATAGCTTTATTGCACTCCTTCACACCTTTGCCTGGGCTGTTCCCAACTCCTGTTCCCCTGCTGCTGCTGCTGCTGCATCGCTTCAGTCGTGTCCAACTCTGTGCAACCCCATAGACGGCAGCCCACCAGGCTCCCCCGTCCCTGGGATTGTCCAGGCAAGAACACTGGAGTGGGTTGCCATTTCCTTCTCCAATGCATGAAAGTGAAAAGGGAAAGCAAAGTCACTCAGTCCTGGCTGACTCTTAGCGACCCCATGGACTGCAGCCTACCAGGCTCCTCCATCCATGGGATTTTCCAGGCAAGAGTACTGGAGTGGGGTGCCATTGCCTTTTCCTAGGCACTCCTAATCATCCTCTAAATACCTTTTGAATCCCTTCTGAATCCCATGTAGCAGAATTAACATCTTTTCTGTTTTTCCAAAGCATGTGCCTGTGTCTCTACATTGCAATGTAATAACATTTTTACCCGTCTGTCTCCTCAACTGGGAAGAGTAGCAGGAGGAAAGAGTTGACTGTGTTTTCCTGAATGCTCTGCACAGGATGCAGTCTCTGGTATTCCATAGGTACTCAATAAATACAAATGGAATGAATACATACTGCCATGCTGACAACACTGATGGATGCAGCTAAAGAATCCAAAAACAGTAATCAGGAGTCGTGGCAATCTTTGCAGGGGTAGCTGTTAATATTTCTTAATAGCTACTTAATTTTTGCAGTTTTCAATAATTAGTTTTTGAGATTCTCATTGACAGATTAGAAGCTCAGGCCTGGACAATGTGGCAAAGCATTTCTCCTGGAGTTTCAGTCATCACCCAAGTTAATTAGATGTTACAGTATCAGATACTGCACACATGTAGGAGTGTACATGTGTGTGTACACACGTATGTGGTAACATGTAAAGTTTATCTCACAGGATAAAGGTAGAAACTAATTTTCTTGAAATTCTCATATAAGCTCCCATGGAGCCCAAGGTCCACCCCAATCAGCTTACACCTTCTGTATTTAAAGCCTCCCAGGACACAGCATCATCTATTGGGACAGGAGTTGATGACTACAAGTTCATAAACTTGTGTTTATGGCAGGGGTCCTAAGAAAATTTTTAAATTTTTATGGTAAAATATATATTCAAAATGGCATATAAAATACATGTGTGTGATTTAAAGGAAAGGAATAAAAAAGAATACCCATGCTCACCATGCAACTTAAGAAATGACAAAGCCCTGTGTGACCCTCCTTGCTGGTCATCCCAGAGTTAACCCCTGCTATACTGGACTATATATTAACCATCTCGTTTTCATCGCAGTTTCAGTACATGTTTTTGGCTCTTTAAACTGAGGAAAACATGTATCTACTTTCAAATTGTACAAGAAAAAAGTATGTATTTCTAGGAAGAATAAATGGCTCAGTTAATTAAAAAAAGAAAAAAAATACCGCAGAGAGGACATGTGCATGCATGCTCAGTTGTGTTGGGTCTTTGCAATTGAACCTATGTCTTCCTGCATCAATAGGCAGATTCTTTACCACTGTGCCACTTGGGAAGCCCCACAAAGAGGGCAGCTCAGCCTAAATAATACACACAGTCTAATTTTTCTTTAACTGAAATCCTCCAGTATTCATAAGTGTGGCCTGAACTTCACACTCGCATCCTTTCTTACATTTTTCCTAATATTTACCAGATGGTAGATGGGGCTAGAGCCTGGGGTCCATAGAGACTGTATCTATATTCTCTTTGTATTCTCATGATACCCAGATTCCATCCATCTATCTCTTCATTCATTTGTAATTAAAAATAATGGATAGATAAGTACTCAGCAATAATCTAGACATTTTGGTCTATTTTTAAATGCAATATAAATGGAATCACAGTACCTGTATCATTCTGTGACTTAAGTCTTTCACTCAACATTATGTTTTGAGGACTTATCCATGGTGAATTGAGCTTTAAGCTCATCGATTTTCATTGCTGTGTTTCACAACATTCACTTTACTTCCCAAACTGAAGGAGAAGTTGCTAAAATTCAAGTGATGTTTGGGGGAAGTGATTTGGTCAGTGAGTTCTCCCCAGCTCTGCCAGAGAAGGGGGCTTTGGGCCCAGCAAATGACCTCCCCTACGGTTTCCAGACCTCTGCTGGAGGGAGAAGTCACATAGCTTTCCTGCAGAGCTGAGATGCCATGTTTTTGGTGCTGAGCTGGTTTCCATATCCTCAAGAAACTTGAGGGACAGGGAGAAAAATGATCCCTTTGGTGCTGACTCCCTGGAGAACCTGGAAGCAGAGGTCGGGAGCGCTATGTAATGGGAGAAGCTGGATAATTCAGTCTCAAAATTTCAAGAGGCTCTGTGGATCCTTAGGCAACAGCAGAAGAGATGGCATTTCAAGAAGGTCCTCTCTGAGCTGGCTCTTCTGCGCATCTGAGTTGGGGTGGGAATGGGAG
>NW_011494940.1:853511-865836 GCF_000754665.1 Bison bison bison
GTCTGTCAGATAGTGCCTTGCCCTGAGAAGAGGTGGGAGGCTTCCCTCACCCAGCCACAGGCACCTGGCCTGCCTGGGGAGGAAGCAGGGAAACCAAAATCACTTCCTGACCATGGCTCTGTGCCCAAGGCTGGTAAAGGGTGGGCTGCTGCAGCTCCTTGGATGGTGAACCCCACCTGGCTGAAGAGCCTAGGACTGGACCTCCCCGAGGGCATCTTCTCCGTGAGTAACACCCTCTCTTCTGTTTACGTTGCTCAAGTACTTTTTTGGATGACTATGGAATGCTTGCTATGAAAAATTTCAAGTATTCAGAAAAGTGTAGAGATAAGGGTAACTATACCCATCTATACACCCTTCACCTAGATTAATCATTGTTCACATGTTGCCGTATTTGCTTCATCTCCTTTTGTTGGCTGAAACACTTTTAAGCAAATCACAGACCCTGAAACTTTTCACTCCTAATACCTCATTCTCTAATACCCTGGAATGCATCTCCAAGCGGGTTTGTTTTTTCATTTTTTTAAGATTTGTTGATGTGGAAGTCTAGAGTTTGTTAAGACATTTCTTCTTCTTTATGGTTTGGTTTTTTGGCCCCGAGGCATGTGGGATCTCAGCTTCCCAACCATGGATCGAACCCACACACCCTGCATTAGAAAGTGAAGTCTTAACCACTGGACCACCAGGAAAGTCCCTTCAAGCAGGTTTGAAGCACTTCTTTCATTAGATTCTCAGACAGTCTTGAGTGAGGGAGTGATGACCATCCCTATTTTAGAGAAGCAGACAAGGCAGAAAATGTGGCTTGAGGGCAAATGGCTGGGAGTGGAGCCCAGACCTACTGACCGTCAGCTCAGCGCACCCATCTCAGCCACAAGAAAGGGACTCTCCCGCTGAGCTGTGTCGTTCTAGACAGCACTGACACATGGCAGCCACTGTGTAACCTTGGGCATGTCATGCCACCTCTCTGGGCTTCAGTGGCCTCATCCATAAAGCAAAGGCCTGGCTTGACAATCACGGATCGTCAGTGATGTTTTTACTGATTTTCAGAAAATACAATGTAAAGAGTTGTGTGTGTGTGTGTGTGTGTGTGTTTTAATGAAGCTGGATATTATGCCAGTCCTCTTTTTTTAAAACAGGGTGGTTAAGATTCTTTTTTTATGAAATAAAATGAGAGTAGATTTCAGTCTTTGTACACTTATTTTTTGTGCCCTTACCTGCAAATAAAGTGTCAGCAACTCTCAGGCTGATCCTTTTTTTAATTATTACTTTATTAATGATTGAAATCTAAAAGTCTGGAAACACTGTGCCAGGGCATCCCTAAGCCCATTCCAGTGCTAAAGTGCTAAGACTATGGGGCCTCCCAGACCTGCCCTAGGGGGAAAGGAAGCTTCAATTTAAGAAACACCTATGATCAGTGCTAGAGAGTGTAAGTTCAGGCACTGGGCATGTGTTAACATCTGCAAAACCCCTAGGAAATGGCATTGTTATCAACGCCATTTCACAGACAAAGAAACTAAGGAAAGAGGCAAAGTTAACTTGCATGAGAGCTGGTGAATCCAGCACCAGTAGATGACTCCATAATTCATGAGCACTAGTCACACGGACCACCAGGGCTTCTGAAGTGATTATATCTCAGTCTGTCAATGGTCAGGGCTGTGCCTACTGGGCCGTCAGTCTGACCTCCTCTCACCATTTCCACTATCGGCCAGTGCAGCAGGGAGAGCTACTCAGGGCTGGACCGGAGATGAACGGGCGCCTCTGCTCCTGCCCACAGCCACAGGAGACTAACGCAGGGGGCCCCAAGAAGATGAAGAGAGGTGAGGTCATGTGTGAAAACACCTTAGTAGAATACAAAAACGCTGTATGTCCTTGAGATATACCACCTAGCACAGGTCTTAGGTGGCAGCTAAAGCTTGCTGAGCCTGCTAAGGACTTGGATGGAAAGCTGTTCAGAAATACCATAGGTCAGGCGAAAATGCATTTGTATATAAACGTGTGATTAAGTGATCGTTACTATGAAGCACTGGTGGTGGGCCCTTAGATCTCATGATAATCTGCTCAGGAGAGGCTGTTTCAGGATAAGGCACTTCCTTCCATATTTCTCCAACCATCTTGGGGCAGTGATCTACTAGGCTGGTCCAGTCGAAATCCAACTGAGTCTAGGAAGTGAATGAACAAAATCCTGCAAAGACAAACACTACATTTTCCCAACCCAAACTTGGCAGGAACATTATCAAGGAAGTAACAATAAACCTCGTCTAAACCTTGGGCTGAGCATCAGTCACAGGGATGAGAATGAGTCAGTGTCTCTTGGGCTTCACATGGTGCCTCTTATCTAAGGACTCCCCATGGCCAACCTTGTTTTATTGACTGGTTCTCAGTGGCCCTGCTGGAGTCTGTAAGAAGTGTTTGCTGTTCCGCCAAGTGTGGACACATCACAGAAGGAGAGACATAGCCTGTGAGCTGCTGGTCTCACCCTAGCCCACCTTGTGGGCAGCTCTTCCCCTTTGTCCTCTTGGGGAAGAGCTTTTGGGAGATCTCGAGAGCGATTCCACGGAAGGGCACAAACTCACAGGGAGAAAGGTTCTCAGGTCAGGAGGTGATCTGTGTAATTGAGAATACCCCAGACACTGACTTTTCAGCTGGTGCCCATGACCTCAAACACTTCAACTGAAAAGAAATGACACAGAGCTTCTTTCTTATGTCTGTTATTTACTTGAAATTCAACCTCGCCCGCATTTCACCCTTTCTAGTTATAAGATCCTATATAACTTTGCAGTGATCTTATGAGGCCTGAGTTCTGTGCTTGTGTTTGTGGCTGAATTTGCTTCTCCAGTGGGGCTTTTCCTGTCTGGTGCCCAGAAATGTATGTCTGGGAAAGAAAAATGCCTCTTTTGTTTGTTTGTTTTAATAGATCCTACTTTTTAGAGCAGTTAGGTTCCTGGCAAATTAACCAGAAAGTACGGAGATTTCCTATATATTCTCTGCCCCTAAATATTCACAGCATCCCCTATAAATGCAAGTTTTTAATTATTCAAGGCAAGGGATCCTTTTTTAAATTACGAGAGTGAGAACATACTCATTAAAAATATGGAAAATACAGAAAAGTTAAAAAAAAAAGAAATTGAGAAAAAAATTACCTAAAGTTCCATCACCCCCAAAGAAGTATTGCTAACAATTTAATATATTTCCTTCTCATGCTTTTTTTCTTTGTATTTTTAATGTGATTTTTCTCTCCCCCTATTTATTATAAAATAATATCCTACAAACTCTTCTCAAACATGATTTTTTAAATGACTGCATGACATAGCATCACATAGATGATACCATACTTTATAATTTATTTAACCATTCTCTAGTCTTATAAATAATAATAAGGTAATCATTGTTACATAAATCTGTGGGTATCACATCAATTTTCTTTTTTTAATTTTAAAAAATATATTTTATTTTTTTAATAATGTCTTGATTTTACTTCTTAGATGTAGAGTCATTGACCCAAATGGCATAAACATGTTTAAGTTTCATAATATATGCAACATAACTATTTCTCCCCAAATATATGAAAAATGAGCAAGAGATACAAATTATGAGATAACATTTTCACCTATCATGTTGGCAAAGATTTAAAAGGCTGACACTGACAAAGAACTGACATGCTCAGTGTTGGTGAGGATGAGATCATATGTGTTCTTTTAAAGATATGTTGGTAAGAGAGCAAACTATTTAAAAGTATATGTACAAGTAATGCATGAGTACCTTCTGATGAAACTTCAATTAATACAGAAATATACAGTTAAAATTAAAAATTCTCCTTCAGACCCTCATCTTTACTTCCAATCAGTTGGTACATTTCTGGAGAGCAGGTGGATGACAAGTATGAAAGTTTAACATATACCTAGTTTTTGACCCAGAATTTCCACTTCCAGAAATGTAACATAAGAAAATAATATGTTTCCAAGGATATAGATAGGAGTGTTCATCTCAATACCATCTCAATAATAATAATAAAAATAGCTAACACATCAGCAACTGACTATGTACCAGGAACTGTTCTAAATCCACGACATACATTAACTCATTGGATCCTTACAACAGCCCTATGATAACAGTGCACACTATGGTTATTCCTGGTTTAGTGAGAGGAAGGCTGAGGACCAAGAGGTCCCAAAGCTAGTAAGTGGCTCTAGGGATTCAATCTGGGCAGGCAGCCCTATGTCTGGGTCACGGAGTGGCCACTCGTGGTCTCCTCTGCAAATGAGCTCCATCATCAAGTGCCCTCATCCCTGCCAGCTGTGACCATGGGTTTCTGTCGAGGTTCCCACCAGCCCACAAGCAAGAGCAAGGCAGCCAGCCGCTCCAGCAGCTCGGCTGGTGGCCACCCATGACCACAAGGGCTCCCTGGGTTTCACTTTCAGTAACAACTTTTGCAGAGGTGCCCAGTACCCTGGGGACACCAGCCCCTACCACCCAGTCCCCTCAAGGTCAACTCGGGCACTGATGGGCCACATTCTTTTTCAAGAAGTCCACACCCCTATTCATGGCCACAGTGTTGAAGTCCTCAGTCCCCCAGCGTCCAACTGCATGGTCACCCGTGACCTGGCTTGGAAAACCATGAGGAAGCAGCAGCCTGTTGGCCAGCCCAACAAAACCAATGCCAGGCCCCCGTCCAGAGTGGCCACCTCCAGCCACCAGGCTTCCTTCCAAGGCTCTAGGCACTAAGAGCCCTGCCCCACCCCTCCCCTTCCCCCAGCTCCCCACCTCAAGACTTCACAGGCAGTAGCCAGCAGAAGCAGCTCCATTCTTTAATATCAAAACAGCAGAATGCCAAAAAGGAAGTTAAGAGGATCTCCTTCTTTACTATTCAAGCCACACAAGAACCTTCCTGACACCCCATAACTCTGTGCCTGACACCAAGTGGAAAGTCAACCAGCAAAAAGTTAAAAAAAAAAAAAAATCCAAGCAGACTCCAGGGTCCATGCTTTCAACTCCTCTCTACAGCTATAACAATGAAAACAGAGGAAGGAACCTAACTGTCCCTAGAAAGGGGCAGAGAAGCCTGGTGGGCTACTGTCCATGGGATTGCAAAGAGTTGGACAGGACTGAGCAACTAAGCATATACACACAGAAAGAGAATTTACCAAATAAGTTATGGTCCATCCATACAATGGACTACTATTGGCTTTTACAATGTTGCTGTAGATTAATATTCTTTGACACAAAAAAGGAACAATGGAAAGCTACAGAACTATGTATTTATGATTCCATTTTATTTTTTAAATAAATAGAATTATGAAAATTATGGAGCTTTATACACAGAGAAAAATTTCAGAAAAAATGATGAACATCAATATGTTGGCTGTGATTTTTTTTTTTTTTCTGGGAGGCAGCATTATAAGCGTCTTTCTTCTCCTATTAACACATTTCTGTATTTGGGAAGTAAAATGATCCTGTATTACTTTCATGACTTTCACTTTTCAAGAAAAGCAGTAAACCTATTTTTAAAGGGCTGTGACAATGGTCACTTCTATCGGTGAGTGTGAGAGTGCTGCTAGTTAATTTTCAAACAGACAGCATCGCTGCTTCAAGCCACACCCAGATCCGGGACTGGGGCAGCAGGCTGGGGCAGCAGGCTGGCCCAGCATTAGAGGTTTCCTGTTTCTTGGCTGCCCGGATGCAGAGTTTCCATGGCTGTCCTACAGAGATGGGCGTGGCCGTCTCTGGGCAACCGGCCACGGCAGTGTCTGGCTGGACTTCCAGTTTCTGACATCAAAACATTCTTGCTGATCTTTGCTTCATCAGATAGACTGAGTCCTGTCCTTTACTCTGGTGGTTGTGCCGTCCAGGGCACGTGGACTACACCGAACACCAGAAACAATACCTTCAGTAACCCACAAGGGAGATTTGGCAGTTGGTGGCTCTATGCTCTTCTGTCTGTCTGTTTCTGTCTCTCGGTCTGGCTGTGTTGGTTTTGTTTCATGCACAAGGCTCTGCGCTTGGCGTTGGAGGGATCTGAAATACCGCACCTCTAATGAGGAGACAAAAGTCAGTCCAAATAAAGTGCTGAGAGAATATGTGAGCACAAACCTGTTTGGTGACAATTGGTGAGCAGGCACGACTTGGAGAACTCAGAGCGTGAAGTGCGGGGGAGACACGCTGACTGCTTCAGAAAGGAGCAGGCGTTTCAGTTCGGTTTTAAAAGAGGAGTAGAGGCTCATCAGGTGAGAAAGCAGAAGGGCCTCCCAGGTGGAGGGAGCAGCAGGTGTGAAGATCTGGAGCATGAAGCAGTTCGGTGAGCTCAGGAAACACAGCCCAGGAGAGTACAACACAGGTAACGGTTGAGGGTAGGGGCTCCAGAGGAGATAGAGTAAGACCGTGGTTACCAGGAGCCAAGACAGCTGCACCTTACCGTAAATAGGAAGCTAGCAAAGGCTTTGATTCCATGGAGGGGCATAAGCAGACCTACATTTTAGAAAATTAATGTCAATGACGATGTTGCTGAGGAAACTGAAACCGTCAAAAGGGACTTCCCCCACCGAGCTCCCATCACCGCATCTACCCACCTGCCAGCACTGCCCACGTACCTGCCTTTCTCATGCTACCACCAATGAACTGAGGGTTCTCCTCCCTGAAGTCAGCCTTCCTCGTCTGCACCACATCACACCCCCTCCTTCCTACCCAAAGACAAAGCTCCAGAAATTCTCCCCCTCTTGCCTATATTAACAAACATTATCTGTCTACTACATCATTGCTATTAGCCTACAAACATCCTGTGATACCTCCTATCCCAAGAAAGTATCTTTTTTTAAATTTAATTTTTATTGGAGTATAATTAATTTACAATGTGGTCTTAGTTTCTGATGTACAGTTATACGTATAGACTATTCCTTTTCAGCTTCTTTTGCATTATAGGTTATTACAAGATATTGAATACAGTTCCCTACACTATGTAGTAAATCCTTGTTGTTTCTCACTTGCTTTGTATGTAGTAGTGTGTATATGTTACTCCCAAACTCCGAATTTATCCCTCCCTCCATCTCCCCTTTGGTAACCATAAATTTGCTTTCTATGTCTGTGAGTCTATTTCTGTTTCGTAAAAAAGTTCATTTGTATCGTTTTTTTAGATTTCACTTATAAGTGATACCATATATTTGTCTTTCTCTGACTTACTTCCCTTAGTATGATCATCTCCAGGCCCATCCATGTTGTTGAAAATGGCATTATTTCATTCTCTTGTATGGCTGAGTAGTATTCCATTGTATGTATGGACCACATACTCTTTATTCATTGTATTCCATTGTATGTATGGACCACATACTCTTTATTCATTCATCTGTTGATAGACATTTAGGTTGCTTCCATGTCTTGGCTACTGTAAGTAATACAGACGTGGGGGGAGGGGTGCATGTATCTTTTTTTCCACACAGCAAGCAGGATCTTAGTTCCCCACTCAAGGATGGGATCTGTGCCCCCTGCAGTGGAAGCTTGGAGCCCTAACCACTGGAGGGAATTCCCTGCATGTATCTTTTTGAGTTAGAGTTTTCTGCTGATATAGGCCCAGGAGTGGGATTGCTGGATCATACGGTAACTATTTTTAGGAACCTCCCTGCTGTTTTCCACAGTGGCTGTGCCAATTTCCATTCCCACCAATGGCGTGGGAGGGTTCCTTTGAGAAACCCTCTCTGACCCCACTTCTCTTTCCAGCTACTTTCCCATTTCTCTCTTCCTTACAAAACACCTTGAAAAAGTTGTCACAGTCAACGTCACCAATTCCTCTTCTTGTCCTCTCCTTAAAATTCAGTCCAACCAGGCTTCCCCTGCCCTCCACTCCACCAAAACTGCTCTGATAAACACCCCAAGTGACTCTGAGTAACATCTAGAATTACTAACTTGAACGGTCAATTCACAATCCTTATGTGACTTGACCTCTCCGGTCTCCTAGAAACACTTCCTTCACTGGGCTCTCAGGACCTCACACACCCCTGGACCAGACTAGACTAAACTTCTTCCTGCTTCACTGATTGCTCTTTGTGTTTCCTGTTTGGGTCCCCTCTTGCCCCGCCTCTTCATGCTATTAAGTCCCAGGACTCAGACTTCAGCCCCCTGCTCCTCTCTGTCTACATTCACTTCTTGATGAGAACATCCATCTATTTACCAGCAACTCTCAATTGTATATTTCTAGCCCAGATCTCCCCATTGAGCCCAAGGCCTAGTTATCCAACTCCTTTCTCAGCATCCTCGTTGAGATGTCTGATCATTATTTCACATTTATCACTTTCAAAACTGGGCTCCTGATATTCCTCCCCAAGTCTGCTTCTTCTGTAGCCCTCCCCGTCTCAGTTCATGCAACTCCATCCTTCCAGGCCGAACACTTTGGAGCCATCATCAGTGATGCTTCTTTTTCTCTTGGGCCTCACATCCAATCTGTTATCAATAGTAAACCTCACTGGTTTCAACTTTGACATATATCCAGGATCTGACACCACTTCCCGCTTCTGTTGCTGTCACCCTGGTGCAAGCCATCTCATCTGAATTATTATCATCTAGATGATCACCAGAGCCTCCTAAGCCATCTCTCCTTTCAACCCTTGCTTGCCACCCCTAGTTTATTACTCACCCAGTAAAGAACGAGCCTTTTAAAACTAAGTCAGGTCACCTTTGCACAT
The DNA here is from genome assembly GCF_000754665.1 of Bison bison bison. Lineage (NCBI taxonomy): Eukaryota > Metazoa > Chordata > Mammalia > Artiodactyla > Bovidae > Bison > Bison bison. Next base: position 862,175 of record NW_011494940.1, read on the forward strand.
AGCCTTCCATTGGGTCCTCGTTTACTGGCCTTCAGAGTGAAGGCCAATATTTTCACAGTTATCAACAAGGCCCTGTATATTGGCCTTCCATTCCTTACTAAGTTATTACATCTGTCTCCATTTGCATGATTGTTTGCTCCACTTGGGCAGAGGATTTTCTTGGTTGTCACTACTCAGCCCATATTTCTTGAATGGATAAATGAATGAATGTAGAAAAAGGACCAGAGTGAGAAGAGGCTAGAGGATGGGGACCAGTCATGAGGTATTAGAATTGCCCAGGTGAAAAATTATGAGATGCGGAGTCAGGAAAACATAATGGGAACAATATGGCAGAATGCAGTTCAGAGTCATTTTTTTCCCAAAATTTACCAGCCATAGTGGCCACATGTTGAGGATAAGAAGATGGGCAGGGGTCAAAGGGGCTCTCCAGCTTCTGGACTGAACAAGAAGATAGGTGGCAGAGAGGTAAGGCAGAGGGCAGCCATAGAGTCTGGGTTTGAAAATGTTGAGTTTAGGAAATGGTCACTAAGAATAACTATTAACCAAACCCTTCTTCTGTTTGGAAGCTGTGAGGGGCTTCCAACTCTTTCCACTCTTGAGCAGAGAATTCCACTCTTGAGCAGAGCAGAGAATTCCAAGCAAGCTTCAAGAGGAAAATGGGAAGAAAGAGTCATGTCCAACTCTGCGACCACGTGGACTGTAGCCCACCAGGCTCCTCTGTCCATGGGGATTCTCTAGGCAAGAATACTGGAGTGGATTGCCATGCCCTCCTCCAGGGGATCTTCCCAACCCAGGGATTGAAGCCAGGTCTCTTGCATTGCGCACAGATTCTTTACCGTTTGAACCACCAGGGAAGCCCAAGAATACTGGAGTAGGTAGCCCATCCCTTCTCCAGGGGATCTTCCCAACCGAGGAATCAAACCAGGGTCTCCTGCATTGCAGGCAGATTCTTTACCAGCTGAGCTACCAGGAAATATACCATGTATATTTTAACTGAAAATATACATGGTTTGTACTATTGTTATTTAGTCCCTCTAAGTTAAAATATCAATTGTGCCAGTGTAGTGATCATTATTGGTTAGAAAGCAGCTAATGTATATGCAATGATCCAGTTATGCTTATTAGATGATATGATTTTAAAATAATTTTTTCATATTATACAAATAGTGTATATTCATTGCCATGATCACAGGAAGTTAAATGTTTCTCTCTCCAAGAGGCAGTAAACTATCCAAACTATTGGTAAAACTTGGCAATAGCAAATTCTTTCATTTATATTAATTTGGCAAGTCATTGATTTTTATTTTTAGTAATTTACAAATGTTTTACTTATTCAAAACCAGACTCTTCTAATTGACCTGAGATCCTAGCCTTCTTTCAGTGGCATTTCCCTCAAAATGGCATGCAGTTGCCATTTCCTCCTACCCTTCACTCTAGTGCTGGCATGAAGTTGCCCTCAGAGAGCTTGTGTTGTGTGTCTGCCAGCTGCCAGCCAGCTCCAGGTGGAAGCTGTGGTCAAGTCTCCAACTAGAATCCATTAGCTGCAGAAGATCTGGGATTTCCTGAAGCAGAGAATTCCAAGCAAGCTTCAAGAGGAAAATGGGAAGAAAGCAAAGTCTCTCCCACCAGCATTTGTACTAGAGAAGCAATCAAGAGTGGAAATCTGTAGAGAAAAAAGAAATTCATTTAAATTTTCTAAGAAAGGATGAATCTGCTTAACAGGCAGAGAAGTCAGTCTCTTATGCAGGTCTTCTTTGAGGAAGGACCTGAAGTGTGTTTGCATTAGAAGACTGGAATCTTAGTAACCGAGAGCCATTCTTAACCTTGATGAGCCTCAGTTTCCTCATCAACAAAATGGGAGAATTACACCAACTGTCAAGGTTGGTGCGAGACGTAATGACTACACATATGAATGTTTCATAAACTTGAAGTGCCTTATACCTGCTACCTGAATTACCTCCTGGTTCAAATGCAGTGTACTTTGATATTCATGGGAATAAAACAGCTTTATGCAGCCTTTTCTAACATTGCTCCCTCATTCTCCTATACCTTCATCCCAGTCCCTTATTGTCTTTTTTCTTCATAGAAGTTATCATGACCTGAAAATGTACTTATTTATTCTCTCTTCCCCTGCTATATGTCCTGCTCTATGAGAGCAAGACTATGCTGCTTTATTCACCACAGACTCTCCAAGCATCCAGAAGAAGTCTTGATGTACAGTAGATGCTTAAAAAGCAGCGGTGAGAACATTGAAAGATCATGATCCAACTCTTCCGGGAGCAGGACTGCATAGTGGTCAAACAGCACGTTCTCAGACTTCAGTTTGCTTGTTTCAAAGGCAGGTGCCCTAACACAGCACCAAGGACTTCTGGTTAAACAGGACTGGCCGACCTACTGGATCTGCTATTTTTAACAAGTGCCCAGGGTGATTCTATTGCAGAAAGTCATTCTAAATCAAGATAAATCTTATTCTGACTCCAGTCTGACACTAACTATATGACCTTAGGGAGGTAACTTCTTAATTCCTCTGAGCCTGTTTCCTTTATCTGTAAAATAGGAGTGCCAGCATTCCCACGGAGCTGTTAAGAGAATTACATCAGGTAATGGGTGTAAAGTTATTGGCACAATGCTGGTTATGCAACTGGCTGCCACAATCATTATTATGGATTATTTTATTGTTATGTCCTGGCAGGACAAGAACTTTCTCTCGGGAGGCCTGTTCTTGGGAATGTCTTCAAACTGTGGTCAGGACCAGCAGCATCACCTGGGAGCTGGCTGGGGATACAGATTCAATCGCTGCCCCACACCAGACCTGCTGACTCAGAATCTACATTTTAACAAGATTCAAGCTGATTCGTCTGCTGGTCAAGTTTGAAAGGAACCACTCAAAGTCACAGGTCCTGTTTTCTCTCATCTCTATTTTCAGAGTGCCCAGGTGGTGGGTGAGCGCCTGGAATCCCAGAGTCTGAATCCTTCCTCTAAGTGGAGAGGAGAAATCCCCAGCTCCCTGGAGGTGCATGTCCAGCTGAGAGCCTCCAGAGGAGGAACTGTCTTGCGGAACCCTGACTACGGCATCTGTGGAGCCAAGAGATGGATCCAAACTCCAGCTTGCTTTTGGGACCAGCCCAGTATCCGACAGAACCTTGTATGGAAGGTGGAAGAAGCCTGTCCCCCAGAGAGCAGAGCAGATGCTCCCCCTTTGCCTGGAGTCAGGTCCCCAGCTCCAGCTTCTCCGACCCTGACTGCTTTGGGGATGAGCACATCCAGGCAAAGAGGGCCAGAGTAGAGACCATCGTCCAAGGCATGTTCCTCTCCCCAACCTCTCTGGGGCCAGGCAGGGCCCCCACTGGGGACAGCCCTAGCCGCCCAGAGAAGGCCCAGGGGCGGAAGAGGAAGCAGAGCCTTCCAATGCAGCAAGACCCCCTGGAGGCAGGCCCCGCCGGGAACCGGGGCGGCGGCAGGAAGGGGGGCCCTCGGGTGAGAGGACAGCTCCACCTGCTGAGGCAGCAGATGAGACACCTGCAGCAGCGCATCCTGCGGGCCGTGGAGCCCAGGGCCGCAGCTCAGGGCCCTCCAACGGCAGACCAGAGGAATGGCTCTAGGTCTGGGCCCTGGGGGGCGGACAGCGACCACAGCCAAGGGTCCATCGGGGCCCTCTCCAG
>NW_011494940.1:865936-878076 GCF_000754665.1 Bison bison bison
CTCTCCAGGGTGGAGAAACACAGAGTGTCTGAGGTCCAGTACCTGTCTGAGGGGCCCAGGTTTCTTCCCGCTGGAGCACGGGCCTTGCTGGAGAGTCTGAAGAAAGAACTGACGGGGGCCATATCCCAGGCTGTGGACTCGGTGTTACAAAAGGTACTGGTGGATCCATCGGGGCACCTGACTCAGCTGGGTGGGAGATTCCAGGGGCCAGTGCCAGACGGGAGAAGTGAGCCCTTGCCTCCCGAGGGCAGTGCCCGTAAAGATCCACTACCTCTGGCAGCCTTGCCCAGGCGGGCCCAGCCACCAGGGGAGGCTCCGCTGGGAAGCTTATCGCTGGCCAAGCCTCTAGATTCTCCCAGGTACCCCGTCTCTCCGAGAATGATCCCCAAACCCTATCAGCCTCCCCCAGCAGACTGTCCCTTGGCGGTTGCACCTGCCCACATCCAGGAGGAGTGGATTCTCGGCCAGCTACTGGGCCACGGGCCCGGTGGCCGCTGGAGGGGCGATCTTCCTCAGGACTCATCTGCCCCGAGCCAGCCCTCCTCCAAGGTGGCCCTGCGACCTTGGGGAGCTGCCAAACTGCGACCTCTGGCCTTGGGCCAGCAGCAGTGCCCCTGGCCCTTCACGTCCACCTGTTTGGAAAGACTGCCCCTCGTTTCCCCGGTGAAAATGGAGCCGGGGGGCCGGCAGGCCGGCATGGACGCGCTTCCTTTCTCTGCGGCCCACATATCCTTTTTGGGCAATCGGGGTTCTCGTTTGTCCCAGCCCAGAGAGACAGAAACTCTGGACGCTGAGGGGAGGTTAGGGGACAAATAACTGCTTGGCACAGGGAACCGCTCTGCCCTTCCAGAGGAGAGCGGGTCTTCTTAATGTTCGTTCTGGGGCTTCCTTCCCCTGTGGCTCATAGCTAGTAGGTTCCTGAGAAAGTGGTGACCACGTTCTGAGATCTAAGGGTCTGGGAGAGTTCCTTTACCTTCTTCTGTAACATAGATTCTATCACTACTGACTTAGTCCTTTGGGTCTGGAAGGGTTTTGTTTATTTTTAAACCCAAATGGGCTCCCAAAATATGACAAAAACAGCTTGTGGAAGGAAGAACCCCATCACTGAGACGTCAGCTGCTCAGACACCTCGGCAGAACAGGTCAAAGGAATGCCGTTACCTGAGGCGTGGCTCCCGGAACCTCTTGTCTCTTCAGGCAAAAAGAGACATCTGCTTCATTGAGACATCTCATTAAATTGCATCTCCTTGTGTCTGTGGAGTCACGCTAGCAGGGGTGAATAGTCATGCCCCTCTACCTGCACACTGGATAACTCATGGGCAATACATGAGGGGCCAGAAACTTGTGGGGCCCATGGGAAAAGGGGAGATTTTCTTCAGGGACAAGACCTGAGGCCAGGTGAAAGGGGTAAGAAGACTTCAGTTTAAGGACTAGCTTCTAGGCTGCAGCTGAGGAGAGAGCTGGGTGCTGTGTGTGTGTGGAGCAGGGTGGGGACCCCCGCCGAGCAGGCTGTGGGGCCCAGGCTGGTCTGCAGGGGGTCTGAATCTTACTGCATCACCTCTGCAAGCCGTAGGGAGATCCCACTCAGAAACAGGCATTTCTCCAGAGTAACCCTCCCTCAGGAATGTAAAAGTTGTTGAAGCAAGAGAAGAAGTTGCTTGGGTAAACACTGGGTTAATTCCATTTCTGTGGGACTTCTCAGAGCCTTTTTAACATGAAGTCCGATGAAAAATGCTAAGAGGAGAATGTATGCGGTCCCACATGCATAAAACCAAAGAACCCTCTTTCAACCAGCATCTTATGAGATTAAAGCTCCTGAGAACATATTTTGGATGTGGCTTTTTTAGTGAGCCAAGCTCACGCTGCTGCTTCTCAGGAACAGCCTTAAATTGCATCTCCTGGGTTCTGTGGAGTCACACAAGCAGGGCTGAATAGTCATGCCCCTTCTACCTGGCAGGCTGTGGTGAAGGCGGCAGGACGGGGTGGAACCAGCTCACGGCCACATGAGGCTGGCTCTTGTGTCCTGAATGCTATGAGCGCCACCTGCTGGTCACAAGTGTTGGCAACACTGCCCAAGCTTGGACACCCCTGGGTTCTTTTCCTAGCAGGCAGGGAGCAACAGCCACAAACAAACCCAATGCGGAGAGCATCTCGACGGCCACCAGTACACCTTTCAGGCAGTAGACACGGAGATATCACCATAGACAGATTTTCTTGTCAGATGAAAGCCCTCTGTGAGAGAAGCTATCTGTCTGGGTCTTTGATAAGAGGCCACTGGTTAAGTCTCCCTGTCAGATTGTGGAAGAACCTCAAGAACTCAGTCCCCAAAGATTCTCCACTGATCTTCCCCTGGGAAGGGTATTCTGCTGTTTCAGAAAAGCACCTTCTGTATGCCTGGCCCTGCCTTGTGAAATGAGGCTTGGGCTCCGAGAACTTCAGGAGTTTTCAGGGGCCACCCACAGGGCCTGGCTGCCCTGGTCATGCAGTTGGCTACCTTTGGAACGATTTGGGGCCCCCAGGCAGCATCCTGGCCCCAATTATTCCCTCATTCTAGAATTATAAATTTGTTCTTCTGGGCCTTGAAAGCCCAGAAGAGCAAGATGCTTAAGTATAAATGAACTTTCCATTCACATGACACCCTGTGAACAGGTGGAGAGGTTACGATGACGAGACAATGATGGGTGACCGCACACCTCCTGGGCGGCGGGCATTGGGACTGACAGTGCCCCTGTGCACTGCCACCTAGACACAGTTCTGAAACTCAAAACGCTCTGAAAAGCTCTATGATTTCTTTCTCCTAAGGTCGATGGGAAATTCTCTTGGTTGCAAAACCTGACCTGTGCCGTGTGCTAAGTTGCTTCAGTCGTGTCCGACTCCTTGCAACCCCATGGACTATAGCCCGCCAGGTTCCTGTGTCCATGGGGACTCTCCAGGCAAGAATACTGGAGTGAGTTGCAATGCCCTCCTCCAGGGGATCTTCCTGACCCAGGGATGGAACCCACACCTCCTGTGTCTCCTGCATTGGCAGGCAGGTTCTTTACCACCAGCAGCATCTGGGAAGCCCTCCCTGTGCTGATAGGAGGCCTCTTATAGACTATCTCACTTAGCACAATTAGTCATTGATTTTGCCGCTGCAACTTTATCTGATTGGACAGCTGCCACAGACCCTGCTGTGGGCAGTAACTAACACATCATACACGCACCATATTGCCTTGATAAAATAAATTCTGAAACCTGGTGTCCATTTGGCCCACTGTTTCAGATAAGGGGTTGTGAGCCCGAGTTACCTCACCACCCTCAAGTATCCACTCTAGATCAGTATCTGAGAGGGACAGAGAAGCAGACTAACTTGCTCAAAGACAAACACATGCAGAGCCAGGATTCAAAGCCAGCATCTGACTTCCAAGCACAAGTTTCAACCACTACACTCCACAATTTAGAAATGGGGCCCAGAGAAGGTAAGCGGCTTGCCCAGGGTCACACAGCGACTAGGTGGCAAAATCTATTATCTGAAGCTGGGTCTTTGAACTCCCAATCCAGGATTCTTTCCACAGCACTTATGAAGGATAAGAAGTAGGGCTAATGAGGCAAGGGGCAGGGGCCTCCTGGACAGTGGCCTGGGTGCCTGGGCCAGCTATAGTTGTAATCAGTTGTCTGGTTTCCTTCGGGTAAACTGACCTGTCCTACTAAGAAGTCTTCATTGTCCTAAAGCTACAGCTCTCAGCCTCAGCTCCAAGGTTACCCTGCACGTTTCCCACTCAGCCCTAGGATTGTTCCTGGGAATGCTAAGTGTTCTAGCGTAAGACTCTTTATTTCCCTACCACCCTGGTGCTAAGTTTTCAGGCCACAACCCCCTGCTCTTATTAAAGGGGAAGGGATCTGTTCCCAGAGTGAGAGGCATGGGTTGGAATGGAATCGCCATAGTTAATCGTGGATTAAAGTCGACAATTCATTCATTCATTCACCAAACATTTATTGAGCACCTACTCTGCTCCTAGCACCAGGCTAGGCACGTGGAATACAAAGATGAAAGGGTAAGGCCCTTGCTCTCAAGGAGCTCACAGTCTAAATGGGGAGACAAACGTGCACTAAAGATCCCAATCACGTCATTCTTACAAAAACAGCTTATACAAAGAACGCTGGTAGCCAGGGTAAGGAGGGCCTACCTCGGCAAGGAAGCGTTTCACAGCAGAGGGGGCATCTGAGTTGAGATGGGGAGGGTGAGGGGTAACTTCTGCCAGGCAAACAGAGAGAACTGCAGCCTGGCAATTCAAGCTTCTTGAGCCAAAGCCAGATCACTGAGTACCATGATCTGGTACTCAGTCAGGTTAGGTGCTTGCTGGCATCAACACCACAAACGCAACAATGAGGGCCAGAAAGGGGACCATCTAGTTGACTCCTCTCATTTTACAGACGAGGAAACTGAGACAGAGAGAAGCAAGTCTCTACTTGGGGATTTAACATAGTTTATCTGGGGGACAGCTGCCCTCTCTGCCCACCCTATTGTGAAAGCGCGCACACTCACACTGAGTACAACAAATTGTATTTGCTATCACATATGCAATAGATCTTTAACACATCGAAATGTTTTTTAAACTCTGCAACTTGACTGTACATAGATGGTATTCAGCATCTGGAAAGAAAGAAGTTTATCTGATCATACTTGCTAGAGACAGAAAAATGAAGCAAATACATCATTCAACCGGAAAAAAATTAAATAGAAACCATAAGGAACAGGGCAATTTAGCATTTGGATAATTTGACAAAATCATTTGATAAACTGGTCTTAGTTTTCCTTGACCCTGGGCCAAATCCAGGAGGGCCTCAATCCTGGTCACTTGAAGAAGGCCAAACTAATGTTTTTCTTCACACGCTACCCCAGCTCCAGCCTCCTGAAGGCTTATTTCCCTGATGTTCAGGTAAAGTCCTTCAACTGAGTTTCAGTCTCTGCAAAACTCCCCAGGGGCCCTAGGTATTTCCCACGTCGAGTCAAACCCTAGGTCATCATCTGTGCACTTTAGCTCCTCTTCTTGTTGTGGGATTTTTGTCCTGGGCTGAGAGACTGAATAAACAGGCGTAACTTTGGGGGAAGGAAGGTCGGGTCTCTGAATGTAAGCTTCTGAGCTATAGCTAAGACCCAGAAACACTTGGGGAAGGAGGCAGGCTTACAGAACCAAGAGTAAACAGCACCTTTAGCCTAGTGTTCTGTCTTTGCTGGGGACACTATAAAAAAGAAAGAATATATCAAGAGTTGGACACTGTGGCTGTTAAATTTACCTTTGAACTTTTTTGTTTCAAAACTGAGTGAAGGACCATACAAATCAGTGTGACAATGAGAAAAATCAAGCTCTAATGGTTGGAACCAGGCCTTGGAAGTTTCCATGGTTTCAGAGGGCCTCCTTTACCCTGGGTGTTGGGTTAGGGGCTGTTAATACTTTGTATCCTTTGTATCTCAATCATCCTTTGTTTTTTTGTTGTTGTTGTTTTTTTTTTTTTTTTTTTTTTTTTTTTTTTTTTTTTTTTTTTTTTTGAGCTATTTTCCTCATACCCAGTCCCTTGCTTCTTCCCTGATCCAAGTTCTCATTTTTTATTCATTCTGCAACTCTGAGTTGCCAATACATAGTTCTCTGATCTATACCATTACCCCTTCCCTTGGCTCTACCTGGCAGAGGGCACTGGGGCTGTGATGTAATCTACCTGGGTGCTGCAGACACTGGAACCACACTGATCTTGACCTTGGGCCCTCCCAAAGTCACACTTAAGGAGTGAAAAACCTTTATAAGTCTAGGCTATAAAATACATTTGTTTTCTACTGGGCATTACAGCTAATTCAGATTTTTCCATGTATAACTGTATAGGCTTAGAAAATAGCTGTGACTTCTTTTTTAAAGAAAGCCCTGTTTAGTGTGAATTGAAGCCACTCTTGCTAACCCCTGTGTTGAATTGGAAGCTGGCAGTTCTGACTCTGAGCACCTCGAGGCAAACGTCTGACTTCATGGATCCTGTTGTTTGCACAGTTCAACCGCTGCATCACCTCCCAGATGATCAAGTGGTTCAGCAACTTCCGTGAGTTTTATTACATACAGATGGAGAAATTTGCCCGGCAAGCGATTTCAGATGGTGTCACAAATCCCAAAATGCTGGTGATTCTCCGTGACTCAGAACTTTTTCGAGCTCTCAATATGCACTATAACAAGGGAAACGACTTTGAGGTAAGACCATGCACTCGGGTCCCAGGAGGTCTGATGAGCGCCTTCCCTTTGTGATTGCAGTTTTAGGAAAGATCCCCTTCCATGTCTGTCCTTACATCACTGAGAGCAGGGCAGCCTGGGACCCATCTCTGTACCATCCACAAAGATGACGGCCTCCGCATCTTCTCGTAGGCAACAGGTAGATACCAAACTGAATCTCCAGGCAGTCTTTATTCAGAAACACGGGCAGAGGTCAGGTGTTAGGCCATTTTAGACAATACTCTGTAATGACCGGGTTGTACACCCTGAAAACCTTCTCGCCTTTGCACCAGGAGGCCCAGGATAAACGCCGGGCTCTAGCTGCAGCACTAGTTCTTGGCCAAGGTTTTCTTTACACCAGTTGCTGTTCATCATTTGGTTCTTACCTTTATTCTCCCTTGAACAGTTTTATCTGTGCGCCTTCCATGGCAAGTCATCTTAAACCCTTTCTGGAAGTAATACATGATACTTAAGCTGCTCAGTCCTTGGGGATCCCTGTGAACGCACACTGGTGGCGCCTTAGAGGTCAAGCATCGGTGAGGGGTGGGCACGTGGCCCAAGTGTCAGCGGTGAGAGCTTGCGATCTTCCTTGTGTGTGGCCAACAGTTCTGTTCGGCTGGCATCCTGTTCTGCAGGTGTCCTGTGTGTCTGGTCACGAGCTCTTCTCACATTTCTCACTTGACTGTGCGGTCACGAAGAGCAGTGTATGGACACCTCCAAGGAAGCAAAGAACTGCTGGCATCCACTGTTCAGATGCCCCATCGGAATATGTTTAGAAACCTAAGCCTACATGTGGGGGGTCCAGGCATGTGGGTGGGGGGCAGCACTGCGTCTTTCCATGTGGAGGTGGTCATCTGGCAGGCAGTGGGGGCAAGCCCCCAGCCAGGCTGGATCTGGAGGCCCTGCGGGATGTCTCATCATTAATGTTGCCAGTCTGGGTGAGGTCCTGGAACATAGTCTTGAGCCCTCTCCACCCCCAAGCCAAATGGTTGGCTTTCGAAGCAGGAGTGATTCCAAGTCCTTTGAATCTAGTCCCCAAAAAAGGTGGAATGAGGTACGACAGTCATAAGCTTGGGGGTGGTTCTTTCCACGTGAGGCACTAAGGAAAAGAATACCAAAAACCTCTTTCAAACCACAGATTACATTTCAACCAGTCAGAATTTCCCACTTGCTGAAAATGTCACCCATTAACGGAATCAACTACTCCTACAGAGGAAGTGTCCCTAATCCGTTTTTTCCCAGGGCTGTCTCATCAGGATCATCATTTTAAGGTCCGTATTTGATGAGGGAGCAAGGGATTCCTGGGGCTTCAAAAGTCAGGGGCCAGTAGAGTGGGGGTGCTCCGATCAGCCTGCAACCCAAGGAAATGGCAGCATCAGACAATGAGGTCTGGATGGCGCCAGGCTTCACGGCCTCACGTTTTTTCTTTCTCGTGGGTCTCTTTGGGAATGCAGGTCCCAGACTGCTTCTTGGAAATCGCCAGCTTGACTTTACAGGAGTTCTTCAAGGCTGTCTCCTCAGGCAAAGACGCAGATCCTTCCTGGAAGAAACCCATTTATAAAATTATTTCAAAACTGGACAGTGACATCCCAGAGATATTCAAATCTTCCAGCTATCCCCAGGAACTGTTTCGGAATTAAGATCCCACAAAGTGAGGAGTGACTGGTCTGGCTTTCCTGGGTTTGGTTCTCAAATGGCAGTCAGTACAGCTGTAGTCATATAATGAGGGCATAAGGAGAAATCCCTCAAATAGGTACAATGACCACTTTTTGATCATTTATTTCCTTTTCCAGAATTACCAGAGGTTTAACATTAACTATAAAATACTGTAAAAGGAACACAACGGTTTGGAACCAGAAGAATCTCCACTCCACTGTTTTCAGGTATCATAACCCTGGGAACCTGCAGGTATCCCTGCATCTGTAAAACGAGGTTGTAAGGATAAAGAGATACGTCTGAGAGTACTCTGTGAAATGTTTATTACTCACTACACAAATATTTTTTCCCCCCCCTTCAGCTTTCAGATAAAGTGATCTTATTTGGAGTCTTTTTTCCAAATTGCTGTTTTTAGTTATCTATTTATCAAATTTTACTGATTTGCAAGACACTTTCAAATACATTACCTTTAAGCTATTTATCCTGAAAAGTAGATATTATCTTCATTTTAAAAATAACCAAACAGAATCTTAGAACTGTGAGGTAAGTCGCCAAAGGCTATGAAGCCAGGGCATTTGGGTTGGGAGGGGTGGTCAGGAGCATGGAGGCACCCACGACCTGCTGATGCCAGGCTGCACGGGGACCACCTTGTGTTGCCACCCATGCTCTCAAACAGGCCACTGTCCCCGGTGAGCATCAGCACTGATGGGCACTGTCTTCTGACAACCCTTGCCTGGCACTTAGGAGTGCTTTGTTACCCGGATGTCCACCGATCCTTTCAGCAAAGCCAACACAAACTTTCTGCAGGATTTGAGTGTTGTTATACATTCACAGTTAATCTGCTGAAGTTTATCAGCAGTTAAATAACCCAAACTGTCTCTAGTCGACCAATGTAATGAATGTCCCAAGCTCCTATGTGATGAAGAAACTGAACTTCAGGCCATGAAAGCTAGAAAGGGCCTGAGGGGCTCATCTGGCCCAGCTTGCTTAAATGAGGAAGGAGGAAACTGCAACTCAGACGGGAGGTTTGTACACAGCCTCTCAGATGATGAATGGCATAACTGAGACAAATACGGCATCACACAGAAATGGAAACTCCCCTGCTCCATAAGGACCTTACCGCCCATGGTCAATCTTTCACAGATAAAGGAATTCAGGAAATCAACTTTTTTTTTCTTTTCCCCCTGCTGGTCCAACACAAACAGTGACTTGCTCTGAGCATATAAGCGAGACCTCTGGAATGCTGGGTAATTGCAGCAGCCCAGCTAGTCAGAAAATCAAGTCTTTGAAAGCATGCCAAAAGTGCACAGGCCAGGGCGGGCATCACTCAGAGCTCATTCTGACTAAGGGGTGTCTGTGATTTCAGTAGCTTACTGCTTTCTCCTCTACAGAAATTACTATACCAACTAGTCTACTTCCTTGACATTTCACGTCAGCTGGATCAGATAGGATGAAGTTCCTAAATTATTGATAGATGTATCAACACAAAAAGGTAGGAAAGGTGACCTTCTTTTGAATTTTCTCTTACTCCAAACAGCCAAGAGGAAACACAAAATTAAAAAAAAAAAAGAGAGAGAGAGAGAGAGAAAGAAAAAGAAAAATATTCAGCCTGAACCAGTCTTTTGGGGTTGTTTCAAGGTTATTTGTAAGTGTCCTTCAGTACATCCAACTGCACTCAGATGATCTTTGCCCTATTTTCTCCCACAATGTTCCCTTTACAAAAATGAAAGACTCTGCCAAATCTAAGTTTTAAAAGCAAGCAAGCACTGAGTATCCTGAGCAAAGGCAATCAGTTATCTGTTTGGAGACAGGAGAAGAACCTGCTGTCCAGAGTGACATTACACAGTTATTTAAGACATTCATGGAAAGCAATTCCAAGTTCACATGATTGTCCAATGTGAAACAGCCACTTTCTGTCCCAAACCTGAAATTCATTAGTGTGTTTTAAACACTGAGCCAAGCCACCTCCAGGGCAGTGAACCTTGAAATGTACAAGTTCAAATTGAAAACACTTGTGTACTGCAATCTTTCCAGGAAGTGTTCTCTAACCACTGAGCTAAACACACAAGAATGTATAAATACATATTCTCTGCCAACAGAAGAATTTTCTGTTTTATTATATTTTTCTGTTTCTACCAAGAATGGAGGGAACACATTCGGACTGTAAGCTGAGCTGGTTATTGTGTTCTTTTAGCAGTCATAATATTGTCAAAGGTCAATTGTCTATTCACCTTTTTCTTCCCATTAAGGTACACATGGGTACTATTCTCTCCCAAAGTAAACATGCCCAGTGTCTAGTCAAATACTGCATAACTGTCCAATCCTTCATTGATGGACAGTAGGGGCTGGACTAAGGTTTAAGATGATGGCACTACTTAGGGATTAATGTCCAATTATCAATTAAAAGCAGGCAGTTAATTGGCATTTCATGCAGAAAGAGGTTCATTAGGACCCTTTATTTCAAACATGGTTGCATTTAGTATACACAGCTCCAAACCAGATTCATACAGTAAAGAGGCCAAAGGCATCTCCTAGGTATATAAGGGGGACCTGAACCATTTTCCTTCCATCAGAGAAAGTGCATACTGGCAGATATAGCACACCACTCTTTAATAAAGTTGCATACCCCAGACCCATGGAGGTACATAGGTCTACTTTTTAAAACGTGTCTTTGTTTTCAATGATGTAGAATCTTAAGAGAAATTAATAATTTAAAATAAGGCTTCCATAATTTTACATGTACCTTTACGAAAATACATCTTTTTTAAGTCAAATCCTTAAAATATTTGCTGAAATTTTGGTGACCAGTTTCCCAGATGAGGTGTATTCTAAATTGTTCATAATCTCTTTTTAAAAGTGAAATATAGTTGATGTTTGTTAGTTTCTGGTGTACAGCAAATTACTCCTGGTCAGATTTAAGTATATACAACACACACTGTAAGGGATGAGCTCTGGTTACCTATTTGAGATTGATTATTGATAACGTGTGCCGTATCTCTGAGGTCGATCATGGTACCTATACTTAAAAAGATGTACTAAGTGCTCAGTTGTAGAATAAGATAATTCATGAAAAAGGCATTTCTAAAGGGCAGACAATTCCTACAGACCAGAAGGAGCTCTTTCAGATTATATAAACTTAAATAGTACAACCAAGTACCCAGGAGTTGATGCTCAATCATGTTGTTTTAGAAAATCAGATGTGAGGCCCCAGAGAAGGAAGGGAATGTCTGAGGAAATGCTGAGGACAGGTATAGATAATGAAAACAGTACAGGAACACCCACCCACCCACCTCCAAACTCCACCAGTTTCACATGTTCATACATTCCCTGAGGAATCTGCCTTCGCTTTCACCAAGTCCCCTGGGGTTGTTTCCCACAATCTTATCCTTCATACTCATAAACTCTTGCTTTGCCTCTTTGGAATTCTCCAGACTCACCCCTTAAATGTCAGATCCTAGTCTTTCCTTCAGTTCAGTCGCTCAGTCATGTCCAACTCTTTGCGACCCCATGAACTGCAGCACGCCAGGCCTACCTATCACCAACTCCTGGAGCTTATTCAAACTCATGTCCATCAAGTTGATGATGCCATCCAACCATCTCATCCTCTCTTGTCCCCTTCTCCTCCTGCCTTCAATCTTTCCCAGCATCAGGGTCTTTTCAAATGAGTCACTTCTTCGCATCAGGTGGCCAAACTATTGGAGTTTCAGCTTCAACATCAGTCCTTCCAATGACTATTCAGGATTGATTTCCTTTAAGATGGACTGGTTGGATCTCCTTGCTGTCCAAGGGACTCTCAAGAGTCTTCTCCAACACCACAGTTCCAAAGCATCAATTCTTCAGGCTCAGCTTTCTTTATAGTCCAACTCTTACATCCTTACATGACTACTGGAAAAACCATAGCTTTAACTAGATGAACCTTTGTTGGCAAAGTAGTGTCTCTGCTTTTTAATATGCTGTCTAGGTTGGTCATAGTTTTTCTTCCAAGGAACAAGCGTCTTTTAATTTCATGGCTGCAGTCACAATCTGCAGTGATTTTGGAGCCCCCCAAAAATAAAGTCTGACACTGTTTCCACTGTTCCCCATCTATTTGCCATAAAGTGATGGGACCAGATGCCATGATCTTAGTTTTCTGAATGTTGAGCTTTAAGCCAACATTTTTACTCTCCTCTTTCACTTTCATCAAGAGGCTCTTTAGTTCTTCTTTGCCTTCTGCCATAAGGGTGGTGTTATCTGCATATCTGAGGTTATTGATATT
>NW_011494940.1:878176-933074 GCF_000754665.1 Bison bison bison
GAGGTTATTGATATTTCTCCTGGTAATTTTGATTCCAGCTTGTGCTTCATCCAGCCCAGCATTTCTCATGATGTACTCTGCATAGAAGTTAAATAAGCAGGGTGACAATATACAGCCTTGACTGATTTGGAATCAGTCTGTTGTTCCATGTTCAGTTCTAACTGTTGCTTTTTGACCTGCATACAGATTTCTCAGGTGGCAGGTCAAGTGGTCTGGTATTCCCATCTCTCTAAGAATTTTCCAGTTTGTTGTGATCCACACAGTCAAAGGCTTTGGCATAGTCAGTAAAGCAGAAATAGCTGTTTTTCTGGTATTCTCTTGCTTTTTTGATGATCCAGTGGATGTTGGCACTTTGATCTCTGGTTCCTCGCTTTTCTAAAACCAGCTTGACCATCTGGAAGTTCACGGTTTACGTACTGTTGAAACCTGGCTTGGAGAACTTTGAGCTTTACTTTGCTATCATGTGAGATGAGTGCAACTGTGAGGTAGTTTGAGCATTCTTTGGCATTGCCTTTCTTTGGGATTGGAATGAAAACTGACCTTTTCCAGTCCTGTGGCCACTGCTGAGTTTTCCAAATTTGCTGGCATATTGAGTGCAGCATCATCTTTAAGGATTTGAAACAGCTCAACTGGAATTCCATCACCTCCACCAGCTTTGTTCGTAGGGATGCTTCCTAAGGTCCACTTGACTTTGCATTCCAGGATGTCTGGCTCTAGAGGAGTGATCACACCATCTTGGTTATCCGGATCATGAAAAAGATCTTTTTTGTACAGTTCTTCTGTGTATTCCTGCTACCTCTTCTTAGTATCTTCTGCTTCTGTTAGGTCTATACCATTTCTGTCCTTTACTGTGCCCTCATATTGTTCTCCTCGTATTTCTTCCACCCAGACTCCTATCTCCTTGATCACTGCTTCTCCTTAACTAAGTTTGAAAAGTAAGCAAGCACTGGGTACCTTAGGCTAGAAAAGCAGTCTAAGGTCAGAATGTCTCGTTTTTCTCCACTTTATTCCCAGTGATCTGATCTGCAGTTTCCCTACCTTCACTTTCCCCCTCAACCAACACCTTTCTGAAGAAGAGTACTGTGGTTAGGCGCATGAGTTCTAGAGTGTCTTTCCTTTCTGGCTCAAGCACCTACCAGCTATGATCTCTGCAAACTGTTTATTCCCTTGGCTTCAGCTTTCCCATTTGTAGAACAGAGATAATAAAAAAGTAACTACCTCAGTAAAACTGTTCTGAGTTTTAGGTAAAGTCATACACATGAAATTCTCGGCACACTCCGAGTGTTCAGTAGGTGCTCAGTAGCTATGTTCTTACTCAGCAGTCATAAACTGTTGGCAAAATCATGAATCTGTACTCCTACCAGTGAAAAATAATTATTTCTTAAGAATGGCCCTGATGTGTGACATTAGTGATACAAAACATATTCTAAATTTTCTTTTCACTACAACCATGCAGTAACACGCACTGATTTAGGGGACGACCGCATAAAACATAGCTTTAAAGCGGCATCTCCTGAGAGGTAAACAAAACCCAGCTTTAAAAAAAGCCTTGTGCTATGAACTTTATATGCATCCTCATTTACTCTTTGTAAAAATTGCATGTTGACGTGCTGCTTTCTAGACATATGACACAATCATTGCCATTTGCTAGTTGGTTGCTAATACACCAACCAGCTTTTCTTTTTTATAGGCCAATACATTGTTTTTTTGACATCCTTTTAACCATAAACTTTGTGACTGATGTACTGATAGCATTTCTAAAATTATCCTACTTGCTGTCTTTAGCAACTGCTTTTAAAAGCTGTATCAGTGTCCACTGGACAGTTCTTGGCTTGATATTTTATGAATTAACTTCTGTGCAGTTATTCAAAACATCTTTGAATTGTTCCACTTGTTAAAGAGGCTGTCTCACTGCTTTCTTGATTGGGTGGGTGGGTTCAGGGAGCATTTACTGACATAACCCTAGCTTTCCTCTCAGTATTTGAGAGGAAATTAATATTTCTTTAATATTTCCTCTCTTAATATTTAAAATCTACATTTCCACAAAGATAAGCTTGCTTTATTAAAAATAATCCGACGTCTCATTTTAGTCATTAAATTTGATTATTTTCTTCCTCTGCTCTTTTATGAATGTGGGTTGGTGCTTACTTTTTTCAGAATATTTAAGACTCTAGATGTTTTTTGCCTACTGTTTCTAAATAAACTGACTTTCAAATCAAGCTTTATGAGAGAATTTATTGTCGTTCAGTCGCTAAGTCATGTTTGACTCTTTGCGACCCCATGGACTGTAGCACACCAGGCTTCTCTGTCCTTCACTATCTCCTGGAGTTCGCTCAAGTTCACGTCCATTGAGTCGGTGATGCTATCTAACCATCTCATCCTCTGTTGCCCTCTCCTCCTTTTGCTGTCACTCTTTCCCAGAATCAGGGTCTTTTCCAGAGTCAGCCTTTTGCATCAGGTGGCAAAGTATTGGAACTTCAGCTTCAGCATCAGTCCTTCCAATGATTATTCAGGGTTGATTTCCTTTAGGATTGACTGCTTTGATCTCCTTACAGTCCAACAGACTCTCGAGTCTTCTCCAGCACCAGGATTCAAAAGCATCAATTCTTCAGTGCTCAGCCATTTTTATGGTCCAACTCGCCCATCTGTGACTAGAAAAACCACACCTTTGACTATACGGACCTTGTCTGCAAAGTGATGTCTTTGCTTTCTAATACACTGTCTAGGTTTGTCATAGTTTTCCTTCAAGAAGCAGGTGTCTTTTAATTTCATGACTGCAGTCACTGTCCACAGTGATTTTGGAGCCCTCCTTTCCCCCCAAAGATCGGCCATTGCTTCCCCCTCTCCCTATCTACTGGCCATGAAGTGCTGGGACTGGATGCCATGATCTTAGTTACTTGAATGTTGAGTTTCTAGCCAAGCTTTTTCACTCTCCTCTTTTACCGTCTTCAAGATGTCCCTTAGTTCCTCTTCACTTTCTGCCATCAGAGTGATATCATCTGCATATCTGAGTTTGTTGATATGTCTCCTAGCAATCAATTCCGGCTTCGGACTCATCCAGCCCAGCATTTCACACGATGTGCTCTGCATTTAAGTTAAATAAGCAGGGTGACAATATACAGGCTTGCTGCACTCCTTTCCCAATTTTGAACCAGTTATTCCATGTAAGGTTCTAACTATTGCTTCTTGACCTACATACAGGTTTCTCAGGAGACAGGTAAGGGGGTCTCATATTCCCATCTCTTTTAAGAATTTTCCAGTTTATTGTGATCCACACAGTCAAAGGCTTTAGCATAGTCAATGAACCAAAAGTAGGTATTTTTCTGGAATTCTCTTGCTTTCTCTATGACAATAGGATTATCAACTTGATGCTTTGCTGAACTCACAGTCTATCAAATCCCTAACAAATATCCCACAATTTTATAGGGCAGAATATATTCTTTATAAATACCCCAAAGCTGCTTTTATTCAAGATGACTATCTTGGTGTTTAGATACTTCATCCCTCATCATACATCCCATTACTTCATCAGGGCTGAGCTCACTGACTGAACCAACTAGAACAAACTCCAGAATTATTCTCTCCTATGGAACTCTTGCCAAAGAGTGTCAGAAATAAGAGTTTCTATGGAAGACAATGTGGTGCAGAGCACACATGTAAACAGTTTTTGCTAGATTGTAGATTTATCTGCAAATCCTGGGAACAGAAAGCTTAACACTGGACTTAAATTCCTAAACACCTTAGTTTTGCCATACTGGATGCAAAGATAATTAAAATTCCCATACCATGTAAATGGTAAATATGATTATATATCATTCAGCTCTGGAGACAGTAATTACCTAAACAATGTGAGGCAGAGTTTAATATGTTTGACAATGCTGAGAATATGCTGTTAAGTGACAGTTTTCCCGTGTTATAGAATCATGCCTATTCACTTCAAATATATCCCGGCATTTCTCTGGGAGGTGGACAGTCTTCTGTTTTAAGAATTAGAAAGACACTATTTACTGAGCAAATCTCACATGTTCTAAAAATTGGCAGGAAAAGAACTTCCAAACATTCAGTCATTTGTTGTGCCAGAATTGTTGAATTTGCCTCCAAAATGAAGATCATTAGCAGATTTTTATGCTTTGGGGTATACTTATCAGTTCACTCTCTTTAAATAAAAGTGATCACAATTTACCTCCTCAAAGCACAGTAACTGAGACACATCCGTACTGATGATCCCATGGGGAAAAAAAAAAAAAGACCAAAAGCCATCTGAGGTTTCAAAAGCTATGTAGCAGCCCCCAGCAATACAAAGTTCTGAACTCAAGTTGGGGATGGGACTACAAGCAAAGTGACTCGTTCCATAGCCCTTAGCAGTTCTTCAGAATCCCTTGTGAAGTATTATATCATGACTATGGTAGTGTTACACAAAGCTACACCTGAAAAACTGCAGAGTTACGTACACCTACGCACTTGAGTGCTTACAAAACTGGTGAAGTCTGAACAACCCCCATGGAGTATATCAACGCTGATTTCTTGGTTCTGACACATAAACTCTGCTTATGTAAGATGTTATCATAGTGGAGACTGGGTAAAGGATGCATGAGGGCTTCGCTGTGCGTTTTTTTTTTTAACTTCCTATGAATCTATATAATTCTTAAAAAAAAACTACATAGAATCAGAATCTTTAAGAAAGGGTTCTATTGAAGAAGTAATATACTCTAAAGAAGACACATATAAAAGTTCATACCCAGCACAGATTGGAGTGCTTCTAAAAGGACACAATTTTCATTTTGTTAGGGTTTATTTGGTTTTGTTCTGTTCTGAGTACACAGATAATTAGAACTATCAGCTAGTTCTGTTCTCTTTGGGATCAGAAAGAAGTCACAAAATAACAACCTGTCCTGCGTGCCCACCTCACTCCTCTACTCGGGTCTCCTGCCTTGTAGGCAGATTCTTTACCATCTGAGCCACCTGGGAAGCCCCTGTCTACAACACCCCTCCACAGATCAGATTTCCCCTCTAAACTTTCAAGTTTAAGTAACACTGTACAGCAACTCATTTCTATCTGTTGTTAGGAACCTTCACCACAACTGTGAAAGTCTTGGCTTGTTTTCAGGCCCAGGGGCACATATGTGTTTTAGATTAAAACACATTTTAAACACTGGCTTTATTTACTCCCAGTATAAGCCAGATTCTTCCTGTGCCTAAGCTGTTCCTTGGCTGTATCAAGCACTTTTGGAAACTACATTAACTCTTTCAGGCTAGGTGGGTTTTATTTTTCGCTTTAGGAGTTTGTTATTAACAAATGGCATTCCTACACCTCCAAATCCTTCCACACTTGCAAAGTTATGACAAGGGCCTTTCGGAACTGTGATTAATAAAACTATCTTCAGACAGAGATAAAGTTTAAAATCTCCTTTGGCCCACCAGTTCTCAAACTTGGCTACCCACTGGAACTACCTGGTGAACTTTAGCCTGAACTTCGAGAGTTTTAACAGATCCCTAGGGTAATTCTTACATGCAGTTTGGTAACTACTGCTTTTAGCACACAACTCTTCACACAGAACACTTCTCATATTTCATCATTCTTCCAAACATGCATAACGAAAAGAGTAATCATATGCTTCAGTGGTCATGGAATATAAGCAATTATCAATTATTCAACTTGAACCATACCAATTCTTGGGTTAGGGCCTCCATTGTCAATACCCTTCCTTGACAATAAACTTTGGGACTGCCTTTTGGATCTTGTTAGAGGCCCTACTGACCACACTCAGATCCATATCTAATGAGCAGAAGGCTCATATGAAAATTAGGAAATCCCTCACTCTATATATGTACATACTTTATTTTTTCAAGCCATTTTGAGCTCACAGAAAAATAGAGCAGAAGGCACAGAGATTTCCCATATATACTCCCTACCTCCATGTAAGTACAGGCTTCAATATCCATTATCAACATTCCCACCAGGGTGGTGCATTTGTTACAAATGATGAATCTACACTGATGTATCTGCATTATAGTCTAATAAGCGTTCTCTTGGTGGTGTACATCTCATGGGTTTGGACAAGCATATAATGACATGTATCCACCATTATTGTATCATACAAAATAGTCTTGCTGCCCTAAAAATCCCTCCCTTCCCATTAACCCCTAGCAATCACATTTATCTTTAGTACCTCCATAATTTTACCTTTTTGAGAATGTCATATAGTTGGACTAATACAGTGTGTGGCATTTTAGACCGGCTTGTTTCAATTAGCAATATGCATTTAAGTTTCCTCCATGTCTTTTGATGGGTTGATAAATTCTTTTTACTGCTAAACAACATTCCATTGTCCGTATGTACCACAGTTTATTTATCCCTTCACCTACAGAAAGTTATCTGGTTGCTCCCAAATTCTGACAATTATAGAACAGAACTGCTATAAACAACCATGTGAAGATTATTGTGTGGTCACAGTTTTCAACTCCTTTGGGTAAATACCAAGGAGTGTGATTGCTAGACTGCATGGTTAAGAACATGCTGACTTTTGTAAGAGACTGCCAAACGGTCTTCCTAAGTGGCTATACCATTTTGCATTGCTACCAGCAATGAGAGTTCCTGTTGCTCCACGTCTTTGCCAGCACTCGATACTGTCAATGTTCTCCATTTTGGCCATTCTAATAGATGTGTAGTTGTGCTGTTGAATGTTCTTCAGTCACTAAGACGTGTCTGTGACACGTGTTTGCGACCCCAGGGATTATAGCACACCAGGTTCCTCTGTCCCCCACTATCTCCTGGAGCTTGCTCAAATTCATGTCCATTGCATCAGCGATGCTTTCTAATCATCTCATCCTCTGGCACCCAGTCTCCTTTTGCCTTCGATCTTTCCCAGGGTCTGTCCCAGGGAGTTGGCTCTTAGCATCAGGTGGCCAAAGTATTGGAGCTTCAGCTTCAGCAACGGTCCTTCAAATGAGTATTCAGGGTTTGATTTCTTTAGAATTGACTGGTTTGATCTTGCAGTCAAGGGACTCTCCAGCACCAGGACTTGAAAGCATCAGTTCTTTGGTGCTCACCCTTCTTTATGGTTCAACTCTCACATCTGTATAGCACTATGGAAAAACCAGAGCTTTGACTATATGGACCTATGTTGGCAAAGCAAAATCTCTGCTTTTTATTAATAATACTCTTTCTAGGTTTGTCATAGCTTTCCTTTCAAGGAGCAGGCACCTTTTAATTTCATGGCTGCAGTCACTGTCTGCAGTGATTCTGGAGCCGAAAAAAATAAAATCTGTCACTGCTCCACTTTTTCCCCTCCTATTTGCCATGAAGTGATGGGACCAGATACTATCATCTTCAAGCCAGTTTTTTAATCTCCTCTTTCACCCTCATCAAGAGGCTCTTTAGTTCTTCACTTTCTGTCATTAGAGTGGTATCATCTGTGTATCTGAGATTGTTGATATTTCTCCTGGCAATCCTGATTTCAGCTTGTGATTCATTCATTCTGGCTTTTCCTATGATGTACTCCGCATGTAAGTTAAATAAGCAGGGTGACAATATACAGCCTTGTACTCCTTTCCCAATTTGGAACCATGTCTGGTTCTAATTGTTGTTTCTTGACCCACATACCTCATTGTTGTAACCTGCATTCCCTAGACACAAGATGTAAAACATCTTTTCATATGCTTATCATGTTTATCTTCTTTGGTGAGGTGCCAAGGTTTTTGGTCCATTTTTAAATTGGGTTGTTTTCTTATTGTTGAGTTTTAAGTTCTTTCTGATTTTGGATAATAGTTCTTTATCAGATATATGCAGTTTGCAAGTATTTTCTACTAGTCTATGGCCTTTTTATTCCCTTGACCATGTCTTTCACAGAAATTTTAATTTGAATGAAGTCTAATTTATTGATTCTTTCTTTTGTGGGTTATGCCTTTCATCTAAAATGTCATCACCAAAGCCAAGACCATCTACCTTTTCTCCTATGTTCGCTTCTAGAAGAATTATGGTTTTGTGTTTTACAACTAGGTCTGTGATCCACTTGGAGTTAATTTTTGTGAAGGGCGTTAAGTCTGTATCTATTTACTTATTTGCATGTCAACGCTGTTTCAGCACTGTCTGCTGAAAATACCATCTTTGCTCTGTTACATTGCCTTTGCTCCTTTGTCAAAGATCAGCTGATTATATATTCATGTGGGTCTACTTAGGGCTCTCAATTCTGTTCCATGTATTTATTTTTGTCTGTTCCTTCATAAATACCACACTGTCTTGAAGTTCAGCTTCAAGTAAGTAGGACTAGTCCTTGAGTTTTTGTTCAATACTGTTAGCTATTCTAGATCTTTTGCCTCTCCATATAAACTTTAGAATCAGTTTGTGGACATCCACAAAAAAATTTGCTGAATTCTGATTGGGATTGCATTGAAACTATAGATCAATTTGGAAAGAACTGACATCCATTAAAAAATTTTTTCTTCATTTTTGGCTATACTAGGTCTTCACTGCTGTGAGCAGGCTTTTTTCTCTAGTTGCAGGCAGCAGGGGCTACTCTCTAGGTGTGGTATACAAGCTTCTCAGTGCAGAGGCTTCTCTTCTTGCAGAGCACTGGCTCAAGAGTACACGGGCTTCTCAGTGCAGAGGCTTCTCTTCTCGCGGAGCACTGGCTTGAGGGTACACAGGCTCAGCAGTTGTGGCTCACGGGCTCCGGAGCACCAGCTCAGTATTGGAGACACACATGCTTAGTTGCCCCACAACATGTGGAATCTTCCTAGATCAGGGATCGAATCTGTGTCCCCAGGATTGACAGGCAGATTCTTAACCACTGGACAACAGGGAAGCCCAAGAATTGACATCTTGACAATATTGACTCTTTCTATCCATGAACATGGAATATCAGCATTTATTTATCAGAGTTCATTTTCTTCATATAGATCTTGTACATGTCATATCAGATTTATACCACGTACTTCATTGGGGGGGGTGCTAATGTAAATGGTATTGTTTTAAATTTCAAATTCTACTTGTTTATTGCTGGTACACAGGAAAGCAACTGACTTTTATGTATCAATCTTGTGTACCCTGCAACCTTGCTATAATTGCTTCTTAGTTCCAGGAGTTTGTTGATTCAGATTTTCTACAGAAATAACCACATCTTCTATACACAAAGTTTTCTTTCTTCCTTCCCAATGTATATACATTTTGTTTCCTTGCCTTACTGCATTAACTAGGACATCAGATACAACATTGAAAAGTGCTGGTATGAGGGGACATCCTTGTCTTGCTCATGATCTTAGTGGGAAAGCCTCAAGTCTCTCATCATTAAGTAGGATGAAACATGTTAGTTTGTAGGGTTTTCACATTCTTTATAAAGTTAAGGAAGTTCCCTCTATCCCTTGTTAACTGAGGGTTTTATCTTAAATGGGTGTTGGATTCTGTTAGATGCTTCTACCACATCTATTCATATGTGTTGAACCAGCCTTGCATAGCTGCTATATTTCCCACTTGGTCATAGTATGTAATTATTTTCCTACATTGTTGGATCCTCAATGTTTTGTTGAGGATTTCTGTATTTCATGTGAGAGGGCTGTAGTCTGCAGTTTTCTTGTAATGTTTTTTGTTTTGATATTAGAATAACTGGCCTCATAATGTTAAGCATTCCCTCTGTTTCTATCATCTGGAAGAGATCATAAGGAATTGATGTAATTTCTTTCTTAAGTGTTTGACAAAATTTCCAGTGAATTCATCTGAACCCAGTGCTTTCTGGTTTGGAAGGCTAATACTTATTGATTTTTAGAATACTGGTTGGCCAAAAAGTTCCTTTGGGTTTTTCTGCACAATCATGTGGAAAAACCCAAACAAACTTTTTGGACAAACCAATAGATACTGCACAGGTCTATTCAAATTTATACCTTCTTGTGTGAGTTTTAGCTGATTGTGCCTTTCAAGTGATTGATCTG
This sequence comes from Bison bison bison, assembly GCF_000754665.1. Lineage (NCBI taxonomy): Eukaryota > Metazoa > Chordata > Mammalia > Artiodactyla > Bovidae > Bison > Bison bison. Next base: position 888,101 of record NW_011494940.1, read on the forward strand.
TTTCATCTAGATGTCAAACCTGTGGGCAAAGGGTTGTTCACAGTATTCCTTTGTTATCCTTTTAATGTCCATTGAATCTCTTTCATTTCTGGTATTAGTAATTTGTATTAAAGAACATTCTTTTAAAAAGATTTGTAATGGCACAGTATAAAAACCTACACTTTCCAGGATTATTCAAACTAGTATTTTTAAAAATGTGTGATGTGAAAAAATATTTTCACACCTCCTATGGATCCAGTTGTTGTAATTCCCAAGGGAGCAGAAAAAGATTTGGAAAAAAGAACTTCATGATTAAGGAAGATTATTTTCTCAATTGAAAATTTCATTTCCCCACCATTGAAACACGTCACTCAAAAGCTTACTAATTTTGAACATGGCTACTTCCTAGAGCCTATTTTGCTTACCTGTATCAATTTCAAATTGATTCAAAAGTCAGACATCAAATGAGAGTAGTAATATAAAACTAGAATTCTAAAATACCCCTCAAAAGCATTTCTTTTGAAACCCTGGACATTAAATTAGGACTTTCTCTAAAACACACACATATATATAATTATTAGGAGGACATTAAAAAAGAGATTGTTTCCTTGTAGCCCAGTAATTCAATTACTTTTTTATCTGGAAAATAGGAAATTATACCCCCGAAATGGGCATTTACAAGGATGTTCAATGCAACATTGTTATGACAGTAAAAACTGTCACAAATAAGGGAAAATACAATAATCTGTTATATACATGTAATAGGATATACACATACATAAAGTGTGTACATGTATATGACAAGGTGGGTCTGCAAAACAATGTGTAAAGAATATCACTCACTGAAAAAATAAAAATATATCCTTATAGATACACGTATATTTGTTGTTGTTCAGTCAATAATTCATGTCTGATTGTTTGCAACCCCATGGACTGCAGCAAGGCAGGCTCCTCTGTCCTACACTATCTCCTGGAGTTTGCTCAGATTCATGTCCATTGAGTTGGTTATGCTATCTAACCATCTCATCCTCTGCCGCCTCTTCTCCTTTTGCCTTCAATCTTTCCCAGCATCAGGGTCTTTTGCGATGGGTTGGCTCTTCACATCAGGTGGCCAAATATTGGAATTTCAGCTTCAGCATCAGTCCTTCCGATGAATATTCAGGGTCTGCCGCCTCTTCTCCTTTTGCCTTCAATCTTTCCCAGCATCAGGGTCTTTTGCGATGAATTGGCTCTTCACATCAGGTGGCCAAATATTGGAGTTTCAGCTTCAGCATCAGTCCTTCTGATGAATATTCAGGGTTTGATTTCATTTAGGATTGACTGGTTTGATCTCCTTGCATGTCAAGGGACTCTCAAGAGTCTTCTCCAGCACTACAATTTGAAAGCATCAATTCTTTGGTGCTCAGCCTTCTTTATGGCCCAACTCTCACATCTGTACTGGACTACTGGAAAAACTGTAGCTTTGATGATATGGGCCTTTGTCAGTAAAGTGATGTCTTTGCCTTTTAATATGCTGTCTAGATTTGTCATAGCTTTCCTTCCAAGAAGCAGGCGTCTTTTAACTTCATGGCTGCAATCACTGTCCACAGTGATTTCGGAACCCAAGAAAATAAAATCTGTCACTGCTTCTACTTTTGCCCCTTTTATCTGCCATGAAGTGATGGGGCTGGATGCCATGATCTTAGTTTTTTGAATGTTGAATTTCAAGCCAGCCTTTTCACTCTCCTTTCACCCTCATCAAGAAGCTCTTCAGTTCCTCTTCACTTTCTGTCATTAGAGTGGAATCATCTGCATATCTGAGGTTTTTGATATTTCTTCCAGCAGTCTTGATTCCAGCTTGTGATTCATCCAGCCCAGCATTTCACAATGTACTGTGCATGTAAGTTAAATAAGCAGGGTGACCATATATAGCCTTGTTGTACACCTTTCCCAATTTGGAACCAATCCGTTGTTCCATGTCTGATTCTTACTCTTGCTTCTTGACCCATACAGGTTCTTCAGGAGACAAGGAAGGACCTGGTATTCCCATCTCTTTAAAGAATTTTCCAGTTTGTTGTGACCCACACCGTCAAATACTAGGATAGTCAATGATGCAGAAGTAGACTTTTTTTTTTGGAATTATCTTGCTTTTTCTATGATTCAACAGGTGTTGGCAATTTGATCTCTGGTTCCTCTGCCTTTTCTAAATCCAACTTATACATCTGGAAGGTCTTAGTTCACATACTGTTGAAGCCTAGTTTGAAGGATTTTGAGCATTAGCTTGCTAGCATGTGAAATGAGCGCAATTGTACAGTGGTTTGAACATTCTTTGGCACTGCTCTTCTTTGGGACTGGAATGAAAACTGACCTTTTCCAGTCCTATGGCCACTGCTGAGTTTTCCAAATTTGTTGACAAACTGAGAGCAGCACTTTAACACCATCATCTTTAGGACTTGAAATAGCTCAGCTAGAATTCCATCACCTCCACTAGTTTTTTGTTTACAGTATTGCTTCCTAAGGCCCAGTTGACTTCACATTCCAGGGTGTCTGGCTCTAGGTGAGTGACCACACCATCGTGGTTATCTGGGTCATTAAGATGCACAGAAAATGGTTTGGAAAGCCACATTCCAAAATGATAACAGTAACTACTTCTAAGACTTTAAGGTGTCTGTTGCTCAATGGACGGTTTTAGTATTATCTCTGATACACTTTTAAAAATAATGAGCTTATATTTTATGGCTGAAGAGAATTTGGAAAAGATAATGCCCCAAAACATACTTAAGAAATCAAATATATCAAAAGTATACCCACCTTGACATGGATAGGTGCCAAAGAAGCTGTAATGACATGCATCCTCTTTCCTCAGTGGAAATAACAGAACACAATGGAGAATTAAGAAAACATTCTGGTTCAAATTTGCATCCAAGTATGGCTGCTTAGCAGTTTCACTTAACCAAAGGGAATTCTTGCTATCTTCTTTCTCTGGGACAGGAGTGTGTGCCCACTATTTAACTGTGCACACATAAGGTGCTTACCTGCATCTTGATAAATGGAGTCATTGGAAGGATGTTAGCCAAGGAGAGGGGCAATTCACATGCTTCCACGTCAAAGCAAGAAATGGATAAAAATCAACCCACTGCAAATTCAGCATCAGTACATTATGTATGTGTTACCATCTGGCTCAAGGAAAACAGAACTGCTCACTCCAAAATATCAGTCAAAAGGTGTTTGTCAAAATATTTTTATGCCATCTATGTGATATAACTTGATGTTTCCTTTCCTATAGATATCTTCTTTAGTGCCAGGATTCACCATCCCTTATGGTATATGTCCCAAAATGATGGCTGAAGTATGTCACTTCCAGATGTGATTTGTTTTACATCTACTGTAGTGTCCTCATGGTACTTTGCAAAGACTACTTCACACAAAGATCCAGATTTCCACTTCCCCTTCATCTGGCAACACTGGGTCTACCTTACTTCATGGCAACCATGGCTGGGGAAGAACTATCGCAGTGAGACAGGGAAAGCACTCTGCAACATCCTAGGCCCCACCATGCCCTACTGCCTCTTCAATACTAAGGCTGAGAGTCAGCTGCCCACATTACTCTGCTTCCATTGCTGTTTTTGTCATAATAGGGTTAGGAAGAAAATACTTGTACTTACATTCCTACCAAATGTGGGAAAGCTAATGATACAGAATGTCCGATGTTTCAAGAAAAATGGGAAAGAGGATATTTTTCTATAAGAATATTTTGACAGGTCCAATAACAAAACAGTGTGTTTCGGATGAAAGAATAGAACTTAGCATGCCATTATGAAACTATTGGCCAATTCTCTCACTTATGGTATCTTCCTGTCCATAGTAGGCATTTGAATATCTGATGTCTGATTTATATAATACTTATGCATATGTCATCAACCAAAAGATAGAGAAGCAGTGAAGAAGCAAACAAAAATTGGAGTTTTGTGAATTACATAAATTTTTACTGAATTAACTTCATATTTAAAATATACCATGCTATCAATTCTAAATATGCTAACTGAAAAAATAAATAAATATGCTTGCTGAGTACCAACTATACCTAACAGGTACTGCATATTCAGTGTTATAAGGATGAAGATGAATAAAACAGCTCTTACCCTCAAGGAGCTTGCATTTGGGAGTGGGAACAGATGGGGGAAATGGAATAGAGAAGTATATAAGTTACTCTCCTAGAAAGGCAAAGTAAGAGAAGATCACAGAACAAATATCAACAGAAGCAAAGCCCTATGAGAGCTGGAGGGAGCAAGACAGGAAAGCTTCAGGAAGAAGGTGGCATGTGTGCTGGGCCTTAAGACAGGTACAATTTCTAAAAGATAAGATAAAAAGGAGGCAGTAAACCAAGAATTTTTACGGAGTGTTGAGGGTAAGCCACACAATGCACCTGCCGTTATTGCGCATGTGGCAAGAGAAGTGGAAAAGGAAGCCAAAGAGGTAGTTTGGACGATGTTGTTGACAGACTTCATTGCCAAGCTGAATGCATCTGTCCGTAATAAGGCAGGTAATAGGGAACTTCTCAGTGAAGGAATAACACTTGTCATTGGAGCCAAAGCAAATAGGCTAGTTGCCTTACGTAAGCAATTATAAAGTACAGAAAACATACTTACTCCTATAAGAAACAGACCAGGAAAACTAAGATTTAGCCTTCTTTTGCCATCAAGTAACTGAGCAAGTCACTTCTCTTCTTTCAGCCTCAGAAACCTCATCTGTAAAATGAAGGAACTTGACAAGAATGAACTTTTAAGGCCTCTTCAACCTCTTATCTAAATATCAACAATTTCAACTTGGCAGCCTTCAAGTATGAAATGACAGGTAGGCAGTGTGGGCTGAAGCACTTACCAAAAAACCAAACAAGAAACAAAATTTTCTGGTGCTAATATATTGAAGATCTCACAAAAAATCCAGTTTTCTCACTTCTCTGGAAATCCTAGAAAAATCTGGCAACACAAGACCCAAATCCCCAGATGGCCAGTCTGTGGCCGAGCAGGTACTGTGTACCCTGTAACAGGACCTACCTTGTTCTCCAGTTTGCCACAATCTCCACCCTCTGCCTCACACATCTGTTACCTGTCCGACTCTGAATGAGTGACCACTGCCATACAGATAGGAGATATCCCCTCTATTTATTCACTCTACAGATAAATGAGCCATGTACTGAGCTAGATGCTGTAAAAGAAAAAAAAAAAAAAATTAGACATGCCAAGAAGTAGGAACTCAGTCAGAAACAATAGACCTGCGAGTGGGATTTCAAGTCATAGTGGAAGAAATTATTTTAATTCTTCAGATATCATAGGAAAGGGAGCTATAATCTACATCAGTACTGTCAAACCTAAGAATGTGAATCTCTGGTAGAAAATTCAAACTTGGGTATAGGAGTCAAAGTCAAGTCTCGTCAACTACAAAGTAAACCATTAAGTCTATGGATTTTCCTAGTATCACAAGTGCAAATTCCTGCTGGCAGACCGAGGGCTGTCCATAACTCAGTCCTGAGGATGCTCCCTGACTACAGTCTGACGTGAAGGCAAGAGAGCCGAGAACTGAGTTCAGATCAGCCATGGAGATGCAGAAGCATAAATAACTAGGTAAAAAGAGAGTGAACTAAGGTCTAAACTCTGTTATGTGTGGACCGGGAACCCATCAGTCTCTGGCCACTCTAAGCCCTCAAAGACCCACTGGGGTTCTTTACTCTGTCAGAATTCTATACTGTAGGATTTTCCAGGAAACAGGATTTGCCTTTTTCATTTCGTTACTGTCAGTTCCCTTGACAGTTCATTGCTGTGATGTGCTGTGCTGGCTCTTAAGCACCTGTCACCCTCAAGGATGCCTATGTAAATGATGCTGTAACTAGTGCTCCTTCATTGCTAGAAATCAGGCAAGTACAGGAGTGGTGTAATGATAACAGTATATAAAAGTCACAATTTATAACAGCAAAAGACAGCTTAAATCCATCAACAGAGACCTGGTGAGCTACATTACGATAAAGACATAAAACATTCTACAGCTAGAAAAGAGAATGGGATGGAATGCTATTGATTCCACCCATTAACAGCATTTATGAATGCTAGCAATAAACAGAACAAACTACTGATAACACACATAACAACCTGGATAAACGTCAAGGGAATTACAGCAAGTGAAAAAGGCCAAAAAAACCAATCCCCAAAGGTTACCTACTATATGATTTCATTTATAGAACATTCTTTAAATGATAAAATTACAGAAATGGAGAACAGATTAGTGGTTGCCTAGGGTCAGAGGCGGCGGCAGGAGTCAGAGAAAGACAGGGGTCGATATAAAAACCTACATGTGATAAAAATGTATACAGACAGATCCATACAATAATTACATATTCTGTGCCATTTACCTGTAGAGAACAGAAATACAGGTAAATTTCTAAAAATTGTCAGTGAAGCTCCTTATAATTAGAAGGTACCTTTGGAAGATTGAGGAGGAGAAAGGGAAGAGAGGGAGAAGGGGGAGAGGAGAGTAGGAGCCGAATGAGAATGGGACTGTTCCCGTGTGACCAGAAGCCCTCCTGGACACTGTAACAGAAACGGCGCGGCAGCGCGGGCAGCACCCTGCCATTTGGGTAAAGCGAAATTAACTGCTTATCCACAGAATTTTTCTGAAAGGACACAAAAGAAAGTCAACATTGGTTGTCTCTGTAGACAGGATAGTGGGAGGCTGAGGACGGGGATGGAAAGATGTTAAACCTTCTGGATTTTATATCATATGACTGTATTACTTATTCATAAAAATTACTATTTGCTTTTTGAATATGTGACAAGGCAAATCAACGCTTCAGCGCCTTCACCTTTGTTCACACGTGTGGTCTGGCAACAGCTTTCCATTAGTACTCATCCCTTTCTGGGTTGGAACGATCCCCTGGAGAAGGAAAAGGCTACCCACTCCAGTACTCTGGCCTGGAGAAATCCACGGACTGTACGGTCCATGGGGTTGGGGAGAGTTGGACACAACTGAGTGACTTACACTTTCACTTTCCTCCTGGGTACTTACTAATGAGCCTTTGCACCTCAGTGATTCCTTTAAACAAATCTCCATACTGATTCTGAAGATCAGTTTCAGTGGCTACCTGAAAATGCTTCTAAATTATTACTCTTCCAACCTACACTCACCACACTATTTCATATGGCCTAGCTCAGTTACGGTAGCTAACTATAAAAGGTGACAGTTACCTTCAAGCCAAGTGAAAAGTTTTAATTTTAAAAGCACACATGAAAGAACAAGTCAAAAAAATAATGATTGATGGCCAGTTACCAATTTTTGAGCCTGGTGCTGTGCCAAGCAGTTTTATAAGCATTATCTAGTTTGCTCCTCACAGAGACCTTTGATAAGTGAGTTTCGTTGATTTTTACTTTCTAACTTGATTAATAACTTAAGATCATACAGCTTTCAAGAAAGGAACCTGAATGTGTATTAGGACCGGTCAAGGCTAGAAATGAGGAATCATTTTTCTTTAGCCTAGTAAAATTCATCTCAGTTTTGGTTACTCTGAATTCTAAAATCCAGTCTGAAACATCTGAATGGTCTCTTTATAGCTGACAACCTGCTGCTTTTACAGTCCTAGTAGTAAGCTGACTCCAGATGTCTATTATTACCAAAATATCTGCACCTTGCGTAGCTAGAAGATAAAATACTTTACAAAAGAAGTGGAGGTGCCTTCAAAGAAATAAATTTTTAGTCACTCCAATTCAGAATGTAATACTTAGTCTCCAAATGAAACGGAGCTTACTTTGATGTGGTCAATCAATAATCAGAATTTTCACAAGGGACATGAACCCAGTCAGTAAATTTAAGATCCAGCCAGTAAATTTAAGATTTTATCTTTATCCAAAAGAAAAAAACCTTCTGAATTAACCATTGACATCTTAACCAAATACAAACTTCTAGAAAATTATGTGAATCAATTACGTGTCAACAAGCAGACTACCCAACAGCTTTCAGTTTCTGTAATCAGTCACAACATATTTTGAACATGCCAGCTTAACCCTAAATAAACAATTCCCCAATAGAAAGATTTCTGCATCTTATCCACGTTACTTGCACAGGGAGTTTACAGGTAGAATTCAACTACTGCAGAAAGAGGTTTTACATTTAGTTTAAAAGATCTGAAACATTAAAAGATAACTGGAACTTTTCCAACATCAGACTATTTTGTATAAGGCAAGTACCAATTTTAAATAAACTTAATATGCTTAAAATAAAAAATACCAAGCAGCTTTCTGAACATGTTTGTAAAATGCTAGCAAATAAATGCAACCAAAGTTCAGTTCTTTGTATTCCAAGGGCATCTCTTAATAAACTTAGAATATTTGTGTTCTAAGGTAATTTGTGCTCACACCAAATTTCTCCAACATAGTCCTGATCTTTCTCTTCTATTCTGCTTCAAGTGATAAAGTAAATTTAAGAATTTCTTACCAGTTCTGTATCAGACTAGCAACCTCAAACGTCAACAGACTAATACTTGCTTTATGGTGCCTGATCTTTCTCTTATTAATCCCACTCACTGGGTTATATTATACCAATTTCCTAAAGCAGGAAACATTCTATGTTCAACACCTAACAGCAATATTAATCAGTATCTTTTGAAAATCAGCAGAAGCTATTTCTGACCCCATTCACTTTTCCCTACCACCTCTTGGAGTAAGACCGCAGACACAAAGCCATGGCTGCAAGGCAAAAACATGACAGATTGAAAGTGATTCGTGAGTGATGACCACTTCTCATTTCACTGGCATTCTGAATGCTGTTAGAACATAAAAAGGTTAAGAAATGGAAGGAAAGCATCTTCTATAAGAATATGTATATACCTACCTCCTGAACTAAAGAGCACATTCTAGAAATTTTTTGTTAAAAACATACATTTGGTAGATTCAATAATTAGTAGGTTGGTCTTTGTATAAACAATAGTTCTGTTGACCATCTTGTGACGTACCTTCACTCAACATAATAAAGGTGACTGAGAAAGATCACTACATAGAAACGTACCGTCGGCCAGCAAGCAACCAAAGTAGTTTCTCAAATACTACAAACACCAGAAGTTACTTAATGTAGCGAATTATACATTCAATATTGACTTGTTAATAACATAAAGCCTCTTACGTTAAACATTCAGAATTGTAGGAAACATTAAAAAGTATAGAAATTCATCAGAATTTCCCACTAGTCTTCAGTGCTTTGAAGTTCTTGAACCCAAAATAATACTATTAATATGTGAATGGCAACATTATCTCTATTCACACAACATTTAATGTAGGAAATAAAACGAAAATGTTTTTTGGTTTTTTAGACAAAGGTAAACATTTCAAAATATTCAAGCCTTCTGTAAACAAATTTGCAGCTTACTGAGTTAGATTACATAGTGGAAATGATGCTTGAGAAAGAAGTCTCTTCTCAGTCTTCTCTCATGCTGGAAACAACTTTTTTTTTTCCTTTGCAGAATGAAAAAGGGAAAGGAGCTCCTTTTCTCTTTTTAAACAGGAACGATACTTGGGTTTTAGCTCTATGCAATTTCTAGGCTCCACCTGGTACCATTCACAAGAGATAAAATTTTAAGCAGAAGGCCATGCTTTCCAATAATGAACAATCTGGCAAGAACCTGAAAACTTGACAGACTTAAAGGCTGCCTGCCAGAGCGCTCTGCACTGCCATATTCCTGCCCTGCAATCTTGGCTTAAAAAACCAACAATTCAAGTTTAGCAGTCAGGCAACAAGCTCCAAAGCTTCATAGAGTACATCAGTTTTGTCCACCCAGGAGTCAAAGTCAGATTAGAGAAAAATCAAAACATTAGAGAACATGAAGGGAGAAAGTAAAAAGAGGAAGGAAAAGAAAATAGGGAAGAGCAAAAAAGGATCAAAACGACAACGACGACAATAAAACATCATGATACAGAACAGATGTGCTCCAGGGAACAGATAAATATTTGAAATTGTCTCTATTAGTCTTCAAGACGCAAAGACAGAAAAAGAAATCAGCTATAAAACAAAGATAAGTGTTGTGAACATTGCTGAGCCTTGTGTTTACAACATGCGTTACGGAATCATAGATGCGAACGAGGTTTTTAAGATGTTCAACTAGCATGTAATCAGAACACACCATATTAAAAAAGCAATAAAAATAAAATTAAGAAAACAAGAGAAAGGGCTCATGCTATATAGCCCATGAATCTCATGGCTTTATCATGAAAGTTTATTTTTTTTAATCCTAGTACAATCAGCTACCAGTTACATACAGTAAAAAACAAAAACAGCCACAAAGCAATGATGACAGAGATAGTCTGTGACAGCTGTGCAGTGGAGGAAACGCTGTCTGTTGGAGTCCTCCAGCACATCTCCACCTGGCTTCAGCAGTTACGCTATCACTCCCTCCCTCCCCAAAGCAGTTAAAAAGAAAGATTCATGTCTTGTTCAAGTCGAGCAAGACTCTAATACCTCTCGGGGACACTGGAGAACTTTAAAAAACTAAAGCAGTAGAAACAAAACAAAAACTGAAACGTGGAAGCAAGGGACACACAACGGAGCTCCAGAAGGCCGTGGCTCCAGATCACCTCAAAGCGAACCACCTGCAAAGAAAAGGAAAGGCTGTCACGGCGGGAAGGACAGACAGAAAACTCAGCAGACCTCAGTCTCTCATCACGTCACTCCTTCCCAGATCTACAGAATTCAAGCTTCTCTTAAGTCTCAGATTTTTATAAGTAAGCCAGGTTGCAGAAAATTGCTTCCTTTTCTAATACCCTGTACTATAATTGCTGGCAACTGGCACATACTTACTCTTAGAACCAGAAAATAATATAGGAAGAGAAGCATTTTTAGCAAAGCATGCTGTCTTCTTTATCTCAGACTCTTCAAAACAACACACAGTAGGCTATTTACATGACCGTGTACCCTTACCTTAGAGGAGTAATGACTCCATTCAAAAACTAAGTTTCATATATATTTGGTTCGATTGAGGGCTTTTTCAGCCAGGTGACCACTTTCATCTGTGATCTTCTCCCAATCAGTCTGTCCGACCACAAAACCTATGGCCCTTTTCCTATCTGCATCCTTCTTTTCTTCCAGGTCTGCCCATCTCACCTAAAAAGAACACAGTGTTAGGCTAGGCTTTAGAAAAAAATAAATACGCAAAGAGTCTCTTAGCTTTCTGAATAGTTTAACGGGTAGGATAACTAATTTGAGGCCAGGGGTTTAAAAAATTAGAAGTTAACTGGAGAACTGAAGACAGTCATACATCTTAAGTTACAGAAAGAAAACTTTAGTCAATCACAAGTCCTGGCCATACCAGCTCCTGAAAAAGTCAGCCCTGTCCCCTCCACCGCCTATCCCCTTTTCCATTCACCAGCCTCATTTTTTACCTTAAGTAAAAAATAAAGCACTAACTTCTGCCTAGTCTTCCTACTTTCATTCTCACTTCCTCTGGTCCACTCTGCCACAGCTTTAAATCCTCGCCCAACCTACAGAATAAAATCCAAGTGCACAGGTCCCTCTGGATCTGGCCCTGTCCTCCTGCAGCATCTCTGGGCAGTACCTATGATGCTTCACAGATGTGTGTTCAGTCGCTATCTGTGTCTGACTCTTTGCAACCCCATGGACTGTAGCTCACCAGTTACAAAAGTACTTTCAGCTCTCAGAGCACACTGGGTCATTCCCACCTCTGTAACCCTACACAAACTAGACTCTCTTCCTGAAAATGTCTTTGCTCTAACCTGATCCGCCTCGCATGAACTCTGCTTTATCCCTCTTGTCCTTTGCCAATCAAATAATCATTGCTTGCCTGGAGTTACTTCCAGATGTGACATGCCTAGTTTTGAACTTTCACGTTATATTGCAATTATCCACTGACAGATCTCCCTTCCCCAACAGACCATAAACATCCTAGATCAAAGACTGAGTCTCATCTCCACATAATAGAAGTTTTTGAAATTTATTCTTAGAAAACAGGGACCTGGTATCATTACTTTTACTGATGAGATAAAAGAGACCAAGAGACAAACTCAGTTGATACCATTTATGGCAAGATTATCCCTACAAATATATGAATCGGGGACATTTTCTATTGGTATTCTGATATTTTAAAAATACGGATTTGTATGTATTACAGTAATAATTTAAAAACTATAAGCAGATTTAACCTGTAAAAGATAAAATACTTATAACTGTGCTTTGCAGCTGCCTAGTACCAAAGGCTTCAGAGACTGTATTTTAAATATGGCTTGTGATTTGTTGTGATTGTGATCTATAACAAGGAGAGGGAACCAGAGCACGTTCATCCACGCTGTACCTGGAAATGTGTAACTGCTCTGAGAAGTAAAATGACCCTCCCTATTACTGTCTATAGGAATGGTAATCAAAGGACTGGCTTCTTATTTCTTCCCCTGATAATTGTTTTTATCAACCACTTGGCTAAAGATAATACACACAAGTAACAGCTGTGGGGGAACACTGATAACACTTGACACTTTTTAAGGTAGATTTATTTGTGGGCAGAAAACCTATGGCTCAATTTCCTTCATGAGGCTTAATAAAAAGCCTAATAAATAATGTGGGTTTCTGAATACCAAGATCTTTGGGCTTTCTGCCCATTAATGCTGATGTATTTATTCTGACAAATTTATGGACCCTGTCTTCAGTTCTCATTGGGATCAAGTGTACGTATTTTAGCAAAAGATGACTATGGTTAAGGGGGATGAAGAATGGATGGATGGACAGACAGATGAATTGTGGCCATCAAACAAAGAAACAGACTGAAAACAGTCCATAGTACATCCTTAAAACAGATTTAAATACACTAATCAATCTTGCCCTGTGTAAACTAAGTTACTTTAAATCTGAAGTTTAAATTCTAAGTCTTTAAAACTCAGATAAAATAAAGAATATGGAATTAGGAAGAAAAGTAGTTATTTTTTAAAAAAGCAATATGTTTCAGCACAAATGCCCCAAATTTTAAAGCTGAAATGAAAATATAAGAGGCTGCAGTTGCACAGACTGACATACAGACATACAATTCTGTAAAAGGAATGAAATGATTACAAAAAAATGTAAGGAGCAGAATAATGACTTGCAACTAGAAATGGCTTTGGAAATGTCAAGTGTCCCTCCTAACCTTCCTAGAGAGGTACTTTTATTGACATTTACAATCTCAATTTTCTGCCATTTACCTTAGCTGTTAAGGGAAAAAAAAGGTATAGTAAAGAAAACTCTTGACCAATACTCAGAAGTTTGTGTGTGTACATTTTAGCTACTGTCACCAAAAATATCTCTAAAACGTTTGAGTTCTCAAACAAAACTAGGGAAATATTCACTTTTCTACAGTTATCAAAGAAACATAAATTAAAGTCATTTTATACAAAACTAAGCAAGTGGAAAAAAAATTTTTTAATTATATTTTAAATCCTAGCCATGTTGGTAAAACTCTAGTATGATCAATTCTACAGAACTACCTTTGTGTTTCGGTGTAAATTAATCCCAGGAATCTACCCAATATTTATAAAATCTGGATTATAGAAATCAAGCAACTCCAGGAAAGGAATGAGTAATGAGTCCTGCATTCCATGCTACCTGCAGGATTTCCTTGTGCTCAAGAAGTTGATTTTGGAAAATGGTTTGAATGTTAAAAACAATTTGAAATGAGGAAGGAAGGCAGGGAGAGGAGTGGAAAGAGGAGCCACTTAATGAACTAGGATGTGTACAGCTCACGCTTTTGTCCACTCAGCTTACAGAGTAAACTATATGAGATTACACACTCCCTACTGAAGAGAGTAATAGTTACCTAACTAAAAATGAACTAGAGAAAAATATTTCTTACTTGAGATTATTCACTGTTATACCAAATTATTATTCCCAAGAAAGAGCTATTTCTGCTTCTGTTGCCCCAACCTTAAAACTGGAATAAGAGGTATTAAGATACGTAGTCCCTGGGTAGAGCTGGGCCACCCAGACATAGAAGGCCACTAATCAGGTCTCAAGACACACAAACAAGGGCAGGCCCAGGGACTGTCTGCACTATTTGAAAGCTTGAGTCCCCTGTAATGGTATCCACAGTAATGAAGTGGCATTTTTCATTCTCTTACAATAAACATCTTTTACTATTAAAGTACTGAGGGAATTTATAAAAAAAGAAATGATGTGTAAAGATAAAGAAATGATAAACAATTTCATTCTTACTTGGCGAAATGAAAAATGAGATACCATTTTTCACCTATCAGACTGTCAAAAGTTAAAAAGTTCAGTAATAACACTGCTTGTGCAAGTGTGAAAAAAACAGGGATTTACTTACATGTGGGTGTATAAATAGGCGCAACCTTTTTGGAAAACAATCTCATAATAGCTGTCAGAATGATACATCATATTCTATGAGTTTGCAGCTTTAAGGCTAAAAATACACCCTAGAGATACACTGCCAAAAGGTTGCCAAGACAAACGCATACAACTTACACTATAGTATTACATTAGCAATGAAATAAAAACAGCATAAGCATCCACTGATAAGGAAATGGATAAAGAACTGATTATTCAACCAAATGATGGTACACTAGGAAGCCATTTAAAAAGAAGGGTAGGGAATTCCTGGCAGTCCAGTAGTTAGGACTTGGCGCTTTCACTGCCAAGGGCCCAGGTTTCAATCCCTGGGCAGGAAACTGCTGTGTGGTACAGCCAAAAATAAAATAAATTAAAAAGAATGGTAGGTCTGTATATACTTAAAAGAAAGATCAAGACAGACTAGCTGGAAAAGCTTTATGTGGACCATGTACAATGTTATACCTCTTACTTTATTGTGTTTTAAAGGATGCATACAAATATCACTTTTATTTAATTTGCCATCTGTGTGGAAGACCTATTCAACATCTTGGCTTCATTATTTTGCTCCCTATCATAGCTAAGCTTCTTCAGAAACTTATCTACATTTGCTGTTCTGCACTTCCTCATTTCCTATTCTTCAAATGTGCTCGAAAGTGGCTTCTCCCCTCAACTCTCTAAGAAAGCTTGACTTTTTTTTTTTGACCAGACATCAACAATCACCATGTTGCCAAATTCAATGGTGAGTTCTCTTTTCTCAGTTTATCTGTCTTCTCTGTATCATTTAACAATGGACTATTCTTTCCTTCTTAAAACAGTTACTTCTATCTGAACTTCTAAATTTTGGAGTCCCGAGTCCTATTACCACTTCTAACTTCACTGGTACTTCGCTGAACTTCTGAGTTTTCACTCTCAAACTTGTATGTCTCCCCTACTTTACGCTAATTCAGTAAATAGTACCACATGCATGGAATGCTTATGGCCAGAATCCTGAAACGTCACCATTGAGCCCATCCATCCTGGACCCTCTACATCTGATCCATTAAGAAGCTCCACAGATTCTCTTCAGTACTCTACTTCACACCTGACTCTTTTGCTCCATGACAAAATGGCACAAGCAGCCATTCCAGACTCCTTTAAGGTTGATAACGTGCTAACCACGTGAGGCTCTGTTCTCCATTATTTAAGTTATTTGTACATTTTGATCGAATAATTTGTAAGGTCTCTTTTGCAAATGTGTAATATGGTGCTGCTGCTGCTAAGTCACTTCAGTTGTGTCCAACTCTGGTGCAGTATAAACCAAACCACTCTAAAAAAATAGCATTCGTGTTTATCTGACTTTAACTTTCTAAAACCAGATGTCTACACAGGCCTTTAACTGTTGGTAATCACTCGTGGTCTCTTACCCTCTTCTTCCCAGGCTCAGAAGCACGAGTGTCGTAATCATCAGGGAGCTGAAGATAGTCCTCCATTCTGCTGGCAATAGCCTCCCAGTCACGTTTCCTTTTTGTGCCAGTTCTCAAGCCATCCAGCTTGTCTGAGGGACAAACACAGAGCCGCAGCATTAAGGAAGAGTGTGAGCTTGCACACGACACACAAACAAGGGGAAAGAAGGCTGGAACACCGTCGGAGGGCACATCCGCAATTCCGAGAGCAGCACCACTTGCAGATCCAAACTCTCTTCTTAGCTGAGATAATATCAAGTTCTGTGCAATTTCCACTCTTTATCTGGTGTTCATACCGGCAGCCTTTACATTACTATACTGGTTTAAGTAGCAAATATGGGCAGAGCAAGAGAAGACACTTGTTTACTGGGCTTCTTATCCTCCCCACCCACCTAAAATCACACTTCAGCTCTCATGTTCTGATGAAAAGCAACGCTGAGTTTTTCCAAAAGCAACTTCTTCCATTCTTTTTTGTTTTTGTTTCTTTAACACAACATTAACACCACCCATTCGATCTGCAATCATGTGTGATATTGTGTTACATGAAAAACAGGTAGTATAAGAACTTAGTGAGCCAAGCTAATGCTTGGGAAAGTTTTAGATGAACAGTTTCTTGGGATTTTGACCACTGGTGACAGGATTTGCTGTAAGTTAATGTTTACAGGTAAGTTGATCATACAAATCCCCACTGTCTTTGGTTGTACTTTAAAGTGCTGCTGACTATTCTGAGGCTGAGGGCTAGTCAGCCAAAGTAGCTGGATCTGAATTTTCTTTCTGAATCCTCAATCTGAGAGGCTTTCCAAAGGCCCCAGACTTTAATCAATTAAATTAACAGGGAGTGCTGATTCAGAGATTATGAGATATGAGTTTAGGTGTCTTCAAGAACACACGATGGAAATGTGTATAGTCTGTTTTATTGGTTGTTAGTTGTGATTTTGAATTCTACATGTGAAATATTATGAGTTATATATATACACACACACACACACATATATATGTACATATATATATAAAAGCTACACTGAAGCACTAAACTTTTGGATCATCTACAGTTATAAAAACATACTATTATTAAGTAGGTCAATAAAGGAAAACCTACACACTTCAGAAACATACAATAACCACACTCCATTTAACTCCATAAATGGTGAAGAGTATATATAATAGAAACCTTTTAGGCATCAAGGCAGACAGAACGTGAAAGAAAAGTACAATGGAAGCAGAAGGCAAGATGAGTTTATGCTTCAAATGTAAAAGTTACACACACAACTAATTGTGCATACCATACAGATCTCAAAAACCAGTAAGATTTTGCATACTTGTCAAAGCTTTTATTTCCTAAGCCCCACCCCCATAAAAGCAATATTATTGAAAAATCAGCAAGGCAAACTACAACACTTTACAAAACTCAAGAAATTTTTATCATATCACTTTGGCAAATTTTTAACATGGATGAGTGCAACAGAAACAGTCTTCTAACCTCCTCTGTAAATCACATGCCATACCAAGGGGCTCTAACCTACATGTACAGGACAGGCCGTATTACACAAGATCTTACAGGTGACACCTTGATTGCACAGGGACATAGAATATGGTATTAGAAAAACCAGTGAAGCCCACAAACAGTAAAACTGTTCTCAGTTGAATAGTGTAAAGTATCAGCCGCTCCAACACACTTATTGAATAAACGTCAAAGGATTTCCAAACTTAGTAAGATCAACTTCGACATTTACATACTTCAAAGGAAAATTTCATATTTCAATTCCAAAAATAGAACATGGTCAGGCAGCAATTACAGAAGGACAGTGTGAAAACTACAAGAACTCTTCCTCATACACTGGGTGTATGACAGGAGTTACACATCAGGAGTTTCACATTTGTAACACGGAAGTTCAGAAGAGTATGTATTTCTAGTCTGAACACCCTTGCTTGTAATATTTAATTTGAAATTTTATTGTACACAAGTTTAAAGTTTCCTTCTTGGAGCTGAAGAAAGGTTCATACCTCCTCCACATGGCATCCTGGAAACTCAAACACACAGATGTATGGCATAAGGTAAGGGAAGAGGAATCTGGGGTATTTGTTAGTTACAGAAGACGACTGGTATCCAATACACTCATACTAATGATTTTCAGAGGTTTGAATTTAAAAGATGAAGTTTGAAGATGAAGATGAAAGTTTAAATATCCAACTCTGCATGTCATAGGATTTTACCATATCTTCAAAACAGTATATTATATATAGCACAACAGAAAAAATTTTTAGATACATCTATATGTTTTCTAAACATAAATGATATTTCTGAAAATTTGCTCATGGTGAACACACAAGGGTTACATGCCTATACAAAATAATTACATTCCAACTGGGAAGAGATGAAACTGCCTGACATGTAGAAGGCCAGTACACAGTAACTCATAAACGGAGACAAATGACGCTGAGATGAGAAAAGCAAAAGTAAGCTATATGAAGAAACCTAAATTAGGATGACAACAGTCTCAAGTATACTTTTGGTTTTTTACTGTTTGAGAAACTAAAATCATGTCAGTGGAATTTAAGCAGCTTGAATGCTGAATCCTAGCATTTGATGTGGCTTGTAACAACCACCCTTGCCTTAGGGCGCTTGTGTCCCAGCTGGAAAAGAAGCAAAGTGCTCCTGAGAGTGGGTCACAGACAGTCCTCAACAATTCCATGACAGCCAAGCCAGATGCAACTCAGGCTAGTTCTGAATTTTCCTAAAATCACACTGCTTCTACTTTAACACACACACACACAGGCTGAACTGAATACTATACTTAATGAACACAGATCAAGACTCAACAATAAGATTTAACAGTTGCTTGAAAGATTACAAGTAAGTGAATACTTTCTCATTTGCCAATTCATCTGTAAGTCAAAATTTCTCAGTTACAGATTCAGCTTGTCTAGCTCAATACATGCCACCACGTGTCCACCCAGCATAATCATGTTACCAAGAGATATTTAAGAAATGTTGGTAAAATAGAGTTGTACCTGGTAGTCAAATCTATTGAATTTGTTATGATAAGGAAGGTGACAAAAAAGAACAGAGCCTCGTGCTTTAGGCTCTTCTTCTCAATTGGCTCCATGGACCAATATCAAAGGAGTAAGTACTTCCAGGAAGGCTCACACTCCTTCCTCGACAGATGATTTAGCTCTCAAGATAACAAGGTGGTGCAAGAGGCGAGTCATTAGATGGAACATCACTGTCACAAACGAAAACCCAGCTGCAAACATTTAAGAACTTCTTTCCTAGATTCATTACTAGATCTTCAGTGCCTTTAACTGAAATGGTTTATTTAACAACTCTATTTCTGGCATTGTCTTTAAAATGGACTGCATCTGTGGGACTTCTCTGGCAGTCCAGTGGTTGAGACTTGGCCTCCCAATACAGGCGGTGCAGATTTGATCCCTGGTCAGGAGGCTAAGATCCCACAAGCCTCACAGCCAAAAAAAAAAAAACCTAAAATGGACTGAATTTGTATTAAATGTATTTTCTGAGAAGCAAATAGCAGACCAGCCAGAATTTTTTCTGGAAAGTGATATCAAGATTAATGTCATATTATCTTGGATAATCATCATAACTAAATTACATTTTCCTTTCTCTTTAGATATTAGAAAGGAAAGTAAGAGTGTGGATCGGCTCAAGTTAAAAAAAGCATTATCCTAGATAATATATTACAAAGGCCTCTTAAAGATTATATGCTTAGCTAAAATATTGTATAATTCCCATATCTCTTTAATTACCATTTCTCTTTGCCCCAAAAGATAATCACTATTTAGAAAAGCAGGAAAGAGGAAAATGATTTTACAGTCTTATAGGTTATTCTATAAGTACAGAACTTCAGATTTAAACTAATGTTAAAATAAACATATTTACAGCATTATTATTTAAAACTAATTTGGGAAAAGTTTTCAATTAGCAATAATCGCGCCTCGGATAAACCTCATTGGCTACGATACTGCCACTGCGCAAAGCTTAAAACTAATTTGTTGTTATTATTTTCCTACATACTTAATCGCATTTAAGCACTTTCGAATGCTTTAAAAGTTCAGGAAGGAGACAGTTGGTTATTATTAAAATGGATTTCCCACAGAGGAAGGACGAATGGAAGAATATGTCAGTAACCACCACATAAAATTTTCACGTGCCGTACACTAGAAAATTCTAGACTTTGCAACAAAGCATCTATCCCAACAATATGGTAATACTACTGTTTACAGAATTATCTTTTAACATTAGATCTGGTCAACATCAATGGCTCACATGACCAACTGGGCACAATAAAAGGCACAGTCTATGCAACTGTGTGTAAAATGCACCCCTCTGATGTCAGAAACAGATAGTATATCCCAAACAGTGAAGCAGCTAAATTATTCAAATTTGTTCTATAAATTTAAGGTATGTTTCTATGGTTACTTCAGCTCTGGGGGTTACAGCATAATTACAGAAGAGAAATGCAGAGACCAACAGTCATACTTCATACAGTAGCATGGTCCAGCTTTTAAAAAAATCTTATAAAAAAATAAATAAATAAAAAAATCTTATATCACCAGCTTAAATTATTAACTAATACATCTTAATCAACATATTAAATGGTTCTCTTTAGGCGAGATTTTAAAAAAAGTTATGTAATATTACCATAAAATACTGGTGGAAAATCCATTGGATATATGTGATTTTCTACTTGACAAAGAACCTCACATTAAGCAACTCCAAGTTTTTATTTAGACAATAATTTTCACCAGTTTACCTTGTAACCTGCACTAAAGACCAGCTGGAGGAAAATTTTAATGGAAACTTAGAAACCAGGCTCCTCAAAAACCTAAATTATATATCTACCTCCCCCACTTACAAACTTTTATTATACAAAGAAAATAACTGCTTTTTAATTAATTTTTAAACTTCAATATTTATTATTTTTACTATCACTATTATCCAAAATATTCATAATCCACTTCAATTTTGAACTACAGTTAAATATTTTTTTATAAAGGTAGAAATCTCATCTATACCAACATTTCTGATTAATATAAATGAATGGATTTTAGAAGTGACAATATTTTATTACTAAATTTATCACATATTTGCATTTACTCTGTCACAATATATAAAATGAAAGTCAGCAAAACAGACTGAGGATGTAGTAAGGTAGGCCTAAAATCTTTGTTTAAGCAGAGATTTGGGGGAACTTATTCTTCTTACAGCAGAAAGATCTATGACCATTACCATCAGGTATCACATATAAAAACAGGAAAAAGGAAATACCCACCTAGCTTTGCCTCAGATGTGTCCATCTCCCATTTGCTTTTCGGAATGTAACCCTAAATCGTACACAGAGAGAAGCTCGAAGGGTTAGAAAGAGACACATACATGCATATCACTTTTGAATTGGAAAAGCATTACAACTGGGAATGGATTCAGTTTCCACTCACTATTTATAAATATATCCTTAGGGAAAACAGTCTCATTATCTCTGAAGAAACTGAATTACCAAATTCACGAACTTCACTACCCAGATTTGAGGACAGGCACTTTAGAATAGTATCATGAAGGCGCTTTGAGGCAACTACAGCTCAGGACACAACTGTAGTCTGAAAAACAGCTGTACAGCAAACACAGTAAGAACGTCTGGTAGTCACTACGCTGCTACTATGGTGGTTACTACGCTAAATACTATCCTTCAGAGCAGCAGAGAGCTTATCATCCTGGCCAGGTCATTTCTAAATACAACTGCTATTATTAAGTGATAATAGCATGGGGTCCAAGGAGTATTCTTCAAGACAATTACTTTGTATTCCAGTGTAATTTTAGATACACAATTATTAAGTTCAACCTCATTTTAAAATGATTCAATCCATTTACCAGTTAGATCTTACAAAGACTAATTTTACTGAATCTATTTCAGAGTATTACTTTTTCGTCAATTGGAAGCTAGATTATTTCTGATGTTTTTTAAAAATTACACTTTTTCTATTATATGAAAAACCAGAAATCTCCACAGGCAATTTATGTCTTATTTAGTAAAATAACTGAGTGGTTTATTTCAAAGTCCTATAAAGATTTGCAAATTTCCCAATGTACCTATTTAACTATGCAGTAAAGCCTTTCAGTTTATTTGCCTAGCATATGTATGCCTTTTCCATATAATTCACTGATTTATAATTAATTTCCATATAATTCACTGAAGTAAAACAGGTTTCACTTCATTTGGACTGTGTTCTTCTCTATTAGATCTTTACATACAGAACTTTAATATTAGGACTTATTATATAGGACAGATTCATCAAAGGTGTCAGCATCTTCTTTTAAGAATCTTTCTACTATTGGTAATGCTGAAGTTCACAGAATAGACTGACACACAGGTAAAGCTGGAAAGCATGTTGAACAGTTCATGACAATAGCTTCTGTGTAAGAGTTTACTAGAGCATTATCAATCTTCCAGGAAATCAACAGGTTTTATACATTTGTAGTCTTTAAGCCAGACTAATAATTCAACTTCAACTAATTAGGTAGTATTTCAGATTATAAATTATATTATCTTTTCCAAATACATTTTCAATAACAAACAAAGACAAAGGTTGAAGTGATGGTGCTAAAAGTTTGGTACTGATGGAATCTGTACTGTTATATCTCAAAAATCATCTAAAAACCTTAAGTGTCACTAGAATAATATATTTTAAAATTCTGAGTCATATCTACAAGGTCCACTGAGGCATTAAAGAAGACAAAATATCATACCAATGATCCCCCCAAAGGAGTCTCTTGACCAAGAAAAGTATGGATTTCACACAGCTGTAGTAATCAGTACAGAGTAGAAAACAAAGTTGAGTGAAAATTCCATTAAAATGGTCTCAATGACAAGAGACTTGCTCTTAACCCTTTTATTAAAATTTTCCAAGAATCTTTTACTCCTGGAATAGAACCCAACAATAGGAGATCTGGATTCTGCATTTTGAAAAAAGGTTAAGAGAAGTTTTATAACATAAAGGTTAAGTAAAATGAGTATGTTAAGCTCTCCCTGCTGGAACTACTCTTTTCTTCCTTAAAACTTAAAATCATCTTCTCACTCTATGAAACATTAGGTTACTTGGAAATAAAAGAGAGAGTTCAGCAGGGTAGAGCTCTAAAGTTTCAATGCCATGTTTCTGGTGAAAAAATATTGTATTACAGTGTGTTTCACTTTGAAAAATAATAGTACATTCAATTAAAAGTTCCAAGTTTTGACCTACACCTAAGCAAGTCAGATGTTATGAACCATATCCTGAACTGAAATCTCTACAAAGGAAGACAGAGTTTCAGAGAGCTGACATTATAGGCTTCTCATATGATGGCTTTCTAGTATGCACGCTGCAAGTAACTAAACTTGTCATTAGCCATATTCCAGGACAGCGTGGACCTTTAAGTGAATTTCCTACCTACACCTTAGATCATGTATGTTAAAATACAATCTAATTAAATAAAAAGACTTTGTTTAAAGGAAAAAAAAAACATACTGAGACTCAAATGCCATTAACTTTAAAGCTTATTTTTTAATCCACATACGAAATCTAGGAATGTAGAGGTTGACACCATCTCTATGCAAACACACAGTTTCTATCCAGAGTCCTCTATAACACACATGGGGTGATGAAACCACTTCTTAGCATGTATTCTCTAGGGGGAGGAATCGGGGTTCTCACTTTGTACATTTTCAGAAGAATATGAAAAGCAACTTTAGCGAGGGCTGAAGTATTAAATAAAACAAATAATATTTTGAATTAAAAAAGCAACACTATTTCAAGGCATTGCTAATCTCTGTACCGCATTAGCAAACACTGAAAATAACATAAGTCTGGAAGTCACATACTCTTGAATGACAGGGTAAGGCAGACATCACAACAGAGGTGTGATCAAAAGCATTTACAGTAGGTACACGGGAACTCTGAATTCACACTTACGTAAGCCTTTAATTAGCCTAAGCAAAATGCATTGCCTACACAGTCAAATCATTTTCCCCATCACTTAATAGGATAAAATGCAGAAGAACAAATCCGGGAGTCAGTGGCAACCCTCTGCCTCCTCATTCAATAAGTTCTTCTGCCTCAGTTTATAGAAACTCAGTTATGAGCTCTTAGAGCAAAGAAGAGACAATTATGCATAAGTTGGATAGGCTGTACCATGTATTTGCTGGAATGTAAAAATGCTCTTTCATATGTAATTGATTTTCTTAAAAAGTATATTCCCCTAGAGCCACCCACAAATAGCTGAGTGAATACAAGGGTACGTTTCTTAGCATTCTTAAAATTTTCTTGTTAACAACACAGTAGAGGGTTCTTTTCCTTTGGTCGGGGTAAAAATAAAAAGTATCCAAAAGTCTCCGTGAAGATGATTCTGGAAACTTTTACCATTAAGGTGCATATCAACAATAGTAATCTGACCACAGAGATGAATTTAAACCCTTAAGAATTTTAATAAAGAGACACTTTGTTCAAAGTGGTTGTTCTGTCTCCTACCAGTTCGCTTTCCTCTTCCTCTGCATCTTTCTTTTCATCCTTCTGTTCTTCAATATTTGCATCAAAATCTTCCATCTCCACCTACACCACCACAATAATCACACGTAAAACAGGCTGAGTTAACATTCAGGAAAATGCTGAGTCCCTCACTGGGATCTGAAATGAGCACGGCTGCCCAGAGCAAGATGCACAGACTCACTGTTACATACTAGGAAATTTCGAAGTTTCTAAACTTTGAAACAGAACTGACAGACAAGATGATATTCCCGCCTTTCATTTTCCTGGGATATCTATCTTTATAACTTCCTGTGAAGTTGAATATAATGATCTAAGTTGATGGTTATCTGTTTTGAATGGCTATAGATTACTAGGATTTCTTTTGAAAACCTTTAGTAAGTATTTTTTCAATCACATAAAACATGGTATCATTCAAATCTCAAAATGTAAGACAGGGTATAGTAAGAAGTCGGAGGAGAGCTTGGCCCAGAAGAGCAGCAATGCAAATGGAGAGTAGATAGACTACAGAAGTATTTATAAGATAAAACTGACAAAATTTATAGACTGCCTACATGGAGGGATAGAGTCAAACAGCGGTATAAAGGGAGTCAAAAATAATGGACAGTAAAAGAGTCAGGGTTTCAGAAACTTAGTCATTGATGGGTCTCGTTACTAAATAAGAGATTATTAGAAGAGGAACAGGTTTGGATGAATTATACATTGAATAGGTTGGGTTTGAGGTATTTTAAGGTAATAGTAATACATATCTTTTGGTACAAAATTTGGAAAATAATAGTAGAATTGTAAAAATCATCCATAACCTCTCCACTCAGATATAATTACTGTTAAGATATTGATAAAATTCATTCCAAGCTTTACAATTTAATATTAAGGGCATATAAGAGGCAATTCAAGGTACCAGAAAGACTATCTACACAGAATGTGCAGACTGAAAGCAGAGCCTGGGATATAGCCCTAAAGAATTCTAACATTTAAGGACTGGATAGCAAGAGAAGCCAGGAAAGGAGACTTGCATCATGACCTGAGATGCAAGAAGAAAATCAGGAGAGGGCAGACTCACAGAAGCCGAGAAAAAATGTTTTCAAGAAGGTGGACACAGTCACATGTGGCAGCAAAATTATGCAACAAAAGTGAGAATTGTTCACTGTCATGAAACTCTCTGGTGAGAGAGTCTCTAGAGAATGGCTGGGACAGAAGCCAGAAGGAAATGGGTTGACAAGTGGCATGGGAGGCAAAAGCACATAAAAATACAGTGGAAACACTGAGTATCGATAACTCTCATTCGCAGGAAGAAGTCAAAAAAGCAGAGGTATATAACTGATTAAAAGAGAAAGAGCTCTCCTTTTCCATGATAAAGATTTATTTCTACCAAACAAATAATTGATTTAGATAAGAATTATCAATCTATGAAAATCTGTCAGGGAACAGGATATTAACAGTTTCAAAGTATCTCCCTACAGATGACTTATTACAAAGAGAAAAGTGTAGAAAACTTTGAAGATATCACCAAAACCAAGGGATCAACATTTTAATCACAATAATAAAATAAGTTGACATCATATGACTCCTGATATGATGCACTAAGAACACGTCACTGCTAACGTTTAACCTAAAGCTAATCATGACAAACCCACAATGATGGGAGCTAACAGAACAGTTAACTGACCAATATGCTGCAAGATTTCTTTGTCTTTCATGACAGTGACATAGATGAGAAACCATTTTTTCTATTAAAAGGATTGGATCCTGGATTTTAAGAAACTGCTATAAAGCACATTACAGAAACAACTGGTGAAATATGACTATGGACGGTACATGAAAGAATTCAAGAAATTTATATTACCTAATGTGGGATCTTCGGAGAAGGCAATGGCACCCCACTCCAGTACTCTTGCCTGGAGAATCCCATGGACGGAGGAGCCTGGTAGGCTGCCATCTATGGGGTCGCACAGAGTTGGACACGACTGAAGCGACTTAGCAGCAGCAGCACCAATATGGGATCTTATCAAATGTTAAATTTTTTGAATTTGATAACTGAGATTTCTACCTCTGTAAGAGAATGCCCTTGCTTTTGGGAGGTATCTTCTGAAATACTTAGGGGATAAAGGGTTTATGAGGTCTGCATTTTTACGCTCAAATGGTTTCACAGTAATAGGAATAGTAGTAACAGTAACAACAAGAAAAAACAGAAGAAATCTAATAGAGAAAAACGTGTCAAAATGTTAACAATCAGTGAATCTCAATGAAAGAAAGTCATGCAGGTATTCTTATACTAATCATGCAGCTTTTCTGTAATTAAAAATTTTTTCAAAGTAAAAATGGTGGAGAAAAAGGTGGCTTCTGCACTGCTTTAGAGCCAAAGGACACTCACCTCTTCAATAGCGGCATCCTGCAACAAAGAACGAATGTCCAGACGCATCATATGACGAGGTGCAGCTTCCCAGTGATCAGCCATCTAATTGAGAGATTCAGGAGCTCAAGTTATCTCTGGAAGCTACTCAAAGAAAGACCAAGAGACCATGCATGCCCTCTATGTTTTCTTAAAAAATAATAATAATGATCACCTTATTTATTTCTTTAAGCTTTCGTCCATGAATATTCCTCTTGCCACAAGTCTGGTTATCTGCACTCATTTCAGCCAAATACACCTAAGAAGAAATGAACAATGATTAAGCAAACAAATGCAAGACTTACATGATAACACAAAATACTCTAAAGTTCTTTAAATCTATACCTCAAATCCCTTGGTTTTTGCTGCACTCCAAAACTGGTCGAAATGTCTAACTCTGTCATTGATGGCGTCCAGGATGATGAAAGGGAAAAAGCCATCATCCAGAGTCTTTTTGAAAGTTTTGAACATGCTGGTACGGTAGGTTTCCTCCATCTCAGCTTCATATTCATATTCCATTACCTAAGATTCCCCACAAAAGAGATACAGAGTTAGCAAAAGCAGGAGTCACCTTGCATCTCTTCCCTAGTTAGCATTTGGATAAAGACAACTTTCCTTCTTTCTCAGGTGTAGTCTTTTCCTTCACACCTGAGCACTGAAGTCTGTGTTCAAAAAAGTCAATAATTTCTCTCTGAACATGCTTTCAATACTATTTATGAATTAGGATGTAATCTGAGAGGAATATAGTGTACCTTCTTTTTCACTTTCTTTCCAGAATCTGGATCTTTTTCTTCTTTTTCTACTTCAGTGATGAAGTAATCATCCAGGCTTAGAACTCTGGGTGCAGGTCCTCCGAATTCTACCTCCTTATCCTAAGTATCAGATATTCAAGAAAGTTGAAAAGAATTTATGGAATAAATTAATAAATGTGCACAAAGTTTTTTCTTATGGTTAAATACCACACAATCTTCTTGTGGTTTCAAATCAAGCTGGGGCAAAAGTATCTGTCTAAGCAGATCAAAATGAGACAGCATCCACCTGGGCCAACTAGAGCGGATCAAACAGGAAATACCTGTGTCAACATCACATTGCTTGTTAAGAAGGCAAATGGCTAACAAAAGCAGTAATGCTTTCACTTTTCCATACTCACTCGAATAAGTTTTGCAACATGTGTCTTTCCACTGCCTGGCAATCCTCTCATTATAACAACAATCTAAAACACAAATAAAAAAAAAATTACTTAGTTTTTTTTTTCCACAATGAATTGATCTTAGAGTTAACAATGACCTAATATTCTCCAGGAGAGACCATACCATAGGCCATGAAATAAACCTTAACACATTTGAGAAGACAGGAATAATACAAAGCATATCCCTGGCCACAATGGAAAGAAATTTAAAAGTTTGGGAAAATGTAAAAATGAAACACCATACTCTTAAATAACCAATAGATCAAAGAAGAAATCAAAACAAAAATCAGAAAACACTTTGAGATTAACAAAAATGAAGACACAACATAAGAAAATGGAAGAACAAACTAAACTAACTAACAAACGTTTAGTACTAACAAACTAAACAAACTAAACTAAACGTAAAGCAAGAAGGAAGGAAATAATATTAGAGCAGAGGTTATTAAAATAGAGAACAGAAAATTAAAGAAAAATCAATGGAACCAAAAGGTAGTTCTCTGAAAAGAGCAACAAAATTGACAAACCTTTAGCTAAACTAAGAAAAAAGAGATAGGATTCAAATTACTAGAATCAGAAAAAAAGAGAGGACATGAGTGCCATCCTTACAAAAATTTTAAAAGGGTTATAAAGGACTACTATGAAACCGCATACCAACAAACTAGATAACTCAGACAAAATGGACAAATTCTTAAGAGAGACACAAGCTACTAAAATGGTCTCAAGAAGAATAGATAACCTGGACAAACTTAGGACAAGTGAAGAGACCTAATTAGTAGTCAAAAAACTGCCAACAAGAAACACCCAGGCCCAGATGGCTTCCTCACTGAATTCCAACAAACATTTAAAAAAAAATACCAACTCTTCACACTTTCAGGAAAAAAAAAAAAAATAGAATAAGAAAGAACAATTCCCAACTTATTTTATGAGGCCAGTATTTCAAACCAGCATATAATCTGATACCAAAACCAGACAAAGACGTCACAAGAAAATTTGGTATCTCTTATGAATATGGATATAAAACTTCACAACAAAATATTACCAAATTGAATCCAGCAACATATAAAAAGAATTAAACAAGATAACCAAGTAGGATTTATCCCAGAGATATCAATTAATATCTAAAATCTGTTAATGTAATAATATATCAATACAATAAAAACCAAAAATTCCCAATGCAGAGAAAGTGTATAACAAAATCCAACATCCTTTCATGATAAGAACATTTACCAAATTAGAAATGGAAGGGAACCTCCTCGACTCGATAAAGGACATCAAACGAAAATGCACAGCTAGCACAGTACTTAATGGTGAAAGACTGAAAGTTTTCTTTCTAAGTTCAGGAATAAAACAAGGATGCCCACTCTCACCACATCGATTCAACACTGAACAACTATGCAAGAAAAGAGGCATCCAGACTGAAAAGTAAGAAGTAAAACCATCTCCATCTGCAAGATTATATCATCTCACATACAGGAAAACTTCCAAGGAATCCACTAAAAATCTATTAGAACCAATAAATGAGTTCAGCAATGTGGAGCAATATACAATCAATACACAAGAACCACCTGTATTTCAATACAGCTGAGCAAGCCAGGAATGGAATTAAGCAATCCTTATCTCTTTTTCTTTGATGGCCCTGCTGTGTGGCTTGCAGGACCTCAGTTCCCCAACCAGGGACTGAACCTGGGCCACAGCAGTCAAAAGTGCTGCATCCTAACCACCGGGCACCTGAGCCATCTACATCAGTAACAACATGACACATGAATGGATTTAAGCAGTCCAATTAAGAAGCAAAAAACATGATCTAAACTACATGCTGTTTAGAAGGAACACATCTCAGACTGAAAGACACAGATTGAAATTAAAAGGATGGAAAAAGGTATCAGCAACCACAGGAAAGCTGGAGTAACTATACCAATAATAGATGAAATAGACTTTAAAACAGTGACATACATACATACATGGTTCAAACCTCTGACAGAAATCCCAGTATCAGTTTATTTAAATGGAATCTATTTATTTTGCAATACAGGGTAAATGTAAGAATGTGTGTGTATATATATGGATATACAGATAGACAGATAGATAGATATCTATGTATCTCTCTCTATATATAAATGGAGGTCACCAGGAAAGTAAGTCTAAACTAATCAAGTTCTTCTAATTCTTCCTTTTAAATTCCACACACCGTAAGACCAAATCCTCTTTCCCCTTTTTCAAAGTGCAATTAATTTCTTCTTAATTATTTTCTATAATTTAACACTTTAAAAAAAATTTTTAATTAGAGAATAATCAACACTTTCTTTTTGCCAAGCAATTAAGCTCTAATTTCTTAGATTCTAAAGGATAGGCAGTTTATGAAAAATGATGATTTGGAGATGGCAAGATGCCATGAATCTGATATTAATACTATGTCACACATGGAGACAACCTAAATGTTCACTGATGGATGAATGGATAAAGAAGATACACACACACAACGGAACACTACTCAGCTATAAAAAAGCATGAAATAATGCCATGGATGGACCTAGAGATTATTACTAAGTGAAGTAAGTCAGAAAGATAAAGACACAAATACCATCATTATATGACTTATATATGTGGACTTATATATATGACTTATGTGTGGAATTGAAAATATGACACAAATGAATTTATCTACAGTACAGAAACAGACACACATACATAGAGAACAGACCTGTGGTTGCCAAGGTGGGGAATGGGGGAGGACAGACTGAAGTTTGGGATTAGTAGATGCAAACTATTATATACAGACTAGGAGAAGGCAATGGCACCCCACTCCAGTACTCCTGCCTGGAAAATCCCATGGACGGAGGAGCCTGGAAGGTTGCAGTCCATGGGGTCACTGAGGGTCAGACATGACTGAGCGACTTCACTTTCACGCACTGGAGAAGGGAATGGCAACCCACTCCAGTGTTCTTGCCTGGAGAATCCCAGGGATGGGGGAGCCTGGTGGGCTGCTGTCTATGGGGTCGCATGGAGTCGGACACGACTGAAGCGACTTAGCAGCAGCAGACAACAATAAGGTCCTATTGTATAGCACAGAGGACTATGTTCAATATCCTGTGATTAAACTATGGAAAAGCATATGAAAATATGTATCTATACATGTAACTGAATCACTTTGCTATACAGAAGAAGTTAATACAACCTTGCGTATCAACTATACGACAATAAAATAAGTTTTTAAAAATTAAAAATAAAATACCATGTCACAGAAAAGTACAGAAGTTCTGTTCAGGATACTAAAAAGATCTCTTATCAGCTTCTGATTTGCAATAAAACTAGTCAACCCCACAGGACTCACTCTCTCAGGTCTGCTCTCTCGGCCAGGTGGTTTCAAAATATCATCCACGTTCTTAGACTCAGGTTTCTTCTCAACCCGTGGAGCTGGAGGTGGCTGGTGGCTTATTGAAGGAGCTGGCAGGGGCATTCGCTCCTCTGGGTAACTTCTTCGTTCTCCTAGGATGCCAGCGGTTGAACAAGATTACTATTTATATAGTAATTATTTAAAATTTTAATGCTCTCCACTCCTCCTAATATATATATATATATGTTAATATATATGAGAACGAGTCACCAGCTTAGGAAAACTTATTCACATAAAATAGGTATGAATTGCTAGTTTATTTAAGTCTAATTTATAACAGTGAAAAACTAAAAGCAATCTAAGTGTTCAAAAATAAGAGTCTTACATCTTATTCACTTGATGAACTATCATAGAGCCATTAATATAATAGATTTACATACAGAAAATTATATACAGTATAGTATCAATGAGAACAAGCACAATAAAGAAACTGTATGCAGACTTTGTTTACAACTTCATTAATATGTATGTGAAGAGAGAATGAGAGGAAATATACAAAATTACAATGGCTGTGGTACGGTAGGTAGGTGGTAGGATTATAAGTGATTTTGTTTCTGTCTTCCAAAATTTCTTTAATAATGTAAAAAAGGAGATTTACATTTTATTTCATATGACTCTTTTTGGTGATAATGTTGCCATCTCTGAGAAATCTGTGAGTGTATTTCACTCTGAAAGTTTAAACCCAGAGCTACAATCAAAAGCATCTCCTGTAGTTTTCAATTCTCAGCATCTTTATAGTTAGTTAGGCACTAATCTACCTCCAAACATGGACGGTCCTTCATAGGCTGGTCGGTCAGACTTGCGATCATAGGAAGGCCTATCAAACCCTCCTCTTCTGGATGAGGAATGCTCTTTTTTGTCTCGATATGACTGAGTCCTACAAAGTTTGACAGGAAGTGCTTTGGTAAATAAAAAACATATGGCGGTCTCTTATAATGCAACACCATTATATGCCCAATTTTCTCTATGGGTAGTTACCATTCATAGTCAATATTTATATTTTTATTTTGCTTTTCCATTTAGATCTGCCTTGCATGCACACAGCCAGAGCTCACAAACAGCAAAAATTAATTGTCTGCCTATTAACTAAGCAATGATTACAACTCTGTTGACAATACTCTTTCCTTTCTCCATCTCCCATTTAACTCTCTGAAAGTCAAGCTTGCAAAACTCAAGAATCGAAGTCTCCTGAAAATTGGTACTCTTCCCTCTCCAAATTATACACACACATGCATGAGAAAAATACATCATTTACTAAATTTCCCTTAACTACACTGACTTTGGCTGAACTTAAGTATATGGTAATTTGCACACCCAGCAAAGATAGTTTTCACGGCATACCTATCATCTCTAGGTCTGCGTTCTCTGTCAAATCGATCCCGGTCATAGTCAATAACACCACGATCCCGGTCTCGATCTCTATGTGTCTCCCGATCCCTTTTGAAATCTCGATGATCTGCCATGACATTGCTTTGACGATCAAAATAAGGCTCACGATCTCTGTCTCTGTCGTAACGATCTCGTTGGCCTGCATGCTCTGCAAAAACAATTAATTTAAAGCTAAGAACTACATCCCTTTTTTCCTGAAATAAAAGCAGAAAAATACAAAATCTAAATTTAGAACTAGTATAAACTGCTGCCCTAAATTCAACGTATGAATCCTTTAGCTATATTAAAGGGAGGCCCAGATAATCTTACCAAAAGGAAAATCATATGATAAATAGGTCCAAAAAGGTTTAAAAATACTGATCTCCCTGAGACCTCTACCTGTTTCAAAAGTTGATCTTTCAGGTAGTGGATCTGGACGCAGAGTTATTCTTTCTCCATAGGGTATCTGTTCAACTTTATTAGTGGATATGTCTGGTAAACAAAAATAAGGATAAAAACACAGTAAGAGTGAAGCTTAAGGAAGCCAAAGTTGAAGCTGACAATTCCTCTAGAATCCTAAGTACAAGTCTGCCATTTTTACCTACCTCGGCCATGGCCATAATCAACAGTCTGCTGCACTGGTGGTGGTTTGGACATGGGTGGCATACCCATAGGCATTGGGCCAGGAGGAGGGATGGAAGGGTGAACAGGTGGGGGTGGTAACACTGGAGCAGATGGAATTGCTGCAGGTTCAGATTTAAATTCCGAATTCAGTCCCTGCTCATCATTTGTATCCCAGAGGCCATAGAAAGAATCTTCATCCCAGCGTTCTTGTTCCACAGCTGAAGTTTGTGGCTTTATCACTGGAGGAGGCGGTGGTGGAGGAGGAGGAGGGGGTGGTGGTGGCGGTATTGGGATAGGTGGCCTGGTCACAGGAACAGATGATCTTGCTGGTGGGGCAGGCGGTCTTACAATTGATCCTGGTGGCTTACCCATAGGAGGCGGTGGTCTGTAGGACCCTGGAGGCTGGAGAAGAGGGTAAATGGCTTAATGAATGAGCATACCATCATATGTTCACGTATCAGGAGAAACCTGGTTCTCACTACACTGAACTTATTCAAACTTCAAAACTTTCTGTACTTTAAAATACACCATCAGGGAGACAATATATGCAAATCACATATCTGATAAAGGACTTATATTGAGAATATAAAAATCTTTTAAAAGACAATCAAAAAATATGGCCATAAGATTTGCATATATTCTTCCAAAGATGATGTATGAATGGCCAATACCCCATGAAAATACGCTTAACATCATTAGTCATTAGAGAAATGCAAATTAAAACCACAATAAAGTACCATTTCATACCCAATAGAATGGCTATAATTGATAAAACCAGCAATAACAAATGATGGTGAGGATATAAAGAAACACGAAGACACTTAGGACTTACAGTTAGAAAGTAAAATGGTGTAGCCACTTTGGAAAATGTAGATTAGCTGTCGCCTGGGACCTGGGGTAGGAATGAGTATTAACTGCAAACTAGCACAAGGGACCTTACTGGGGTGATGAAAATGTTACACAACTGGATTATGGTAATGGCTGCACAACTTAGTAAATTTACTAAATATCACTGAATTACACACTTAAAAATGGACAAATTAGATGTATGTAAATTATACCTCAATTAGGTTGGTTTAAAAAAGGGACCAAAAAAACTGCCCTCAAAACTATCACCTCCTCCCTCCCTCTGTCCCGGCTGCCTTCTCCTCTGCTCATCTTCTCTCCTACCCATCATTTTATCACGAAAGTCTTCTTGCTTGACCAACCCTGGGCCGTGGCTGATTGCCTGGCCTCGATCTCACGTTCACCACTTCGTTTAAGAATCTC
This sequence comes from Bison bison bison, assembly GCF_000754665.1. Lineage (NCBI taxonomy): Eukaryota > Metazoa > Chordata > Mammalia > Artiodactyla > Bovidae > Bison > Bison bison. Next base: position 922,624 of record NW_011494940.1, read on the forward strand.
TGCTATAAAAAAAAAAAAAAAGAATCTCTGCTATAAACTCTCTCTCCACTCTAGTGACCTATCTCCTCCACAAAAATAGTGAACTTCCAGTGAGAGAAACAAATTCTAGCTAGGTCCCTCACTTGTATCCAGTTCATCTGGTTGACAATAGCTGTCTGTGGCAACACATGACATCAGTGACGGGAAATGACAAAACAAAGAAACCAAACGGACATTGAGTATTCTCTCTGACAAGCACCGGATGTCAACTGAAATGTGTATTACGGAAATAGTAGAATCTCTGGGAAGATAGGTCCTATCTACTTAATACTGAAATCCAATTGTCAAATTTTATTTTAATCTTTGCAAGTAATCTCTGATTTGAATACTCTTTATCCATTTATTTCTGTGTTTCTGCCTTGTTTGTTCTATTGACAAACACAGTGACGGTTACTTCAGGCCTTGGAAAGTCAATAATGCACATTACTTACATATTTACTCATACACAGGCTAGGCTTTAAAAACAAACTTTTTGAGTAGCAAAATTACATTTTGGCTAATGTTAGGAATGTCATTTATCAAGAGGCCAATACAGGCTAGAGTTAAAGACAAACGACTACTACCTAAAGATAAATTTTAGATTACGGCACTTTAAACTGTGTTAGAAAATGCCTTTGTATGGCAAAGCTACTGTATCTGGAGCACAGCTGTCCAGACATGTTGTGCGTATCTTAGGAACTCTTTGGACTATAAGTAAAAAGTGTTTTCTTCATAGTACCCAGTGATAGCAACACATACATTTGTGAAAAGCAAAACACCCCTACAGTATTTACATTAGAAAGGATTAATATCTATACCATAAATTCATAAGAAAAACCTGAAGAGTCAAATAGATAACAAAAATAGGATTTTTTTTTTTTTACAAGAAATGTAATTAACAAATACTGGAAAATAGTCATGTTCACTAATTATCAAAACTACCAAATATATTGTAACATTTTATTAAACTATTCAATCTACCAAAAATATTAAGTAGCTGATGCTTCTAAGGCTACAACACAGCTTTAGAGAGCTGTTGACTACATTACAGGAATCATTAAAAATGTCCTTGTTCTTTAGTCATTAAAAGGATTCCTAAAGGATCTTTAGGAATTTAAAAGTACTTTTAAGAAGATACCTAAAATAAGAATTTGAAGCATAATGCATTGTGGTTTGTAGAAAAAAAGAATGCAGATGTGAGCTTATACACAGAATGGGCAAACAACAAGGCACTACTGCACAGCTCAGAGGATACTAGCCAATATCCTGAGACAAACCGCAGCATGGAGAACATCTTAAAATGCACATATGTATAAGTACACATATATACACACACAGACATACATAGATATATGAATCACTTTGCTATACAGCAGAAATTAACACAACACTGTAAACCAACTATACTTCAATAAAAAAATACTAAAACTATTATGAATTTGATATAAAGACATTCATTAACATTACATTAATAAGAGTAAAAGATTAGAAACAAAGGTCTAACAGAAACAGAATAGTTTTAATAAACTATTATGCATCAAAAATATAAAGCATGTAGCAAAACATTAAAATGTTTATGATTTATCAAGTAAATAAAGCAGAAATGTGGATTTATAATCTAGAGCTTCTACTGTTTGCTAAGAAATACAGAGATAAAAGACATAGTTCCTATCCTTATGAAGAATAGGCAAAATAAGACAGAAGGCAAGACAGACAAGAAAACAGACAATCGAAATACAGGACCATAAGGGTTCTGGCAGAGAACTTAATCACGTGACTCTTTAACATAACTTCACTGCCTGAATTGGGGCATGATGTTCTATCCCTTTCCTTAGCTAAGACTAGGAGTTTGAACAGGTAGGGAGGCTAGGAAGCTCACATGAGCAGGGCTCACAGGGAATCCTTGCATAGTCCAGATGAAAAATAGGACTATCTGAACAAAAAGGATCACCAAGAAAATTTTACAGTTTTCTGAACACAGAGCCATATACGTAGTTCTGATGTGCTTGGTGTACTTAAACTGTAAGGGGAAAGCATTTCTGTCACACTTCCGACCATACTCCTAAGATTCTCAAAGGCTCATTACCATTAGCGTTTTTCACTTTTCCAGAATTTTCATTTTTTACAGAGGAAAATTATACTTATTGTAAAACAACAACAACAAAAAATCAATCGACATACAAACATACACAGTGAGAACCATTTCATTTTTCTGAGTACATTATTTTCCCGTACCGGATACAATCCAGGTCTTGAAGGTGTATTCTGTAATCTTGAATCCTGGGGTGGCAGATGGTCAGGCATTTGAGGCTCAGACCCATAGTCTTTCATCTTTTGAAGCTGTTCTTTCTGTTCTCTGTAAACAAATAAAATTGCCATTGTATTTAAGGCATGTGTTCTCCGTTCCTAAGTAACTATAATTAATATTGAAAAACAAAAAAGGAAACTAAACACCTTGTTTCAAACTCTCTATAGAGTACTCATAAAACATCTCCAGGGTAATACTTTTTTGTCTTTACGAGCTAACTTATCAGACATCTACAACCTATAAATAATGATAAGTTATGAAGATCTAGAAAGGATCGATTCTAGAACCTGCCTCTTCAGTCTGTTTTAGTATCTCACCTACTTGTCATGTTTTTCATTTATCCAACCAAAATCTCTTGCTGATTTTTTTTTCATTCAGTAGTCTTTAGATAAGTGGTTGAAAAATGGTGGCACGTGGGCCAAATGTACTTGGATATATATGAACACACAAAAAGGCTTTTTACAATTTGGCTTTCATTATCAATTTAAAAAATCTGTGCTAGTTGACACTATTTACAAAGCAAAAAAATACATACTTTTCAATATAAATTCAAACTTGCAATTAGGAAACACTGGGCCTACACTCCCACATGCCAGCAATCACTCAGTGGAGCAGCGGCTGCCAGCCTTAGATGAAGCGCTTTGCTACAATCCTCACACTCAGTAGAGTTAAACTGGCCCACTTTCACTCATTTTAGTTACCTGTCTGGTTCTGGTGGGAATTTTAGTTTAAGGCCCCTCTTGTATATGGTGAGAACAACGGGTAGCCTAAACCTTTAAAAACAACACTTCATGTTCCTAAAGAGTAATTATGTAACTCTTCAAGATTCTCTTTAAATGGCTGGTCAAATTCCTTTCACTTTGTCTTACATCCACAATCAACACATAACAACATGTACCACAACCTCTTCAGACCTTTTACAATTTTCTTCCTACCATTCTGCAAAGTGTAATGACCCAAGTGAACACAAAGGGTCAAGTGTAAGAAAAAGATTACTTTCTGCCTCATGTAACTCATATTGTGACTTTCCTGACACAATATGGCTGACGTGTATTCAACTGTGACCATTATTACCCATCATTTCACATATTTTGTTTAATTATGTGGCCTAGAAAGAGCTTTTTAAAAGGAATGATGAAGTAACTTTTATCCAGCATTTCTATACAAAGCAATAATGGATGAAAAGGAAATTTCAAAAAGGGAAGAAACCTTGGTAGCTGAGTAACATCAATCAGCTTAGTGTTCTCCTTAAAGAAAAAAGACTTTAGAGTTGGACAGACTTCAAATTCTAGGTTTACCAATTCTAGTAGCCAAGTGGTACTCTCTTGAGTCTTAGTGAAGCGAGAATACTACTACTTATCTTTGCAGTCCTTTAAGATAAGGATTTGAAATACGAAGATTGAGACGATAACACAGTAAATTATCAGCACAGTGCCAGCACAGAGTAGGTGTTAAAGATATCCATAATTTAAAAGTGAAAATAGTAGTAGCTAAGTGTTCCATAACATGCTTTCTACATCTTCATGAGCAATCTGGAAAAGTTAAATCCCTTAAAGTGTATCTTCTGTAGACCACAGAAATTTGTTGTGTTGCCTGAGGCATCTGATCTTTCATTTTATATGTATTTTTCCTCATCATACTTTCCCAGTTATAAAGCTTCAGCTATAATTTAATTGTCATAATCTACAAATATAGACCAGAATTGAAAAAATGAAAGAAACAATATACTGGAATATATAAAAAACTAACCATTAATTTATTTTTGCAAAAAATTTGCTAATTCATAAGAAATTATTCAAAAAGTAATTTCTCATTGTAATCTGTCAGTGACTCCTAAGGATTACATAAATCAATACATACAAAGCACTTAGTACAGTCCCTGGTATATAGCAAATGTGCAATAAATGTTAACCTTTATTATTACGGCTACTAATGGGAAGTATTATGTAGATACCTATATACATAGGTGATTGTAAGTCAAGAAATCTAAATTCTATTCTCCATTTCACAAAGAAAATATTTGCTTATATAGAAACAAGTAACAACCTCAAGCAGAGATAGCTGCTTCTGGTTATAATGAAAGATCAAACATTCCCAAAAGGAAGAATCAATAGTTAGACAAATCTGAGGCTGCTTCCAGGTAAACCATTCTTAGCTTCAAAAGAGAAAAATATAAATCCTTCCAACACTTTCCAAAGTTATACCAAAGATTAGTAAATATGAAGTCTATCAGATCTAGTAACAAAGAGGGGGGAATAAAGGATTTTACATACGAGCTCTGTGAAACCCAGAGTACCGGAAAGTTGAAGTCTGAACTTGACATAATCACAGGTATGACATGTCAGCAACATATCTATAAAAGTCAAGAATGGCTACCAAATTTTCATTTTTCAGGACATAAGTTTATAATTAACACAGTTCCTAAACAGCCATCCTACCCTAAAACAACGACTAGAAATTAAAATTAAAATTATGTGGTAAAAACTTAAAATGATTCCATTCAAATATATCACATCATCGTTTTAAAAAGAGAAGTATGCATGTGGCTTGTTCTAGAAGAAATGATCTTAAGTAGTCAACTTACCGAAGCATTTTCAGTTCTTGTGCAGCTTTCAGAATGATTTCATGCTGCCTCTGACTGAGAACCATTACCCCTCCAAGGCCTTGGTCAGAGTCTAAGTTTGCATCCGACCCCATCATTTCAGAAGAATGATGTGAAGGCATATGTTCCGCCATGGGGGAATGTCTATCCACATCAGATGGGTACCATCTGTCTGACAATCGTTCTCTTTCCCAGTCCATTCTGTCAGGAATATAATCTCGCTTTTCCCGCCAGATATCTCGTCTTTCTGGATACTCTCGGATCCTCAACTCACCCCTATCACGGAAATCTTGATCATACCCATGGTCTCGGTTTCTTTCTTCTCTCCATCTATCATCCCGGTATCTATCCATAGGTGGGAGAGGTGGAAGGGGTGGTAAAGGTGGAAGAGACGGAATATCTCGTTCACGAAACTGCGATTCTTGTTCATCCAGTGGTCTCCCATAATCTCTGTCCCACTCATTATCCAAATTTCTATCATACATATCCACGGGTCTTCCGATGCGGTCCACATCCCTGTCCATGTCCCTGTCCATTTCCCTGTTGTAGTCCTCGTCCATATCCTGATCTCTCTCCCAGTCATCCCACCATGGGCCTCGTCTATCCCCATCATGAGATCGAGATGGGGCTGAAAACCTGTCCTCTCTGTTATACGGATCTAGAGTATCATCTTGATAGTCATGTTCACATTCTCTCCAGTATCTCTCTCTATCCCAATCATCAAGTCTTTCTCGTTCCATTGGAGCATTTCTACCATCTAATGGGAACTCTTCGTGCCCTCTCTCTTCTCCATGGTTCCAAGGAGCCCTAGGAGGCTCATCTCGGTGATATGGATACATTTTTTCCCCACCGTCTCCTGGTTCTGGTCTAAATGGACCTCTGTCACGACCAAATTCTGGTCTTCCCAGTCCCCTCTCCCGACCACCAGGCCCTCGAGGCAGTCCCCTCTCCCTGCTCCCAGCTCTCCGGGGTGGCACTCTCTCTCTACTCCCAGGTCTTCGAGGGGGTCCTCTCTCCTGACTGCCAGCCCTCCGGGGTGGTCCCCTTTCTCGGCTGCCAGCTCTACCTCTGTCCTGGCTGCCTTGCAGACCACCTGGCACTTTCTCCCGACTGCTTCCCGGCCTCCCTCCCTCTGTCCCGGCTGCCTTCTCCTCTGCTCATCTTCTCTCGACTGTCTTCTCTTCTACCCATCATTTTATCACGAAAGTCTTCTTGCTTGATCAACCCTGGGCCGTGGCTGATTGCCTGGCCTCGATCTCTACTGACTAGTCCTTTATCCCGTGTGTCTTCCATTCTGCTTTGCCCAGGACCTCTGTAAGATGAGCTGCTGCCTTGATTGCCTTCTAACCTATTGTCTCTGTTATCTGGCCGAGGTAGCCCTTTATCTTGGTTGTTTTCTGAATGGGGCAGACCAATACCCAAAGGTTTAAAATCATTATCTGCAGTTAGTGATGATGATGTTGCTACTGCTGTTCCTCCCTCCATCCCCCCCGTTTTTGAGGGAAAAGTAGATTGAGAAGGTACAGCTTTATTTGCAAGGGGCACAGGGTGAGTAACAGCTTGGGATTTGTCCATTTGAGTCTCCATACTGTGAGAATCCTGGTCCCAATCAGAAGGCTCTATGGGCCCTTCCGAGACTTCGCTTTTAGGTGGCTCTTGCTGAGAGTCGCTTAGATTCTCATTTGACTGAGCCGCCTTGCCATCCTTTACATCTGCAGCAATGGGAAATGTAGCTGATTGCATTTTAAAATTCTTCTGCTGGTTACTACTGGTGTCTGCTAATGGTTCTTTGTTTCCTGGTTCTGCTTGTGACTTAGGTTGCTGCTGATGTTGCTGTCCAAAAGTTGGTTTGGGGCCTTTCCACTGTGGTCCACTCTGTCGAGGGCTGAGGGATGTATTGGGGGTAATATAGAACTGAGATGCTGGCCCCCGGGGAATCATTCCCCATTTGCTTTTAGTGCCCTCTGCTGGGTGACCTTCATATCTGGGTCTTGGCCCATCGGGGCGATTTCCTTCAAAACGAGGCCCTTTGGGTCTCGGTCCTTCACACCTTGACCCTAAATCCTCAAATCTTCGAGGACCATCAAATCTACAAGTAAAACAAAAGATATTACTCAAGACAGTAAAGCAGAAAAAAAATTTTTTTTCCATGTAAAAATATTTAAGGCAATCTTGCCTTAGAATTTTTTTTACAAAAATGACTGTTAGTCATTAAACAAATCCTGAGATACCAATATCTTAGAACCATTATGTTAAGGTGGCAGAGCTCAGAAGGTCTTAGGACAAATCTCCTGCAGCAAGTCACTGATATACTGAATTGTTAAAAAGCAATGATTAATATTGTGCCTTAATAAAGACAGAAAAGTCCATTCTTGTCAAACAGGGGGAAAAAAAGTCCCATAGCTAATTCTAAGAGTACTTTTAGAGTTAAATTATAACTAAAACCTAAAAATGAAACAATTAGCAATGTTAACATAGGATGAGTATAAATATTGTTGGAGCTAACATTATCATCTTGACTAACTGACAAAAGTTTAAAAAACAGCAGCCAGCTATGTCTTAAGAGCACGCCCCAACATTTAAAAATCTGGACCAAGATATTCTGCTATGGACCCACTTGCACATTTGATAAATATTTAGCGTATATCCTCTGTCGAGTACTACGCTAAATCCAAGAGATACAAGAATAAAATGTTCTTTGCCCTCAAAGAACAATTCTTTGTCCTCAAAGGGCTTACAACAGAAGAGAAAGAATCTAAGTGTAAATAATTGCCAAAAGATGCAATGACTAACATCTATCTGCATATAATAAGGACAACATAGGAGAGAATGGTCAACTCTCTGAGAGTGAAGGTGGTGTTGTCCCATAAAGGCTTTCTATAACAGAAAATGCTTTAGTTAACTCTTAAGAAACAAATTCTCAGAGACCAGGTTAACAGAGAATACTGGAGCTGATGCAAGTGGGTGGCAAGGATTTCTCAGGTTAAGGAAGTATTATGAGGAAAAGCAGAAAAACACATACCAGCATAGCATGTTTGGAAGTGCAGTTTGGCATGGCTGAAGGAAAGAGGAGACAAAGTCTGGGACGGCCGGGAAAGAAGGAGTGGAACAGCAGCACACCGAGAGGTAAGGTAAAGGGACAGGCAAGGTCAACTCCCAGAAGACCCTGTGTACCTCGGCGCCACAGACTATTGGTACTCCTCCAATACACATTTCCATTTTCTTACTGTAATTGAACCTCTCCATTTTTAGCAAGACATAAGGATAGCCAGACTAAAGACTCTCTTCCCCAAACTCTCTTGCAGGGAGAACTTGCAGCCCCCAATGAACTGACAGTGAAAATGATTTTTCCAGTGGTCATGTATGGATGTGAGAATTGGACTGTGAAGAAGGCTGAGCGCCGAAGAATTGATGCTTTTGAACTGTGGTGTTGGAGAAGGCTCTTGAGAGTCCCTTGGACTGCAAGGAGATTAAACCAGTCCATTCTCAAGGAGATCAGCCCTGGGATTTCTTTGGAAGGACTGATGCTAAAGCTGAAACTCCAGTACTTTGGCCACCTCATGCGAAGAGTTGACTCACTGGAAAAGACTCTGATGCTGGGAGGGATTGGGGGCAGGAGGAGAAGGGGACAACAAAGGATGAGATGGCTGGGTGGTATCACTGACTCGATAGATGTGAGTCTGAGTGAACTCCGGGAGTTGGTGATGGACAGGGAGGCCTGGCGTGCTGCAATTCATGGGGTCGCAAAGAGTTGGACACAACTGAGCGACTGAACTGAACTGAGTGGTAAACTTAAAGGGAAGAACACATTCTTCTCTTCATATTCTCTTTTTCATGCTGGCTCTGATATGGTGATGGGGCATCCTGAACCATGTAGATATGGACCACATAATAAGAGATGGTAAAGTAACAAATGAGAAGGAATCTGGATTCTTGACACTGTAGAGTCACCACATAAGTCCTAAAAGAGAACAAACCTCCAACTTGTTAAAACCGTGGACTTTGGATCTCTGTTATAACAGATGAATTAATTCAGCTGGATAAGGAGTTAGAGGGCTTCCCAGGTGGCGTGGGTGCTAAAGAAGCTGCCTGCCAATGCAGGAGACATAAGAGCCACGCAGGAAGATCCCCTGGAGGAGAGCATGGCAATCCACTCCAGTATTCTTGCCATGGGAGAATTCCCATGGACTGTAGTGTCCATGGGGTCGCAGAGTCAGACATGATTGAAGTGACTGAGCTTGCACAAAGAGTTAGAAATTACCTTAAGCACTCAGAGACGCTAAGTATCTTATTTTTAAAAGATTGCTCCAGCAGAAAAGTAGCAGATGGATAAGTGGGAAAAGTTGATGGTACACTGTCTCTACAGTCTAAGTAAGTGAAAGTGAAGTCTGTTCTAAGACGGTGACTGAATGAGGAAAAGGAGGAGATAAAAGTGAGAGATGTGAAGGAAGGTAAAGCTGATAAATTTTCTAACAGGTGCGATTTAAAATACTGGAAAAGGAAGAACTAGGATGGTTCCAAGGTTTCTGGCTGAGGTGATAGTGATGCCTTTCATGCCTCTAAAGAGAAACAGAAGGGTTTTTCTTTCATTAGTTAGGGAAATAAATGAGAGTAATAAATTCAGTTTCAGCAAAATATTTACTTCCTATCCCTATGACGTTAGGCTTTGCTGATCTGGAAGTCTCAGTTTCAAAGGGAGGAATGCTTCCATCGGGCGACACAAGGACTCTATTAAAACTTCAGTTCAGACTGCCATCTGGCCACTTTGGGTTCTGAATCGACAGGCAAAGAAGGGAGTTATTACTGTACTGGCTGGGGTGAGTAATACTGTCTTTCAAGGGGAAATTGGGTACTTTTTATACAATGAGGGTGAGGGTATGTCTGGAATGGAAGAGATCCTCCAGGACACTCCTTACTACCTTTCATGTCCTATGACTAAAGTCAAGACAAAACTACAATTACTCAATCCAGGCAGGGCTGAGAATACCTTAGACCTTTCAAGAATGAAAGTTTGGGACACTTCATCAGGCAAGGAACCTGGACAAGCTGAGGTACTCGCTGAGAGCAAAGAGAATATGGATTAAGTAGAGAAAGAAGGTAGTTATAAACACCAACTGAAATTACATGACCAGTTGCAGAAATAATGGGTGTGTAGAGTAGTTCTTCCTCAACATTTGCTATGAAATGTTTAAATATATACATATTTATTAGTCAGATATTTCTGACTGATTCTTCTTCCTTATCATCTAACATAAGATGTATTAGTACTAGCTAACTTTATATCTCAGAATTTCAGTCACAGACTATCAAAGAGGGGACGTGAGCCAGCTAGGGAGAACAAAGTTGATTTCCCCCAAAACAAAAAAAAACAGAGACTTTATAATCTTTTCTGGGAAAATGGTTAGAAGGTTTTTGGTTGTCCAGGGATAAATATTTCCTGTTAGATACAAAATCCCCCCCACCCTGTGACCCACCCTAACCAGAAACACAGAAGCAAGAGAACTCTGGGAAATGTACTTCAGC
>NW_011494940.1:933174-948547 GCF_000754665.1 Bison bison bison
GCCCAGTCAAGCTGACACAGAATCATCACAAGGAATTTAAAAATGCATAAACTCACCATAAACAGAGAGAAGGGGCAGCCAGCAGATGAGAATTTTGTTTTTAAACTCTAGACGACAAAGAACAAACATGAGTGGTGACACATGGAGCAAGAAGAAGCTGCAGTTTAGACTGCCGGGAGCAGAGGAGGGTACAATCAAAATGGGTCTGGCTTGCCCACAGAAACCCAGAGAAGGTCAAGATTCTCAGATGCCAGGGATGCTGGGGAAAAGACTAGGTAAGACCTGCGGCTAAAATGATGTAAATTAAAATCCATATTCTAAATCATCGATCAGCCATTCCCTGGGCTTGAACTGTCTCTAAATGCCTGAATTTGAGGGTCCCCTAGCATTAGCAGACAATCCTCTGGCCTCCTACAGCAAAGTCTGACAATTGATGAGCCCCCCTCCACATGCACAAACAGTGCCCCATCAGTTTCACTGTCTTCCTCTCAAGTATAAATGGACAACTAAAGATCACAATATATTTGAGGAATGCCTCCAAAATGAAAGGAAGAGAATATGGATCTGGAAGAAAGAGCAATAATGCAAAAAAGCAGAAGAGAACTTAAAAATAAACAACTCTCAAGTTAGTATCCTCAGAGAGAATTCTTAAGATATAGTATCAGTAAATCAAGAACAATTTGCTATATATAAAAAAGGATCAGAAGCAGAACTATAGAAATTATTTAATTCTCAAAATAAAAAAGGCAATAAAAGGACCAGAAGTATCTCAGAAAGTTTAACAAAATGAGAGAGAACAGAAAGAAATATAGCCGGTTCAAAATCCTACAAATCAGGGGTTCCAGAAAAAGAAAAACAGAAAACAAGAGAAAAAAATAAAGAAATAAATGAAGAAATAGGACAAAGAAATTTCCCAGAGTTAGACTCTAATTTCCAGATGGAAAGGGCCCAGTTCACTAAGTATCCAGTACAGTTAATAATACTGAACAAATACAAACCACTATAAAATATTAAAATAATGAAGATTAAATAAAAATTTTCTAGTAGTAGGGAGAAACCATCTAAAAAGGAAATGAATCAGAACAGCACAACAGTTATACTAGGTAACAGAAGAAAAGAGAATGCTTGCTGACCCTAAACACTGATCCTAAATTATGTTCAACTTCAATGGACAAGAGTTTAAGTAAACTCTAGGAGTTGGTGATGCCAGGGAGGCCTGGCGTGCTGCAGTCCATGGGGTCACAAAGAGTCGGACACAACTGAGCGACTGAACTGAACTGGAAACTATTAAATACTATGGCACTGGTACAAAAACAAACATACATATCAATGGAACAGAAGAGAGCACCCAAAAACAAACCCAGGAGCATGCAGTCACCTAATTCATGACAAAGGAGCCAAGAATATACAATGGAGATAGGATAGTCTCTTAAATGAATGTTACTGAGAACAGACAGCCACATGCAAAAGAATGAAACTGAACTACTACTGTATATCATACACAAAAATTAACTCAAAATGGATGAAAGTGTAAGACCTGAAATCATGAAACTTCTAGAAGAAACAAAAGGCAGTAGGCTCCTTGACATAGGTCTTGGCAATGATTTTTTGATTCTAAACATCAAAAGCAAAGAAACGAAAGCAGGCCTACATCAACAAGTAGGACTGCATCAAACTAAAAAGCTTCTGCTCAGTGAAGCAAACCATCACTAAAATGAAATGGCAGCCTACTGAATGGTAAAAAATATTTGCAAATCATGTATCTGATGGGCTTCCCTGGTGGCTCAGCTGGTAAAGAGTTGGCTTGCAAAGTGGGAGATTTGGGTTCGATCCCCTGGTCTGGAAGATCCCCTAGAGAAGGAAATGGCAACCCACTCCAGTATTCTTGCCTGGGAAATTCCATGGATAGAGGAGCCTGACAGACTACAGTTCATGGAATCACGAAGAATCAGACATGACTGAGCACGTTCATGTATCTGATAAAGGGCTAATTCCAAAATACAGAAAGAACTCATACAACTCAATAGCAAAATATGAAACAACCTGATTTTAAAATGAGCAGAAGATCTAAACAGACATTTTTCCAAAGCAGACATACAGATGGCCAAGAGATACGTGAAAAGATGCCCTACACCAATAACGGAAATGCAAATCAAAACCACAATGAGATGCTACTTCACACTTGTTAGAAAGGCTATTGTCAAAAAGACTAGAAATAACATGCATTGGTAAGGATACAGAGAAAAGGGAACCCTTGCGCACTGTTGGTGGGAATGTAAATTGGTGTAGCTACGATGGTAAACAGTATGGAGGCTCTTTGAAAAACTAAAAATAGAAATATCATATGACCCAGCAATTCCATTTCTGGGTATTTACTGGAGAGGAAAACGAAAAAACTAATTCAAAAAGACACATGCCCCTCAGCGCCCCGCCATGTTCACTGCGGCACTACTTAAAATAGCCGAGATACGGGAACAACTTATGTGTCCACTGATGAATGAATGGACAAAGAAGATGCAGCATACACATTAGATGGAATGTTACAAGAATGAAATCTTGCCATTTGTGACAATATAAATGGACCACCAGGGAATTATGCTAACTAAGTTAAATAAGTCAGAGAAAGGCATACCATATGACCTCTCTTAGACATGGAATCTTAGAAAAAAATTTAATTAATTAAAAAACCAAGCTCTTAGATACAGAGAACACATTGATAGTTGCCAGAGGTGGGGTGTGGGAGGTGGGAGAAATGGGTAAACTTTTTATTTTCTTTTGTTTTTTAGTTTAAATAAATTATAATAAAATATATTCAACCTCAAATTATATATTCAAATTATTAATCAAGTGTGAGGTTAGATTAAAACATTTTCAGGCATACAAGAATTCAGGGAACTTACTTCCAACCCACAATTTTTTAGTTAATTGAACAAGCACTCCAGGAAAAAGAGGCACTACACCACAAACAGAAAGCCATGAGACTCAACAAACCGTGAATCCAATCTAGAATAAGAGTCAAAGGAAATGACAGAATAATAGCCATATGACAGATCTTCAGAGCAGCCAACCAACCCAGGTAAAAGCAAGAGGATGCATGAATTTGGGAGAGAGAGCTCAAGAGAAAAAGATGTCGCTTTGGGGACTGGAGTTAAGAGGATTATTTAAAGATGTTGCAAGAAGAACAGCAACTGGAAATTCTAAAAAAAAAAGGTTACTACACTAAAGAAAATGTAATCACAGTATACTGCTTACCTCTATGAACAACATTACTTACTGATTTATTTTAGAATACTGATATAAATATCATTGGGCAAATGGGGTTACAGAATAGTAGAAGAACTAAATTTTACTTATCAGAACAGGAAGTAAATAAGTAGTATCTAAAATGTATAAATGACAAAAGGAACAGCACATTCTTTAGTACTATAAGGTAATTACCAAAAGAAACAGCTGAAGAATTAGAAGCTGTCCTTAGGAAACACATTGACAGTGGTTTGGAGCAGTGGGCAGTTGTTTCTCTTGATTTTTAAAAAAATTATATGCATGTATCATTTTTATTAACAATGGATTTAACAGACACACAAAGAGTGTTAGCTTTAACCAGGAAAAGGGCTTCTTCTGAGACCACAAGAACTATGAGGATGGCAACTGAAGTAGTGGTAAGGCAGAGAAGTAAATTTCACTGGGCCTGAAAGCCTTGATTCTCTGGGGCAAGGAGAAAAATTAAGGATACAAAGAGAAATAATGTTTGCTGAGACAGAGAAGGCAGCAATAGCACAGAATGTCTATACAAAATAATGAAGGCTTGACACAGCTATTGCTGGACAAAGGGGAAAGGAGCTGACCAACTGCTGGTCAAAGGTACACCACAGGAAGTCCAGGTTAGGATGCCATGCTTCCACTTTGTTCCCTAGTTGGGGAACTAATACCCCTCAAGCTGCATGACCCAGCCAAAAAAACAGTATGTCTCAATGCTAAGGATAGAGACCATATATTTATGAAGGAAAAAAGTATGCCATTTCAGGCTTTGTGATGATTTGGTTCCTTTTCTTGAAGTTACATTCATCAATTTATTAAAGTGCCTAGAATAACACGTTAGGCCATTAAAGATGTGTAAAATCATCTGTTCTGTATTCAATTCAGGAATTATTAGCTCCTATCAGCTGTAAGAGAAGACTATACACAATATACAAATCAGTCTAAGAACATTCTTTAATATGTTAGGTAGTATTATAATCAACTTCAGAATGAATAAACTATTTTCTAACTAAACTGTGAATGCCCTGAGAATTTTACCCATAACTGAGATATTTGGCATATGCAACATTTATTGAACCCCTACTAATTGTCAAGTATTGTGTTACTGCTGTAAATAACTTGATACCTAACCGCAAGGAGTTCATAGTCCGTAAGAAGAATGAGACAAGTAAATCAGCAATCAGAACAATTTGATAAATGTGGGACACGCTGGTCTTGCTCACTGAAGTATTCCCAATGTCTGACTCACTGAAGGTTCTCAACACATTAACTATAGAAGTCCCATCCCCAGGGCAGGAAAAATAGGAATCGATAAAGCAAAAGATGATATAAAAGGGATTAAGAACAGAGAGCAGAGCACGTGCAAAGGCCAGAGGAAAGGATAAAGGAAGCAGGAAGCACTAAAAGGTGTGAAAATAAATAAATGAACAAGGCAGAAAAGCTGTAAGAGGTAATGAAATCACTTGTGTAAACCTCACGCCTGCATATATAATACAGTGTCCATGAAAGGGGAGGGTGTTTTGCTTTCACATTAAATTGCTGACCAGCAGCCAAGCAACATCATTTTATTTTTATTTTGGTGGTCAGAAATATGTTAAACCAACTGAAATATACTTTCAACACTACATACAAATGGCAACCAATTTTTCAAAGTTCAAGGATGTTACAAAATGTCAAACTATCAAAACCTTTTTGATTTATAAAAGTAAAGAACTTTTCGGTCCTTGGAACAAATATGTTAAAAGTTACTCATATTAAACATATGTACAAAAATAAGCCATCTTCACATCAACACAATGAAATACTATGACCTTTTTGACATATAAAAATGTATTGGAAATAAAGTACAAACAGCACACACCTGCTCAATCACACAAAGCACACAATGCACACTGGCTAGACGAAATGAAAAAGAGACAAATATCTGGGGTTTAAATATTTTGAAAAGTTTTGCTTGTATAGTTAGGTATTTCAGAAACTTCTAAAAGATAAATTTAATCCTGTTTTTTTTTCCTCTTAGCTTCCTTTGTAAGTATCTATGTCATTAAATATTTACTGTAAACATTAAAGAAAATCCTAAAACTAGGCATGAGACCATTAGAACTAGGAACAAAAATTTCAAAATGCGATACAAAAAATATAATCCAAATTGGGTACAAAAACTTAAGAGGGATATAGAAATATAAATACCCTTAAACAAGATAATAATGTCTGATTATCACAATATTTATATAAACACACTCACATCAGCAGATCATGGTAATCACAAGATGCTAAATTCTGGAATCAAATGCCTGCCCTTTTGGTTTTCACGTCAAATGCCATTTTCTAATATGTATAACTAAGATCTTAAAATCAAAATTCCAAAGAGAAGTAATCATTATAAACAGAAACAGCCATGAAAATGGAAGAATTAAGAAAAAGTATGGTATTAATAGCCCCTTGCTAACAGTTACAGAATGGAAGAGGTCATATTTCCAATCCTAAAACTAACAACAAGTGGGTAAAACTGATCTGAAACCTTGATATTATAAAAATGTCAGTTCTTCCTCAATATCATCAATAGAACCTATACGATGTTCATCAAAATTCCACCAGTTTTTTTTTTTAAACTGACAAGCTGCTTACATTATAGGGGAAATAGAAAGGACCAAGAATAGTTAAGATAATCTAGATCAGGGGTCAGCAAGCTACGGCCCATGGGTCAAACCCAGTTAACAGTAATTTTAAAAACATTTTATAGGCTAAAGAAAGGAACAAAGAAAAATGTTTGAAAGAGACTAAATGTGGCCCACAAAACCGAAAAACATTTACCACCCGGCCCTTTCCAGAAACAGTTTGGTCACCCCTGATCTAGAAACACAGACCTGGAGGACGCACACTAAGAGATGGCAGGATTCACTCTGAAGCTACAGAAATTGAAACTATACGACACTGGTGGAAGGACAAACAGACCAAAGAAAGAGTCCACAGACAAATCCACACATGTATTCACTTATGATGAAGGAGACACTGCCAAGCAGTAAGAAAAGGATGCTTTTTTTCAGTAGATGGTACTGGAGTCAACTTGACAGCCACATGGAAAACAATGAACTTTATACCCTGTCTCTTACCATACGTTAACCAAAAAAAAAAACCAACCAATTCTATATGGATTGTTGATTTTAAAATAAAAGGTAAAACAATAAAAGACAAAATACAATAACATATTTATGACCTTAGAGTAAGCAAAGATTTCTTAAACAGGACATGAAAAAGCACAAATCATAAAGAAAAGATCAGTAAATTAGACTACTAAATTAAAAAACCAAGAATATCTATTAATCAAAAGATATCATTAACTCTTAGGGTTCATTTCAGCTCACTGGATCCAATTTTAGTTTTTAAATTTTTTTTAAACAGTTGTTTTTAAGGACTGATAGTTCATGACTTTATCTCTTACAGGCCTTCCTAAGAACAGAGAGAAAATTCACCTTTTGAAAAACAGAACTATCTTGCAATTACCATATAGGTTCATTGAATTCTTTCATAAATCTAAGACATATTACGGGATCTTCAGTGACTTTTTTTCTATATAATGAAATATTTTGTGATTTGCTTATCCTAGAATTCATTATTATTCATCATTACTTATCACTTACCCCCAACTACGCTAAAGGTTAGAATATAAAGACAGCAAAGGAACGACAAAACTGTGAAATGAGTTGTCGCCCCTCCTGGATCGCCCAAATATTGCAGTTTGCTTTTAGGCTTCATTGAGCACAATTGAGAACTGAGAAATTTTCATATCCTGACAAAGAAAAGTGTCAGAGAAAGTTGTGTCAAAATTATTAGATGAAGTAAAGATAAATGCAGACAGCTATACTCCAGGTTCTAATAAAAACGTGAAATTAATCATACAAGCGAATCTCTAAAGAGTCCTTGGATGACAATATTCTAGATAAATATTCTCAAACTCGAGAGAGGATGTGAACAATATATTTCTAAGGACAGAAAGGAAATATGGCATTGTCATCCAGCTATTAAACAGAAAGACTTCCTCATGTATCTTTGGCCAAGAACCTAGACCATTTTGCTTTGCTCAAAGAATACATGACACAATTATTTCATCTTCTATAATGTTTCTGTGCCAAAATTTACTTGATGCAAAGATTTTTATTCTTTTAAAGTTTTATTAAAACTTCTAGTAAGTTGTTTTCCTTATCCCTTTATTCGTACTTCTGTACGTTATTTATAAAGTTACTTTTAAATTAAAAAAAATAAAAAGGTTCCACTGGACCATCTAGATGGAATAGTGAAGACTAATAGTTTTCTAGTATCCTGAAGGATAAGAATGCAAAAAGTGCTGCTGAGTGAGAAACAGTCAAGACAATTTAGACATAGGATATACAAAGAACTGGTATCTAGTCTATATAAAGAACTCCCACAAGCCAGTAAGAAAAAAAACATAACCCAACAGAAAAACAGGAAAAAGACTTGAACCAGCATTTCACAAGAGGAAATCCAACTGAATGATAATCAAATAGAAGTCAATTTCATTCGTCATCAGGGAAATATAAATTAAATCCATATTACAGTATCACTAAACACCCACCAAGATTACTAAAATTTAAAAGTTCATTAATACCAAGTGTTGATGAGGGGATAAAAAAATTGCAGTACAGAAACACTGATGATGAGAGTATAAACTGACACAACCACTTTGGAAAACTGACCATATTTATCAAAGTACAATATTATTCATACTCCTATGACAAAGCAATTCTAATCCTTGGTGTATACATCTAAACAAAATTAAGTACAAACACACATGCACACATACACACGTGCATATCTAAAGGGACATATATAGCACCAAAGAAACAATGCAGTGTTATGCCAAAAACTTAAATGACTATCAAATTAGAATGGATAAACAGATTGTGGTATATTCATACAATAAAATACTGTATAGGAATGAGAATGAACAACACTAATGAATCTCACAATAATAAAATGTCACGTAAAAGATGTCAGACTTAAAAGAGTACACATAGCATGAGTCCATTTACCAAAATACAAATTTCAGAAATAGGCAAAAGTAACCTATCACGTAAAAGTTGGTATAGTGGTTACCTTGGGATAAGGAAAAATGGGAAGCGGCATGAGCAAGACTTCTCAGTTCAGTTCAGATGCTCAGTCGTGTCCAACTTTTTGCAATCCCATGGACGCAGCCCGCCAGGCTTCCCTGTCCATCAACAACTCCAGGGAGTTTACTTTAACTTATGTCCATTGAGTCAGAGATGCCATCCAACCATCTCATCCTCTGTCGTCCCCTTCTCTTCCTGCCTTCAATCTTTCCCTGCATCAGGGTCTTTTCAAATGAGTCACTTCACATCATGTGGCCAAACTACTGGAGTATCAGCTTCAGCATCAGTCCTTCCAATAAATATTCAGGATTGATTTCCTTTAGGATGGACTGGTATGACCTCCTTGCAGTCCAAGGGACTCTCAAGAGTCTTCTCCAACACCACAGTTCAAACGCATTAATTCTTTGGTGCTCAGCTTTCTTTACAGTCCAACTCTCACATCCATACATGACAACTGGAAAAACCATAGCCTTGACTAGACGGACCTTTGTTGGCAAAGTAATGTCTCTGCTTTTCAATATGCTATCTAGGTTGGTCATAACTTTTCTTCCAAGGAGTAAGCATCTTTTAATTTCATGGCTGAAGTCACCATCTGCAGTGACTTTGGAGCTCCAAAAAATCAAGTCTGTCACTGTTTCCACTGTTTCCCCATCTATCTGCCATGAAGTGATGGGACCGGATGCCATGATCTTAGTTTCTGAATGTTGAGCTTTAAGCCAACTTTTTCACTCTCCTCTTTCATTTTCATTAAGAGGCTCTTTAGTTCTTCTTTGCTTTCTGCCATAAGGGTGGTGTCATCTGCATATCTGAGGTTATTAATATTTCTCCTGGCAATCTTGATTCCAGCTTACGCTTCATCCAGCCCAGCGTTTCTCATGATGTACTCTGCATAGAACTTAAATAAGCAGGGTGGCAATATACAGCCTTGACATACTCCTTTTCCTATTTGGAACCTGTCTGTTGTTCCATGTCCAGTTCTAACTGTTGCTTCCTGACCTGCATACAGGTTTCTCAAGAGGCAGGTCAGGTGGTCTGGTATTCCCATCTCTTTCAGAATTTTCCACAGTTTGTGGTAATCCACACAGTCAAAGGCTTTGGCATAGTCAATAAAGCAGAAATAGATGTTTTTCTGGAACTCTCTTGCTTTTTCAATAGTCCAACAAATGTTGGCAATTTGATCTCTGGTTCCTCTGCCTTTTCTAAAACCAGCTTGAACATCTGGAAGTTCACAGTTCACATACTGTTAAAGCCTGGCTTGGGGAATTTTCAGCTTTACTAGCGTGTGAGATGACTGCAATTGTGCGGTAGTTTGAGCATTCTTTGGCATTGCCTTTCTTTGGGATTGGAATGAAAACTGACCTTTTCCAGTTCTGTGGCCACTGCTGAGTTTACCAAATTTGCTGGCATATTGAGTGCAGCACTTTCACAGCATCATTTGTTAGGATTTGAAATAGCTCACCTGGAATTCCATCATCTCCACTAGCTTTGTTTGTAGTGATGCTTCCTAAGACCCACTTGACTTTGCATTCCAGGATGTCTGGCTCTAGGTGAGTGATCATACCATTGTGATTATCTGGGTTGTGAAGATCTTTTTTGTATAGTTCTGAATATTCTTGCCACCTCTTCTTAATATCTTCTGCTTGTGTTAGGTCCATACCATTTCTGTCTTCTATTGAGCCCATCTTTGCATGAAAAGTTCCCTTCAGTTCAGTTGAGTCACTCAGTCGTGTTCGATTCTTTGCAACCCCATGAATTGCAGCACTCCAGGCCTCCCTGTCCATCACCAACTCCCGGAGTTCACCCAGACTCACGTCATCGAGTCAGTGATGCCATCCAGCCATCTCATCCTCTGTCGTCCCCTTCTCCTCCTGCCCCCAATCCCTCCCAGCATCAGAGTCTTTTCCAATGAGTCAACTCTTTGCATGAGGTGGCCAAAGTACTGGAGTTTCAGCTTTAGCATCAGTCCTTCCAAAGAAATCCCAGGGCTGATCTCCTTCAGAATGGACTGGTTGGATCTCCTTGCAGTCCAAGGGACTCTCAAGAGTCTTCTCCAACACCACAGTTCAAAAGCATCAATTCTTCGGCACTCTGCTTTCTTCACAGTCCAACTCTCACATCCATACATGACCACTGGAAAAATCATAGCCTTGACTAGATGGACCTTTGCTGTAATGTCTCTGCTTTTGAATATGCTACCTAGGTTGGTCATAACTTTTCTTCCAAGGAGTAAGCATCTTTTAATTTCATGGCTGCAGTCACCATCTGCAGTGATTTTGGAGCCCAGAAAAATAAAGTCTGACACTGTTTCCCCATCTATTTCCCATGAGGTGATGGGACCAGATGCCATGATCTTTGTCTTCTGAATTTTCTTGAAGAGATCTCTAGTCTTTCCCATTCTATTGTTTTCCTTTATTTCTCTGCACTGATCACTGAGGAAGGCTTTCTTATCTCTCCTTGCTATTCTTTGGAACTTGCATTCAAAGGGGTATAGCTTTCCTTTTCTCCTTTGCTTTTTCTTTTCTCTTCACAGCTATTTGTAAGGCCTCCTCAGACAGCCATTTTGCTTTTGGGCATTTCTTTTTCTTGGGGATGGTCTTGATCCCTGTCTTCTGTACAGTGTCACAGACCTCTATCCATAGTCCTTCAGACACTCTATCAGATCTAATCCCTTGAATCTATTTCTCACTCCACTGTATAATCGTAAGGGATTTGATTTAGGTCATACCTGAATGATCTGGTGGTTTTCCCTACTTTCTTCAATTTCAGTCTGAATTTGGCAATAAGGAGTTCATGGTCTGAGCCACAGTCAGCTCTTGTTTTTGCTGACTGTATACAGCTTCTCCATCTTTGGCTGCAAACAATACTATCAATCTGATTTCGGTATTGACCATCTGGTGATATCCAGGTGTAGAGTCTTCTCTTGTGTTGTTGGAAGAAGTGTTTGCTATGACCAGTGCATTCTCTTGGCAAAACTCTATTAGCCTTTGCCCTGCTTCATTCTTTACTCCAAGGCAAATTTGCCTGTTACTCCAGGTGTTTCTTGACTTCCTACTTTTGCATTCCAGTCCCCTACAATGAAAAGGACATCTTTTTTGGGTGTTAGTTCTAGAAGGTCTTGTAGGTCTTCATAGAACTATTCAACTTCAGCTTCTTCAGCATTACTGGTTGAGGCATAGACTTGGATTACTGTGATACTGAATGATTTGCCTTGGAAATGAACAGAGATCATTCTGTCGTTTTTGAGACTGCATCAGACACTATTAATTTCTATTTCTTGATTTGAGTAGTGATAACATGGGCCTCGGAGAAGGCAATGGCACCCTACTCCAATACTCTTGCCTGGAAAATCCCATGGACGGAGGAGCCTAGTGGGCTGCCATCTATGGGGTCGCACAGAGCCAGACACGACTGAGCGACTTCACTTTCACTTTTCACTTTCATGCATTGGAGAAGGAAATGGCAACCTGCTCCAGTGTTCTTGCCTGGAGAATCCCAGGGACGGGGGAGCCTGGTGGGCTGCCGTCTATGGGGTCGCACAGAGTCGGACACGACTGAAGCAACTTAGCAGCAGCAGCAGCAACATAAGCCTAGCTATTCATGAAAATTTACTAAGGTATACACTTATGATTGTGTATATCTCTGTATGTTACTCTTCAATAAAAAAGCTTTATTACTGAAACTAAAAGACTCTTGGAAACCAACATCCACTAACATGACAATTTACTGGAGCAGGGGTAGTCTTCTACAAGACTTGGTGAGTTCAATGATACATACACACATATACAGTTTCAAAAAGTTGCCTCAGAATCTCAACAATGTGGTATGCTATTTACATATAATGCAGTTATGTTACTTGAGTTCTTGTAAACCTTCAGTTTTTAGAAAGCAGTCTAAATCCAGATTTTTCAGAAAACTGTTAGCAGGATTAAGGTAAAAAATGTGAGCAGCATCTAATTCAGGGACAAAAAATGCCATTCTTATCAAAGCTGCAGGTGGAAAAAAGCTGGGAAAGGGTATCTCATACCTAAAAGCAATGTAACCTCCATTCACCAAGATTTCAGCAGACTGGAATGCAGGCCCAAACCTAACTAGATAAAATATAAAGTCTTAGAAAAAGAAAAAGACCAAAAACTGTACAAGTTCAGGGTGAGAGAGAACAGTAAGATGAAACAGTAAGATGTTTAATAACAGAAAGATGAAATAGTAAGAATAACAGTAAGATGAAAAAGACCTAGGAGGCCAAACTGACGTTACGCTCAACACGAGTCAACACCATGTTGACTGAAGCCACCCACCCCCCCATAAAAAGCAGTATGTTCAGCTATATAAGTACATTCTTTGCGTCAAAGTTAGTAACAGGCCTATGGTCTGCTCCATCTAAGTGTTCATTCTGAAGCAGACTGACAAACCAAAAGCTCTTCAAAGGACCATCAACAATAAAGCAGGAGAAAGCTAGGCACCATGAACATTATAGCAGGAGAAGGCTAGAACCCATGTTAGTGTGAAAAGAACAGAACTTCAGCTTATGTGATGGCAGGGCAGAACGGTTAAGGCCGGTGGACGGAGACAAGAGGATGGTCTTTAAACAATGGTAGGTACACACTGAAGAACGGGATAATTCATTATGTACTGCACCACACAGGCAGATCTAGAATCAACGTGTAGAAGTCAAGGTAACATACTGATACTCAATGTAACAAATAAAGTTTCTAGAAAACTGTATAGGGCAGTGCTGCTTACTGCAGTGGCAACGCTGAACATCATCAACTGCTTGTCACAGGAAGAGCAAAGGACTTAAGAGTGGATCAGAAAGCCTTGGATTCTAACCCCACCTCAACCATTTATTTGCTATGACATCCAGGGCAATTTATCTGTAACCTCTCCGAATCTCAGCTCCCTTTACCCATTTACTTCATAAGATGATGGAGAAGAACAAATTAGGTAACATGTGCAAGACCCAGGATGACAAACTAAAACGCAACACCAAGGTGAGTTGCTAAAGAGGGAAAACTGCACTGTTCAATTGCTAAGATACTCCTAGTGCTGAAATTATTAACTGTACCTTAAGGCAAGAAAAAACTTAGAATAGGTCCTAAATTTACAAAATTAAGATTTTGGTAGGCAGAAGAGAGAAAACATTATTATGCCAGAAAGAAAGGGAGCAGGAAACCTATGCTGTATAGGAACAACACAGGTTACAAGAATGTCACACAGCAAGTCAGTTACCAGATCTAAAAGGTAATGCTCTCAATCCAGGAGTTAAACAGGAATTCAAATCAAGATGAAACACGTGCCAAATAAGCCAAGACTACAAATGCACTTCTAATCACTGACAGGATGAACATCATTGAATCACAGCATTAAACACAGTGCTTAACTAGCGCTCTTGCTCTTGGGACCCTCTAATCTCAGCCCCCACTGTTGCATGCAGGTTCACCTCCCCCACTTTATGATCCTGAGCAAGATACCCAATCCTCTCCACCCCTAGTTTATAAAGCGTAAATGTAGGGATAAACCTGTCAAGTTCACAATCTATCAAGAAGACTCCATGGGATAATATATATAACGCTTCTGAGAAGACTTCTGGTACTCAAAGGAATTCATGTCAATTGCCTCTAACTAGCTTTCATTTTTGTATGGAGTTTTGTTTTCTGAATATAAACTTGGGGAATAAATAAAAGACATATTTTGTTTTCAAATATTTAATTTAGGTAATGTAGATCCATCAACAGAGATGGGAAAACTAATCAATACTGATAAGTGAAAAATCAAGTTATGAAATATTACTTAGTATGACTCAATTTTTTATAACATATGTTTTAAAAATTATCTCCAGATGGTAGAATTAGGTGACATTTACTTTTTTCAATACTTTCCTATTCTGTCTACATTTTGTGTAAGGAGTATATATTTCCAGTACAATTTCCAACTGGAAAAAATTCTGATTGAAAATGTTTTTCTATAAGAAAATTATCATTTAGGCCAACTTTAGGGAAAAATATTTCTACAAATTTGGAAAAATAAATTTAAGCCCTTTTAAAAGGTAAAAGAAAAAATTTAGAATCTATTGGTAAATATTTTTTGTGCTTTTCTAAATAAAAATGTGGTTCAGACAAGAGAAAAATATCTCCTAAAGAGAGGAAAATATAAAGGATAAAAGTTCCATGGGGGCAGGAATTTTATCTGTTATGTTATATTCACTGCTAGAAGCACAGAGCAGAAACTTAATAAATATTTGCTGAACAAATGGATAAAAGTCCTGTTTACCCTTAAATTTCACTGCCTATTTCACTAGATACTTATACATTTTTCTCTCTAACAGCTAGCGTATCATCTCACAAAAAGAAGTTACCAATCCAGTTATTTGTCAAATCAACAAAGAGTAAAAAAGATCAATAAATAAATAATGATTTTGAAGCTGAAAGTCAAAGTCACTAAGAAATTGGTAAGCATTATTTTAAAACCACTACATTCATCCTGGAATAAAATCTCTACATGTAAGATAAAAGCAGTGACATCAAGGAAAGGGGGTATGTTGCCATTTCTAGATTTCATTACGCCATGTCTAATGAGTGAATAATACTAACATTATGCATTGTAAATCAAGAATATATATAAAAGTATAAAAAGAATGTAAACGCCTACTCAACCTACAGCAGCAAAACAGCCACCATCCACCCCCCATTCCTTCCCACCCCTCCCCAAATAAAAAGGCAGACCTACCTTGGGCCTCTTGGACCTTCCAAGTAACTGCTTCTAGGAGGATCTGGAAGCAGTCCACCTGACCTCCCTGGCATATCCTTGACTGTGGCGAGTGGCTGAGATGGAGCAGCTGAGGACTCCCCAAGTCCTTGCTCAGATGAGAACGAACTGTACGGCAGAGCAGACTTGCTCAGAGGAGCTTTGGAATTCACTTGGTCTGATGGGCCAAGGGCTGACTGCAGTGGAGGGTGGTAAACCGAGGGTGGGGCTGAACCAAAAGACAC
>NW_011494940.1:948671-948829 GCF_000754665.1 Bison bison bison
GACACAGGGGTGGGCAGCAGCGCTGGTCGAGGTTTCTCGGGAACTTGTGAGTTCTGGGAGCTGGAGGCGGGTGGAACTGGGGCCGCTGTCAAGGGAGGAGGCATCCCCTGGGGAACTCCAGGGGGAGGGATGCCTGGAGGAGGTGTGGCTGAAGAGAG
>NW_011494940.1:948929-958913 GCF_000754665.1 Bison bison bison
GGTGGGGGGAGGACAGGCGGCGGCCCCGTGGAAGAGAGAGACGGAGGCATCACTGGAGGGGGCACAGAGCTCGGCAGAGACGGTGGCATCACGGGTGGGGGCATGCCAGGTGGTGGGACTGACGGCAGGGCCGGGGGCATCACTGGCGGCGGCAGCGACGGTGGCAATACCGGCGGGGGCATTGTTGGCGGGGGCGGAGGCATCTGAGAATAGGGGACAAACGGGGGCGGCATGGACATGTTCCCCATGTACTGGTTCTTCACGTTCTGAAGTGCGCTGACTTTGTCCTGGAGATAGGTCTGAGTGGCTTTCATGTGTCCCTGCCACGTCTTCCACTGCTTCTCATACTCCTGGAGCTGATCTTTGTGAGGGTAGGAGTGGAGCTGCTCCTCCCACAGCTGAAACTCCCGCTCCCATTCTTGGTAGAGGTGTTGGAACTGCTGCTGCTGCATCTCGTAGTGCCGCAGCTGCACATCTACGGACATGGTCTACAAACAGAGGGATGCAAATGATTGTTAAGACATTCACAGAAGGGAAGTAATTTTAAGCTGAAATATCAAGGAGTCAAGGGTGTTTAAAGCCTTAGGAACTCGGACCACAAGACTAAGGAAGGCTAAGGATATGCTTGTTAAATCCCTTCAACAATGATCATTCGCCTTTCTCCTTTTAACTTAATTATGTAAGTTATCACAGAGTCAAAAAAAAAAATATCAACTGGACATCCTTGGTGGTGCAGTGGGTAAGAAATCTGCCTGCCAATGCAGGGGACCCGAGCTTGATCCCTGGTTGGGGAAGATCCCACATGCCCACAACAAACCCCATGTGCCACAGCTACTGAAACCCATGCGCCTAAAGCCTGTGCTCGGCAACAAGAGAAGCCACCGCAATGAGAAGCCCATGCATTGCAGCTAGAGTAGCCCCCATCCTCTGCAACTAGAGAAAGCCTATGCAGCAACAAAGACCAGGCACAGCCAAAAATAAATCAATTAAAAAATAAATAAAAGGATATGCTTAAAAAAACCCAACTAATCACTAAAGCAAACACGTATCTCAGCAGTTTTTAATATTACATATGGATCATTTTAATATTATTACTGAAAATGATCTGTTATAGACGTAAGTTTATACCTCAAAGATACAAGACATACAAGGATCTAAGTCACTTCATCTTTTGTGGTGTATTTGCACAGGCTTTCTGGGGTGGTTGCTTTGATCTTGTCAGTAGATTTTTGCTTGTCATACTTTTTAGGCAAAACACAGGTTAACTTGAAGCAACATAGGAAGTTCTGGTTCTTTTCTTTCTTTTTTTTTTTTTTTTTTTGCTGTGCCATGTAGTATGTGGGATCTTACTTTCCTGACAAGGAATTGAACTCTCAGCAGTGAAAGCTCAGAGTCCTAACCACTGGACCGCCAGGGAATTCCCTGTGTTTTTTTAAACTGAAATATAGTTAATTAACGATATTGTGTATCAGGTGCACGGTATACACACACACATACACACACACTCTCTTTTTCAAAATCTTTTCCATTATAGGTTACTGTGAGCTAGTGAATATAATTTCCTGTGCTCTGCACTAAGTCCTTAGTGTTTACCTATTTTACAGACAGTAGTGTGTTATCTTTTAAAATCCACAGGTGACAAATGTGACAAACAACTACTTGGGCACTCCAGGGGGAACATCTGATACTTTTCCTTCATCACACTTAAATCTCTTTCATGAGAAACAAATCCCTTAAGCATCTGGGACAACTTTCCACATGTCTGTGAGGGAAGCTCTCACCTGGATGTGCGGCGGATGTTGTATAACCTGCTGGTACTGCTGCAGGATCTGCTGGAGCTGAGTGTGCTTCTGCATTATTCCCTGGTACTGGAAGCCAACTCGATGCTGCTGGTGCTGCTGCCAGTGTGCGGCTGCAGCCTGCAACTGCTTCAACCTGGCATCTTCTTCCGGGTCCTCAGACTGAAGGTGAAAGAGGGGGTATGCTTTATTCTAACCATAAACAGTTTTATTCTAAGTCATAAACAAGAAACATGAATATGTAATAACGTATTATGCTATAATAGTATGGTATCAGGAGAAGGCAATGGCAACCCACTGCAGTACTCTTGCCTGGAAAATCCCATGGACAGAGGAGCCTGGTAGGCTGCAGTCCATGGGGTCTTGAAGAGTCAGACACGACTGAGCGACTTCACTTTCACTTTTCACTTTCATGCATTAGAGAAGGAAATGGCAACCCACTCTGGTGTTCTTGCCTGGAGAATCCCAGGGATGGGGGGCCTGGTGGCCTGCAGTCTATGGGGTCGCACAGAGTCAGACACGACTGAAGCAATTTAGCAGCAGCAGCAGTATGGTATCATAAAGTCCAGAATCCCTGCAACTCTGGCTGAGAAAAGCTATTCTATCTTTAGATAAAATACTTAGTTCTGTTAAAATCTTACTGTCTTATCCTGTGATCATGAATACTAACACAAAGGAATTTACAAATCCCACAGTCTTTGCTGTAATAATCACCTCACTGTTCCTCAATAGGATAACCATTTCCCCAGCAGAAAGTAATCCACAGTTAGTGTCCTTTCCACTATATGAGAAACCTCTTTTTCACCGTTAAGTCACTTTTCACCAGCTGACTACAGTGTAATCATTATGTTTCATTAATGTTTCTACATAAGGCTCTTGGGAGAACAATGACCTTTGGACCAATCTGAGGACTTTCCATGTGCCAGCCAGTAGGTTAAGCTTCAAGGATTATCACATTTAATGCTTCAATGGCTCTATAAGAAAGCTACAATTTAAATATGCCCATTTTTTAGATGAGGATATTGAAGCATAGAATGGTGAACTAACTTGCTCAGAGTCACCACCAGTAAGTAGCAGTGCCTGGACTACAGCCCAGGCAGTTTGACAATAAAGCTGAATCTCTTAAATTATTGCCCTGTGCCATCAACATGAAAACATCCACCCTGGCATCCCTTTAGTGCTTAGAGATACTCAATTCAGAAGAGTGTCCAATTCTTCAGTTTCACTTAAACCATGAAAAAAATGTTCTTTTCTAAATCCCTTGAGGCGTACATCTGATTATTCCACAAAAGAAATTTTACATGCACTTAAAAATGAAAAAAATATATCCATTTAAAACAAAGGTATATATATACATACACATTTATATATATGAATCAGAAAAAAAGCTGAATAACTTAAAAATACCAAGTAATTAATTTCATGGTTACCTGGGGCTCCTCAGGTGGGAGAGGAGGTGCTGCGTCTTCATTAGTGGGTGGTAATGGAGGCTCCTCAGATGCAGAGGGTTCTGGTACTTGGCTGGTGGCAGGTACAGTAACTTCTTCTTTCACTGGCTCAGCTGCATCCTTTGCTACAACAGGACCCTTTTTGTGTCCTGGCAAATGCACTTTTGTCCTCTGCTGCAAACTAAGCAGGTGCTGTCGATACCAATACTGCTGCTGTTCCTAGAACAGAAACCATTTTTTTTTAAAGAATTTTAGTTGACAATCCTACATATCTGCAATTTGGCTTTGACAGAGAGCTACATCTGTGTCTGTGTTCACGTACTTATACATAATAAAAGGCAAAGCTGAACTGAAAAAGGCAAATAAACAAGATCTTTCCATTTCCCCCCCCCAAATGTATATAATTAAGTTAAACCAGAAGGGGACGACAGAGGATGAGATGGGCATCACTGACTCAATGGACGTGAGTGTGGGTAAACTCCAGAAGTTGGTGATAGACAGGGAGGCCTGGCGTGCTGTGGTTCAGCGGGTCACAGCGAGTCAGACACGACTGAGCGACTGAAGTTAACTCATACATATTAATTCAATATACTTCTCTGTCATTAAAAAAAAAACACAAACATGCTTTTGGAGGTGAAAGCAGTCTTTCTCAAAAACGACCAGAGTAAATCCTTCTAGTATTCACAGCTACTTGTTTTTAACTTGCCTTTTAGTTTGTTCAGTTTTATCCATAGTGGTCTCATGATTAATGAATATAACCAAATAGTCCTACCTCCTTTCTTGGTCTTCTCTTTTGCACTGTCCTTCCCTCTTTTAAACCCCTGCTGTATCATTAATCTTTTCATTTTATTTATTTATTTTTGGCTATGCTGGGTCTGTGTTGCTAAGCAGGCTTTTCTCTAGTTGCAGTGCATGGGCCTCTCTCTGTGATGACTTCTCTGGTTGTGGAGCACAGGCCCTGTAGTTGAAGCACACAGGCTCAGTAATTACAGCTCCTGGGCTCTAGAGCACTGTCTCAACAGCTGTGGCACACGGGCTTAGCTGTTCCGTGACATATGGGATCTACCTAGACCAGGGATTGAAGTTGTGTCCCCTACACTGGCAGCCAGATTCTTTACCACTGAGCGACCAGGGAAGCCCTGTTGTCATTAATCTTGCCATACCAAGGGATATATGCATAAATGAAAATACACTGTTTCAGAATGCTTTCTATATATTTTTAAAGTTTCACTCTGTCTTCCAAATATTACTGTAATTTAATTTTCTGTATGCTTATTTTGTGCTTCCACTTTCTAAAAACTACAATAATAAGTTTAATGTGGAAAAAAATTAGAAGATACAGTCTATCTTCATTATTCATGGATTCTGTATTTGTGAATTTGCCTATTTGCTAAAATTTATCTCGAACTCCAAAATCAACACTCAGGGAACTTTCACAGTCACTTGTGGACACTCAGAGATGGGCAAAAAATTTGAGTTACCTGAACTGCATGTTCCCAGCTGAAGCAGAAAATGGCCATGCTTGGCCTTTTTGTTTAGCTCTTATACTGTAAATGAGTGTTCTTTTCAAGGTCTCTTTAAAGCCACATTTTTCATATTCCTGTACTTTTTGTTGAGGATTTTTCTGTTTAAAAAGCACACCCCTTATTGAATAGTTGATTCAATGTTCATGAATCAACAGTATACATTAAACAAGGTGTCTAAACAGAAACACATATGAAACAAAGTTATGTACTGACTGGTTGATGCAATCAACCAAAGTGACCAAAGGCCCACAGACACCTAACCCCAACAAGCACAGTGCTGAACTGTTATCTACTGTCCTAAGTGCAAGAAGACTGTGATGTGCCTTATGGAGAAAATATATTTGCATTGGATAAGCTTCCTTTAGGCATGTATTATAGTGCTGTTGGCTATTGAGTTCAATGTTCATGAATCAACAGTATCCATTAAACAAGGTGTCTAAACAGAAACACATATGAAACAAAGTTATGTATTTACTGGTTGATACAATCAACCAATGTGACCAAAGGCCCACAGACACCTAACCCCATATTTCCCAACTAGGAGCAAAGGTTCGGATTTCACTAATTCAGTATTATTGAAAACTTAATAAAACATAAAATACCTCATATAAAGAGACTCAACTACAAATAAGTAAACAAACAATAATTAAAATCAACTTTAAAAACTCACCACTCAGAAATAACTATAGGATCTTCATTTTCCCAGTGTTATATAAGTCCCCATGGTTACGAGGTTGTATAAGGGGGAAAAAAAGCCGTCATAACACTAAAATATTCACTAATGAACTGCCCTATATACTTCTATAATTAACAACAGCATATATTTCTATTATAATTATAAAGATGCAGGATTTTATGAAAGTCATATTGGAGAACTCCAGAACTCATTAACGACAGGGGAGGATGGAGCAGAAGCATTACCAGTTAACAACCAAAAAGAATTCTTATAACATGAACTGCAAAAGAGGATGACATGAATATCCAACGCTGAAAAACAGTCCCTGGAAAAATGCATGAATCCCTAAAATATTTTTTCAACATAGCCAAAAACAAAATAAATGATGACAGTATAGTGTTGTCATACAATTTTGTCACAAAAATTATAGTACAGAAATCTGATCTAAACTTTGTTCTTTATAAACTCTAAGACTCGGCTATTCTTTACAATTTTTGAGCTTTATTTTTCAAGATTGTGTCCCAAATCAAGGCTTTTTTTTCCTTTTTACAATAAACTTTTGGTTCTGTGTTAAACAGATTCATTTTACTTGAATTCACTGGGATTCATTATCTTTGGATAACCAGAATGTCCTATATTGTTACTATTTTATTGTATATCCTCTCTAATTTTCCACATGCAAACATACCTTATATTCTTTTCTCACTAAACATACTGTTTTGTTATCTGTTTTTTCATTCACAGAGTGTAATTTTCTTCAGAGAGATACGTCTCATGCTTTTCTCATATCCTACCTGGTGCTTAAGCACACTGCTGGAGCACACAGTAGAACGTCAGTAAGTGACTGCTGATCAGCTAAAGACTTCTCTTCTAGGCTACTAATTTCTATGACCTGAAACTTGCTGCAATCCATTAGGAAGAATAAATGCCATCTCACTAACTCCATCTTGAAGTCTGGGTCACAACTAGATTTTTTTCTTTTTCATTATCATACACATAATCATCAGCTCCTGGAATGTAATTACTTTTACTATCCAACATCAAAAAAAAAAAAAAAAACACTGCCATGACAGTCAACAATAACATGGTATTAAAACATTTTCAACTCTCTTCCATTATTCTATGAAAATACTGAAAAACAGGCTTGTCTTTTAGCTTTAAAAAACTGATAAACTCTTTCAAGTAGAAGTTAAAAGTTTCCCTTTTCAAAGTTGTTTTGAAAGTATTATCAAAAGATACAAAGATGCAAACCATCTTTCATAAAACTAGAAGCTAGTGGCTATAGATAAGAAGATTCTTCAGATCTAGATTCTTTATCAATCTGCACCAACCTTATTTTCATGCTTTCTATCTTTGTCTTAGACCTAGTCTAAGGTTAAGAACCTTGTTAGGAGCTCAAGTACTTGTTGGTTTACGGACAGCATGCACTGCAGTTCTATTTCCATTTAATATGAACCCAATAAACAGAACCCAGTTCTAATTCAATCCTAGGATGAGGTTCTGGCACATCTTTAAAGCTCTACAAATGAATGATGATGAAATCATTCAGAAATGTCCTCAGTGATCTCAGAGAAGGCTGCTTTATCTCTATTTTAGAAACGAATAAAAACGTGCCTGGACTTGATAGAAGCTGAAATAGTAGCCAGTTCTTCTAAGTATCTCATTGTATCAGACAATTCCATTTCATATAGGATGTTAGGTCATTTGTAGAGGACAAACACAGTACATGTCACATTCAAAAAGAGACTGAATGGAGTTAAAAAGTAAGGATGTATTCACCACAAATACCATTACCAAAAAGATGCTAATTAATCCAGCAAATACTTACTGACTACTTGCTACCAGTACAGTAAGGAACTAGATACTGAGTGATTCTCCAAGTAGGGAAATATAAAGAAGGAGGAACAGAGAGACAGAGAATGAATGAACGAATATATGTGTATATGTATGTGATGCTTTAAAGATTAATTCTGAAAGGTTGCCTTTCCTATCCAGGTTGATTAGGATAAATGCCTGTAACACTAAATATTCAATGCCAACTCCTAAAGCAAGTGGTTTAGGGAAAGGAGACGATAAAATGATGAAATGGATTTCCATTTAAAAAATTTACTTAAAATATATTTATTTTCAGTATTTTTAAAGTTCACAGTCTATTCCAGGAATTAAGGTCACCAGATAATCTTCATCCCATTTTAGGGAAAAAACCAAAAACTCCTTTATTTTCCTCTTCCTCCAGCCCCTGCCTACATTCTCTCTCTCCTTCAGTCAAACTTCTTGAAAGAGTTGTCTATACTCACCATCCCCATTTCCTCACCTTCCATCATTCCTCAAATCAATGCAATATGGCTTCAGTCACTATGAAACTGCTCCTGCCAAGGTTAACAATAATCTACATGTCAGTAAATGCAAAAGATAACACACGGTCTTCATCTTGCTTGACCTCTCAGCAGTGACACAGCTGACCACTTTCTCCTAGAACAGTCTTCCTTGCACTTCTGTGGCACTTCGCTGTCCTGATTTTCCATCTACTTATTTGGCCTCTCTTCCTAGTCATTCCCTTAGATACTGTGCTCCTGCAGGGCTAGGCTCAATGTCCTTTAAACTTAATTCTTACTCTATACACACTCCTCAGGAGACCTCATCCATTTCTGTGCCTTCAAATATAATTTTTATGCTGATGACTCACAAGTCCATCATGTCTCTCAGATCTGGCTTCTAGAATCCAAACCCACACCTTACTTCCAACTGGACATCTCCATTTGGAATCTTTTATCTCAAGGATCTTAAACTCAGTAAATCTAAAACTTAAACTCATCATTTTCCTTTCATCCCCAGACCTGCTGTTCCCTCTCCTGTAGGCTGTTAGTATATGGAACCACCATCCACCCAGTTTCCTATCTCAGAAACCCAGGAAGCATCCCCGATGCCACCCTCTCCACTACTACTCAGTCTCCAATTGGATTCTAGCACCTAAATATTTCTCCAGTCTTTCCACTTCTTTTCATCTTCTCCATCACCATCCAAGTCCAAGCCACTGTTAACTCCTGCCTGGATCACTCTCTAGATCACTCTTGCTTTTCTCGACTCCACTCTCCCCAAAGCAGAATGAACATTCAACCGGCCAATCTGGCACAACGGCCTATATAAAACCCTTCAATGGCTTCCTACTACCCTTAAGATGAAGTCTCACCTTAACCTTCAGTCAACCTTACTGAACTTTATTCTTTGAACTCCTATCTGGTCATTTCCTACCCCTTCTTCAGATTTCATTTAAATACTACTTGCAAAGGGAGATCACTTCAATGAGGTTAGCGCTCCCGGCTATATTCAATCATTTGAAAAATATTTATTATTCATCTACTATGTGTTAGATCCTGAGCAAGGTACTGTGACTATAATGGTTCTCCTACAGGAGAACATAGGCAAAACACTCCCTGACATACATCACAGCAGGATCCTCTATGACCCACCTCCCAGAATATTGGAAATAAAAGCAAAAATAAACAAATGGGACCTAATTAAACTTAAAAGCTTCTGCACATCAAAGGAAACTATTAGCAAGGTGAAAAGACAGCCTTCAGAATGGGAGAAAATAATAGCAAATGAAGCAACTGACAAACAACTAATCTCAAAAATATATAAGCAACTCCTCCAGCTCAACTCCAGAAAAATAAATGACCCAATCAAAAAATGGGCCAAAGAACTAAATAGACATTTCTCCAAAGAAGACATACAGATGGCTAACAAACACATGAAAAGATGCTCAACATCACTCATTATCAGAGAAATGCAAATCAAAACCACTATGAGATACCATTTCACACCAGTCAGAATGGCTGCGATCCAAAAGTCTACAAATAATAAATGCTGGAGAGGGTGTGGAGAAAAGGGAACCCTCTTACACTGTTGGTGGGAATGCAAACTAGTACAGCCACTATGGAGAACAGTGTGGAGATTCCTTAAAAAACTGGAAATAGAACTGCCTTATGATCCAGCAATCCCACTGCTGGGCATACACACTGAGGAAACCAGAAGGGAAAGAGACACGTGTACCCCAATGTTCATCGCAGCACTGTTTATAATAGCCAGGACATGGAAGCAACCTAGATGTCCATCAGCAGATGAATGGATAAGAAAGCTGTGGTACATATACACAATGGAGTATTACTCAGCCATTAAAAAGAATACATTTGAATCAGTTCTAATGAGGTGGATGAAACTGGAGCCTATTATACAGAGTGAAGTAAGCCAGAAGGACAAACACCAATACAGTATACTAACGCATATATATGGAATTTAGAAAGATGGTAACGATAACCCTGTATACGAGACAGCAAAAGAGACACTGATGTATAGAACAGGCTTATGGACTCTGTGGGAGAGGGAGAGGGTGGCAAGATTTGGGAGAATGGCATTGAAACATGTGAAACGTCATGTATGAAACGAGATGCCAGTCCAGGTTCAATGCACGATGCTGGATGCTTGGGACTGGTGCACTGGGATGACCCAGAGGGATGGTATGGGGAGGGAGGAGG
>NW_011494940.1:959013-962295 GCF_000754665.1 Bison bison bison
GGATTTTCTTTTAAAAATTTAGAAGAAAAAAAAAATATATAATGGTGAACTTAAAAAAGCTCACCTTTTCCTATTCCTATGGCATAGTCTAGTGATATTTTCTGTATTATTTTTCCTCAGCGCTTTACATTTCTCTTAATTACTTTTTAAATGTCTTTTCCTCCCATTGGAACAAATCCAATGAGAGCAGGTACCTTGCCTATTTTGATCACCATCTCATCGCTCCAGTACTAAGCGCAGTTCCTGGTACACAGTTGTTAACAAATATTTGAATATTAAATAATGACTAAAAACGCTAATCAAAGTCAACAACTTTACTTAAGTTTTGAGCATAAAAAAATAAATTACAATTCATGAAAAAATAAAAGACCAGTATGCATTTTAGTTAGCCAGTCCTTTAAACTCAGAGAAAAGTTAATTCTTCAAAAATCATATTCCATTAAATCAACAACACTTTACGATGAAAACTAGAAATTAAATGGAAGACTATCAAGCATTTATCCTTTATATGCTAACTGCATTTCCAATCAAATAGCCCTAGTTTATGAGTGATAAAGTTTTTCTTTATGACATGCCTGATGGTAAATGTAGAAGAAATGGCAGAAAAAAATCACCACATTGTGACCTCTAACTAAGAAATGATTTACTCAAAGACCATCAATCGATGAACCACTAAATGAAACATTAGATACGGTATTTATGGGAAGCTTTATAGGGGAGGAATCGGACTGTCACCCGCTGAGCAATCTTGGCACCACTACGGGATAATCGGGTACTGAGTGCCTCCTGATGGGATGCCAAAGAGGTACACCGCGCTCCCTAGGTTACAAAGTCCCCTTGCCAAAAGGTGAACTTAAACCTAAGAGGGTTTCATGGTTAACGTCTAGTTTACGAAACACATGGGAGAGAGGAACAAACCAAACACCACCATCAGGCAACAGACAAATTCACAATGTGGGACGTTCTCTAGGACAACCAACACAGATTTTTCATCAAGATCAATGGCAGGAGCAGAAAAAGAATCAGAGAGACTGACCTAAATCAGGTGTTCTTAAGGGAGAGTGATTTTGCCCCAGGACATTTGGCAAGGTCTAGAACTATTTTTGGTTTTCACAACCAGGTGCTGTTAAGGCATCTAGCAGGGAGAGGCTGCTAAACATCCCGCAACACACAGTACAGCGCTGCAACAAAATTACCCTGCCCAAAATTGCCTCAGCTGAAGCCCGATCTCAACAAACCCTCAAAACACTATTGAGTCCAGCTGGGAATTTTAACACGGAAAACAAGAAGGAATTATTTTGATTAGTACGATGAGACAATAGGGGAAATGTAAATAGGTCAAGTATTAGATGATACATAGAAACCTGTTAATTTTGTCAGGTGTTATAATGTATGTTTACCTTAGAAGAAAGTCTTTAAAAAAAAAAAAAAAGACATCAATTAATTAAGAGTCCAGGAATGAAATGACGTGAGATCTAAGGGTCATGTGAAAATATTTCAGCAAGAACTACAATAAAGGCCTAGGTAAAGCATACATGGCAAAATCTTGATACTTGTTGAATCTGAGTGATGGGTAATGGGGGGGAGGATCATACTATTTTCTCTACTTTTGTGCACATTTAAAATCTTTCACCATAAAAAAAATTTTAATGACATACTCCAAAAACAAAATATGAATCAACTAAGAAGGGTTAATTGTCACGGATTGGCACTGTCATGAAGAAAATGTGTAGTATCTAATAAACCAAAGTATCCTAAGTCTAGAACACGACAACTCTTGTATCTTATTCAACACATCTTTGTGGAAAGCCGCCAGTTTGCAAGGCACTGTCCTAGGTGCTACAGGGGATAAAAAGGTGAACATAGAGAAGAGACTTTTGGACACAGAGGGGGAAGGAGAGGGTGGGACGAATTGAAAGAGTAGCACTTACATTATCATATGTAAAACAGATAGCTAGTGGTGAGTTACCATATTACACAGGAAGCTCAACCCAGTGTTCTGTAACAACCTAGAGGGGTGGGTTGGGGTGCTGGGTGGGAGGGAATTTCAGGAGGGAGGGGACATATGTATCCTTATGGCTGATTCACATTACTGTATGGCAGAAACCAACACAACATTGTAAAGCAATTATACTTCAATCAAAAATAAAAATTAAAAAAAAAATGGTGAGACAGTCTCTTTCTGCAAGGGACTTATAATCTGAACAGAACAGAACCAAACCACATGGGTAAGCTGAGGCATGGCTTCATGGACAGCCTGATATCAGAGGGTTGAGGAAGTTGGGACAAATTCTAGACAGAGGTTTAAGAAGAAAAAAAAAAAAAAACACCTTAAGAGGCTTAGCACCGGCCTTCTTGTTCTGACCCATTCACACCTCTCAAATCTCATCTTCCACCACTTTCTTTCTGGCTGTCATCAAAGAATTTGAGGCACTGAATAGTCAAAGCACTGAAGATGTTCACCATTGACAAGGGCACAAAAGCAGAAAAGCAGAGTTCATGTTTATATTAAGGACTGGCTTGATTTGCCCCCACCACTACCAAAAAAACCCCAATTCATTGGTTTCTCTAAAAGGCCAGAAAAAGTCTAGTAGAGATGAGAATATAAATGTCATATTTTGGCTTGGACTAACTCTGAGAATGTTTGGCAACAACAATAACAAGAAAAAAACCTAGCAATTTCAGAGAGGGGTGGTAAACGGGGAGAAATTCTGTCTATAATAGAGGAATCTGAGCAAATAACATGCTGCTGCTGCTGCTAAGTTGATTCAGTCGTGTCCGACTCTGTGTGACCCCATAGACGGCAGCCCACCAGGCTGCCCTGTTGGTACTAATTTGGTGTAAGCTAACAGAATCTCTCACTCTACTGTTTTACCCCAGCATCTCAGCTGTTTTCTCCTCATGCTTTTCTTAATTTCTAATGCCAAACCACTGTAAACCCAAACCATCCTCAAACCCATCTTTTGGAAATCTTTTATATGCAAATCTGAGCTTGTAAATTAAAAGATTCTCTTTTCATTAGAGAAGCTAGGTAGATTAGGAATTGCTAAAAGTGTCTATTTTAAGAAATCAAAACAAATGATTTCTTCTCCTTCATCTTCTTTCCTAAGAAATGAATTCATTTATTACTGCTACTCTATCAATCTTTGACATGGAAGCATCACTTCAAACAGAAGTTGAGAAGGGCTCTCTCATGAATGGAGAGATGGCATGAACTTTTTTTTTTTTTTTTTTTTTTTACAGCTTGGCCAAATTCCAAGGCTGTTACTCTGGAGTAAATGG
>NW_011494940.1:962395-963747 GCF_000754665.1 Bison bison bison
GTAGGCATTAACTTTTTTTTTTTTTTTTTACAGCTTGGCCAAATTCCAAGGCTGTTACTCTGGAGTAAATGGTAACAATAATGCAATGCAGCAAATTGGTCATGTCTTAAAACTACCTTTAAGTGATGTGAGAAAAGGGATGTATGGGGTCAATTCCTGAATGACCAACAGACTCCCAAAAAGGTCATATATGTAGACTTCCCAGGTATGGCATATATATATCTATAAACAGGACGTTCCTGATTAGAACAAGATTTCCATCCTTCATTTGCTGAGATTAACTCAGCAAATTGACAGCTATTAGTGGCCCTTAACTTTCTTTTAAAGGAGCTAACTGGTCATAAGATTTATATTCATTTCAAGTGTCAGCCCTTTGAGAAGCTGCTTTTTTTTTTTTTACGCTGCCTCTCAAATACAATTTTA
This sequence comes from Bison bison bison, assembly GCF_000754665.1. NCBI lineage: Eukaryota > Metazoa > Chordata > Mammalia > Artiodactyla > Bovidae > Bison > Bison bison. The sequence continues at coordinate 962,819 of NW_011494940.1, forward strand.
AGTTACAATTGTGGGCGCGGGGGCGGGGGTGGGGGGCGGTGGTGGTGCAGGGGGTGGTGGTGCGGGGGGAGGGGGAAGAAAAGCCCTTTGCAACGGCAACAAAACCTAAAAGGCTGGTTAAAGGAAATCAAAGAATGTATCTGGGAACTAACTCTTGATCCACCCAACTACTCTGGTGTCTAGAAACATCCTCAAACACTGTTCTTCTAATAATCCACGTTTAGCGGATTATAAAGCTGGTGTGTCAGATCCCTGACTTTTGTGAAATCCTTTGGAGTGTAAATTTGCTCGTTTGTGTTGGGGGAGGGGGAGGGAATCAGGCCAAGCACTAGGTATAGCCTCCAGGGCCAGCTCATTTAGGGCCCTCTAGGTAAGAGACTCAGCTCTGGGCAGGAGCTTTCTTACCTGTGGAGTCATCGTAGAGGGGTCTGGCTCAGGGGCAGCTTGCTGCTGTTCAGCGCTCTTGTTCTTGGCCCCACTCTCCAAAGGTTCTTGCTGGACAGTTGTCTTATTCCCAGGAGGGGCGGACGGCGGTGGCGGAGCCAGCAGCTGGGGTTTAGAATGGCCTTGGGAAGGGCGGGAAGGAGATGCCTGAGAAGAGGGCAGATAGGACTGCGAATGGCTCATATAGGACTGCGAGGAGGACGAAGAGGAGGAGTAGGACGGGGTGGGCGCCAGGTAGGACTGGGACGGTGGGGACTGGGAAGGGGACGGCTGGGCGGGGGGCAGGTAGGGCTGAGATGAGGCCGGAGGGTAGTACGAGGGCGGCGGCTGAGGCGGGGGCAGGTAGGACTGAGACGGAGGCATGTAGGACCCGGGCGGCACCGGGGGCGACTCCGGGGGGGAATCCAGCTCCATGGGAACCAAACCAGGAGGCCCGTCTCGTTGGTGGTGGAGCATCTGATGTTTGTACTGCTGCTGCTTCTGAT
>NW_011494940.1:964157-968754 GCF_000754665.1 Bison bison bison
GGCGGCGGCGACAGCCGGAACTCGCGGCGCCTACAGGCCCCGGAGCGTGTAAACGGAGCGCGCCAGTGCGCCGGCGCTACCGAGCTGGGCCCGCGACCGGGAAGGTTGGGGGACCGTACGAGCGCGACTACGCCTGCGCAGTGGCCACAGATCGGAGAACAAAGGCGAGATAGAGCGGCCCAGTCCTCAGCGACTCTCGGTTGCCATCTTTCTTCCGGTTAGGATAATGTCGGGGCGAATAGAAGGTTCCCGTAGAACCATAGAGTCTCATCGCTGAAAACGGTGGTAGAGATCCTATCGCTCTGCGGGTTCATTTTTGAATGGAGAAAAAAAAAAAAAAAGGTTCCATTCACAATAGCAACGATCGCAACAACAACAATTAAAAAAAAACACCTGTGAAGCAGGTAGGACTAACACTAAAAAGAAATATGTAGAATCTGTGTGAAGGAAACTACAGAACCGTAGCGAATCATATCCGAGTGGAATAAAATTAGACTTGAAATAATGGAGATGTTTACCATGGTTCTGAATGAAAAGAAGAAAAAGTATAAAGATGTCAGTTCTCAAATTAAGTGAATAGGCTTCAGTCAGTTCTAACAAAAAAATCCAATTGGGAACAAATCTGTGATGATGTATTCTGAAGACGGAATGTAAATCTTCACCAATTCCTGCAGGTATTGTAAAAGCGGAGAAAGGAAATTCTTTAGAATAATTCAATGCAGAAAAATTTACGTTGGAGAATATCAGCCAAGGGGAAGAGAGTAAATGCCAGATAACAAGATTGTCCAGAGAGGACTAGATTGGATTTAGAAAATAATCCAGTCTCATGTAAGACTAAACAGGAACTCCTTTGGCTTGAATGAATCGCTGAAAAACAAAACTGATACACCCTGAATTCTGAAAAACAAAACAAAAAACTATGAGACTGTTAACTGTGTCAACGTGTCAGTTCTGCATCACTCAAAGATTTGACATTGCTTCTATCCTAACAACCCAGATCTTCACCTCTCTTAGGAGGGGAATGTGAGTAGAAAGTGGGGCAACTAAGTATCCTTCAGAAGAGCTTTTCATTCTCAAATAGAAATTTAGTTGTGTGCCTTTTAATTGCCTTTTATTGAAATATAAAGTGCATACCTATAATTGCAAATCATACATACAGCTAAGTGAATTTTCACAAACCAATCACTCTTGTGTTCAGATCAAGAGACAGAACATTACCCAACTCAGAAACCCACTTACTTGTAATTTTAATATTTTCAATTGAAATTCTTGAAAACTATAGAAATAAATGTAATTTCCTATAGAACGGGCTTAAGGAGAAAGATTTTTATGATTAATGAGAAAATAATCTCATTAGATGCAGAAAAAGAATGTGATAAATTTCAGTATCCATTTTTTTTTGGTGGGGGGGGCTGCCTTGGGGCCCACTGTGTGCAGGCTTTCTCTAGTTGCAAGCAGGGGCTACTCTAGTTGCCGTGCACAGGCTTCTCCTTGCAACATCTTCTCTTGTTGTGGAGCCGGAACTCTAGGCATGCAGACGCACAGTTGTGTCACACAGGTTTAGTTGCCGCACTGCATGTGGGATCTTCCCTGACCAGGGGCCAAATCAGTGTCCCCTGTATTGGCAGGCAGATTCTTAACCACTGAACCACCAGGGAAGTTCTCCATTTATGATTTTTTTAAAACTATTTACTTTCTTAATTAATAAATTTGGCTGCGTCAGGTCATAGGTGCGGCATGCAGGATCTTTAGTTGTGGCATGTGGGATCTAATTCCCTGATCAGAGATGGAACGCAGGCCCCCTGCGTGGGGAGCACGGTATCTTAGCCACTGAACCACCAGGGAAGTCCCATCCACTTTTAATTTTTAAAAAGATTTGCAAGTCAGAAATAAAAGGAAACTTCCTTGATCTTATACACAGAGTACTTACTAAGAAAACTACAGCAGACATCACAATGCTGAAAAGTTGAAAGTTTTCCCACTGAGATCAAGAACAGATGTTCACTACTATCACATCTGTTAAGCGTTGAATTTTGTTCCTCCCCCACCCCTAAAAGATTTTTAGGTCCTCACCCCCAGCACCTCAGAATGTGACCTCATTTGGACATAGGGTGGTCCCAGGTGTTGTTTGTTAAGATGAGGTCATACAGGAGTAGGATGGGCCCCTATCCAATGTGACTAGGCTCCTTATAAGATGACCATTTGAAGACAGCACACAGAGAGAATGCCATGTGATGCTGAAGGCAGAAATGGAGTCATGCAGCTGCAAGCCAAGGGATGGAACAGGTGGAACAAACACTGCCAGTGGGAGTGTAAATTGGGATGACCACTCTGAAATACTGTGGCACTATCTAGTAAAGCTGAGCAGCCCCAGAGCCTATGACCTGGGAATCCCACTCCAACAAAGCATATAACCAACAGAAATGCATACATATATATATATATATGTTCACCAAAAGACATGTATAAGAATAGTCATAGCAAATACTACTTGTAATGACTGAAAACTGGAGAGCAACACAAATGTCCACCTGCACTAGAATAGATAACCAAATTTGTATACTTTACAAGGAAATACAAAACACCAAAGAAAGAATGATCCAAAACTACATGAAACAAACTCAGATGAATCGCACAATGTTGAGCAAAAGCAGCTAGACAGAAAAGAATATATACTATACGTTTGCACATATATACATTCAAAAATAGGTAAAATTGATATATAGTGTTGGAATTTAGGACAGTGGAGGGACAGTGACTGAAGGGGGCAGAAAGGGACTTGCTGATGCTGATTCTTCATCTGGGTGCTGGTTGCATATCTAGGCTGGGTTTATGAGCAATTCATCATCTATACTATTTTTTATTTGAACACTTCACTGTTTGTATAATTCAATAATGTACCTCCAGGAAGACTGTGAAAGACAGAAGTTCCAAAGAATATTTACTGTAAAATTGACTTTACAGATTGTTCAAAAATAGGCAAAATGAAATCATAATGTTGAAGTGAAGATAGTGCCTTTGGGGAGAAGGAAAATGTTAGTGACTGGGATGGGTCACAAGTAGGGTTTTTTGTTTTGTATTTAATATTTACTTATTTATTTGGCTGTATCTGGTTTTAGGGTCAGCAGGTGGGATCTTCCTTGCTGCATGCAGAATCTTTTTGTTGCTGTATGTGGGCTTCTCCAGTTGCAGGGTGACTTATGGGATCTTGTTCCCCAACCAGGGATCAAACCCACGTCCCCTGCATTGGAAGCATTGGAAGGTAACCACTGGACTGCCAGGGAAGTCCCATAGGTAGGGCTTTAAAGGGCTAACGATGTTCTAATTCTTGAACCAAGTGGTAATTATGCAAATATTTCCTTGTTAAAACTTACTGAGCTGTAAATTTATCCTTTGCCGCTTTCTGATTGTGTGTTTTATACCTCACAAGTTTCAAGTTTTTAAAAGAGTGGGAAGGAGAAGAAAAGTGATGATAGTGGTAAACTGAGAAAGATGAGATTAGATGGCCAAAGGTGGAAACCTTTCTCTTGGCCTTTTCCTTTCCTACCTGGCATGGTAGGTTCTTGCTGTCAGGCCATCTATCCAGAACCCCTCCCGCAACAGGGGTCTTTCATCTCTTCCACAAGGGGAAACAGCACTGATGTTTAAAACAGGTCCTTCCACATTTCCCTCATTGTTTTGAGATAAATTTCAGCATTGTTCTAGATGCTAAAGGAAATCTTATCCCCTACGTTCTTACTCTGGGGGAACTAACATACAGTTGGCCATTCCAGTCTTGTAGCTTGCACAATTAATTTTCAGAAGTCACAGCAATCTTCATTATACAGAACCCCTGTCTCCAGAAAATTCTTTAAAGGAAGCCTCATTGTTTGTGTGATACTCTTCTCATGATGTTTTAATAACATTGAATTCACATTATATGACCTACCTCAAGCCCATTTTTTAGAGACTAGTTTTACTAATCTAGAATGCAAAGAGTAAAGAACAATAAAAATGTGGTGGTGGTGATTTAGTTGCTAGGTCGTGTCCAACTCTTATGACCCCATGGGCTGTAGCCCCCCAGGCTCCTCTGTCCATGGGATTTTTCAGGCAAGAATGTGGAGTGGGTTGCTATTTCCTTCTCCAGGGGATCTTCCTGACCCAGAGATTGACCCCTAGCCTCCTGCAATCCAACCCCAAGCCCGTTTTTTAGAGACTCATTTTTCTAATCTAGAATACAAAACCTAAAGACCCATATTGCCAACATCTGCTGGATCATGGAAAAAGCAAGAGAGTTCCAGAAAAACATCTCTTTCTGTTTTATTGACTATGCCAAAGCCTTTGACTGTGTGGATCAAAATAAATTGTGGAAAATTATGAAAGAGATGGGAATACCAGACCACCTGACCTGCCTCTTGAGAAACCTATATGCAGATCAGGAAGCAACAGTTAGAACTGGACATGGAACAACAGACTGGTTCCAAATAGGAAAAGGAGTACGTCAAGGCTGTATATTGTCACCCTGCTTATTTAGCTTATATGCAGAGTACATCATGAGAAACGCTGGGCTGGAGGAAGCACAAGCTGGAATCAAGATTGCCGGGAGAAATATCAGTAA
>NW_011494940.1:968854-1023050 GCF_000754665.1 Bison bison bison
CTCTTGATGAAAGTGAAAGAGGAGAGTGAAAAAGTTGGCTTAAAGCTCAACATTCAGAAAACGAAAATCATGGCATCTGGTCCCATCACTTCATGGCAAATAGATGGGGAAACAGTGGCTGACTTTATTTTTCTGGGCTCCAAAATCACTGCAGATGGTGATTGCAGCCATGAAATTAAAAGACGCTTACTCCTTGGAAGGAAAGCATATTAAAAAGTAGAGACATTACTTTGCCAACAAAGGTCCGTCTAGTCAAGGCTACGGTTTTTCAGTGGTCATGTATGGATGTGAGAGTTGGACTATAAAGGAAGCTGAGCACCGAAGAATTGATGCTTTTGAACTGTGGTGTTGGAGAAGACTCTTGAGAGTCCCTTGGACTGCAAGGAGATCCAACCAGTCCATCCTAAAGGAGATCAGTCCTGGATGTTCGTTAGAAGGACTGATGTTGAAGCTGAAACTCCAATACTTTGGCCACCTGATGCGAAGAGTTGACTCATTGGAAAAGACCCTGATGCTGGGAAAGATTGAGGGCAGGAGGAGAAGGGGATGACAGAGGATGAGATGGTTGAATGGCACAGAGGATGAGATGGTTGAATGGCATCACCGACTCGATGGACATGGGTTTGGGTGGACTCCGGGAGTTGGTGATGAACAGGGAGGCCTGGTGTGCAGCGGTTCATGAGGTCACAAAGAGTCAGACACGACTGAGTGACTGAACTGAACTGAACTGAAAAGAACCATAAAATCATAATCTTATTCAAAATGAAGTAAGGGATGAGTTAAAGCACAAATCACATGGGAGGTTCTGTGTGGGAGACTCTAGAGGAAGTCAGCTGTTAATTGCCAAGGCTGTCAAAATCAACACATGAGTCTTCTCTGGCTTAGGTTTATAATCCAGCTGCACTTCTCTCCTTATGTTTCATTCTTGCTGTTACTAGGGTGAGGGCTGGGATGAGGAGACAACATTTGATTGGTTAGTGGTTTGAAGCTGTATTCTGATTGGCTAGTGAGTTGCATATTATTTTGTGGACTAGAAATCCCTGCTACCCTCTTTGCAGTTTGTACCATTCTAAACAGGATCTAAAAGCAAATTATCTGCTATTGGATCTATGCACCCCTAAGATTTCGGAAGGATAGTGTGTATACTCAGGTTAACCTGGTCATACATAAACTTGACAATATGAGTACTTCTTCCCCTTCTTATAACCATGATATTACGCTTTCACTTTATTCTAAAAAAAAAAAACCCATAGGTGTTCATGTGTGTGTGCTTCAGTCATGTCTGACTCTTTGCCTGCCAGGGTCCTCTGTCCTTGGGATTCTCCAGGCAAGAATACTGGAGTGGCTGCCAGGCCCTCCTCCAGGGGATCTTCCCAACCCAGGGATCGAACCCCTGTCTCTTATGTCTCCTACCTTGACAGGCAGGTTCTTTACCACTAGTGCCACCTGGCAAGCCCCATAAGTGTTCATAAATAGTCTCAATTGCATGTGGTCAGTCCTCCATTTCCAATAGATCTGCACAGTTTAGGAGAGCCTGTAACCTGTATCTGTTACAGTTCTTTGGATGTTGTCCATAATAGCAGCTAAAACTTTAAAAGAAATGTGTTTGGAAAGATATTGTAGAAGGCACAGAATAGACAAGAAGGCCATTGCAACTAGGCCTAGGAGCAAAAAGCCAAGCCAGGAGCTATCCAACTATTAAAGTGCTGGATATTGTACAGAACAAGGTTAAACTCTATTATTTTCCCCCTTCAGCTACTCAATGCCTTCTCAGATCTGTGAGGGTGGTGAAAAGAAGGATCTGGAAGAAGGAGCCTCCAGTTCTCTCTTCAGCCTCTACGGTGAAAAGATTGGGCTTTCTGATATAAATCCTAATACAACTGCACACAATTTGGGAAAGTGTTAATACCCCAAGAAAAAAAGTCTAGGTACAGTTAGGAGGAATGGATATGAGCAAACAAAAGCAAGAAATACCCGCTCCCCTGGGGGAAGGGCCTCCATTTTCAGGCAAATGGACTCAAAGTCCAGGCAAAAAAAAAAGATATTAGCATTATCAATCAAATGCAAAAAGAACACCACCAAAAAGATCTTCAGAGAGAATAAACTCAGGCTTTCTGAGCAAGGGTAAACCAGGAATGATTTTTAAATATGTATAATATTAATATATTAATTAAGAAGTAGTCTAAACTCCTGTAGCAATGAGAAACTGAAGTACCGTAGGTTAAACCAAAGTTCATTTTCACTCACAGAACAATTCAGAGGTAAGCAGTCCATAGTTGTCATCTTCAGCATAAAGCTTCTATCTCTGAGTTCAAAGTGGCTGCTCTGGCTCCTGCCAGCAAATCTGCCTCTAGTCCATGGGGAGGTAGAATGGGTTAGGGGTGCATACCTTTAAGGAGCTTGCCTTTTAAGGTCATAATCCAGAAGAGATACTTAGACCTAGCTGTCACTCCCTCAGCATTAGTAAGTTCTTGATCACTTCTTATCCCAGGACTTTGCCATCTTGCTACTCTTGTGGCAAGTGTATCCCTGCTTGTGTTTATGTACGATTTCTAATCTTGCCGTAGCTGTTCAACTCTCCATGTTTTGAGATCTAAGTTCCCCAAAGACAGTCTCTGTTTCCTTAACCACCAATTTCTATGTTAGATGTATGTGGGTATGATGCCCTACCCTTGGCTCAATTAATAGTAGTTGAGTTTGCTGATTATTGCCGTGGTCCATGTGTGGGTTGGAAGAGAATTTCCAGACACCAGGCAGAGTGAGAGGAGAATAAAGTTTATTAGATGGGGAGAGCCAAACCCTCTTGCAGGCTAGCAGCCAACTTTTATAGCCTCAAGACAGAGAAAATTCCTACTGGAATGGTGGCATTAGGTGATTAGTTAGGATGCTATAAGGTGGATAATAGGGTGGGTATTTTACATAGTATGGGATCAGGAAATGGGCTAGTTTAGATCCAAAGGATCATGGCAATAGTTGCTATGGGGCTTGGTCTGTTCCAGAGATTTTTATTGTGTGACCTTGGTACAGGGCTCCACACCTGTGACCTTGGTGTAGAGCTCCACCATCATGAAGTACCAATTTGGCAATTAATATTGAAGGTGATTGCTCTGTAGGTGTATTATTCATGCTAGCTTTCTGTTCAATACACAGATGGATAACCCACTGAACAATTTAGGCTCAAAGTTCTTTTACCATGTCAGTCTCAAATTCTTTATCACAATTGGTACCCCTAATACAGGATTAGTCCTTATCTCTGCTGGAATAGTTCCACTTCTAGTATCTTATATTCTAATTACCTATCTCAATCTTTTGTTTATATAGCCCGCTCATTTCCTAATTTTTAATATATCTGTTCACCAACCGTCTTTAGCCTCCTGTCCCTTGGCTGATTCCCCTTTTCCCAATCAACACTCTTCTCACAGTTTCACTTTCCTATTAATTCTTTTTTTAAAATAATTTTAAAATTTATTTAGCTTTGACTGTGCTGGGTCTTGGCTGCTGTGCACGGGCCTTCCCTAGTTGCAGTGAGCGAGGGCTACTTCTCTGGTGGCGATGCTCAGGCCTCTCATTACAGTGGCTTCTCCTGTTGCCAAGCACAGGCTCTAGGATGTGTAGGCTTCAGTAGCTGCAGCATGTGGGCTCAGTAGCTGTGACTCCTGGGCTCTGGAGCACAGGCTCAACAGTTGTGGTGCACTGGCTTAGATGCTCAGCCGCATGTGGGATCCTCCCTGACCAGAGATTGAACCCATGTCTCCCTCACTGGCAGGCAGACTCTTTACCACTGAGCCCCCAGGAAAGCCCCCTGTCAATTCTGGAACCTGTGTTATATCCATTCAACCTCTCTTGCATGCATCCTCAACTCTTTTTTCTACTGTCATGCTTGCCCTGTAAACTCTCAAGTCCACCCATCCAGAAGGATTTTGTTAAATACATCTGTGGAAACTACATAACACACAATTGGCGCCACTACTAATCCAGGTTCTGCAGTTCTGCCTGCCTATTCAACATTACTTTGCTATTTATGCGTCATTGGCATCTCTCATTTACCGCATGGCTATTTCAATCCTTCACCACTACCCCAAGCTTTGTCCCTCAATAAGTGGCCTTGTTTTCAACATTACAGAGTTGAGATCAACATGATCAACATGTGATGTTTTCAATATCACATAGTGGAGAAAGTTGAGATCAGTAGGCACAAACTCCTACTTCTTCTCACACACACTAATTTTTCCTGCCTCCTAGCCTCTAGTTTCAGAGTGGCTCTTCTGTCCCAAGTTAATCCTGGCCTTTATGCTCTAGATTCCATCTCTTGACCCTACTTTGTCAATTATCTTTTTCTCTCTACTATATTTTTCACTAATTTTTTTCACCAAATTTTATATTTTCAAAAATGCCAACCCTGTGGAAAAGTTGTCAGAATGAGTAAATATGGTAACTCTCTGGCGATCCAGTGGTTAGGACTCCACACTTCCACTACAAGGTCACAAGTTCAATACATGGCCAGGGAACTAAGAGCCTGCAAGCTGCGAGGTACAGCCAAAAAAAAAAAAGCACCCTATACCCTTCATCTAGGCATAACATTTGTTGATGTTTCACTGCATTCTGTCTCTCCCTTCCTCTTTCATCTATCTATCTGCTTTTCCCCAAACCATTAAACAGTTACTTGAAGATATTGTGACCCTTCACAGCTAAATGTTCAGCATATTTCCTAGGATGGAGGCTATCCTCACATGCAATTACCACAGGGCTTCCCTGGTGGCTCAGACAGGAAAGAATCCACCTGCAATGCAGGGACCTGTGTTCAATCCTTGGATTGGGAGGATCACATGGAGAAGGGATAGGCTACCCAATCCAGTATTCTTGCATGGAGAATTCCATGGACAGAGGAATTGGGGTTGCAAAGAGTCACGACTTAGTGACTAAGCACTCACGAAATTCTACAGGCAAGAATACTGGAGAGGGTTGCCATTCCCTTCTCCAGGGTATCTTCCTGACCCAGGGAGCAAACCCACAGCTCTTGCATCTCCTGCACTGGCAGGCGGGTTCTTTACCACTAGTGCCACCTGGGAAGCCCCAACATAATATTCATGCTAAAGAAATTTAACACAAATGCAATTACATTATCTAACAATCAGCCCATTATTTAAATTTCCGTAATTGTCCCAGTAATATCCTTTACAGTTTCTTATTAAATTCAGACTGTAATCAAGGATCACACACTGCATTTAGTTTTCATGCCTACTTAGTCCTTTTAATATAAAACAGTTCTCCAGCCTTTTTTTTTTTTCTTTCATGACACTGACATTTTTTAAGACTCCAAGCCAACTGTTTGACAGAATGTACCTCAATTTTGGGTTTCACAGTTTCCTCACAGTTAGGTTTCTTTTTTTAACTTGGGGCGTGGAAATACACATAATTAATGTATCCTTCTGTACCTCACATCATGATGTACATTATGTCAATTTGTCCCATCAGTAATGATATAAAGTTTGATCATTTGGGTAAAGAAGTGTTTGTCAAATTTCTCTATTTTAAAGTTACCTATAATAATCTATGGGGTAATACTTTGAAGATCTGAAAATACCTTGTTCCCTACAGTTTTTCACTAGTGGTTCTGGCATCCACTGATGATTCTTGCCTGGATCAATTATAATAGTGGTGATTGTAAATTATTTTATATTTCTATCATCCCTTCTACATTTATTAGTTGTAAAATTCCTATTCAAAAACTCCTCTATCTCTTCCATTTTCTTTATTTATTCTAGTATCTTATGGACACGTGGATTCCTTATTAAAAATCAATGTATCATACACCTTACATTTATACAAGGTTATACATCAAATATATATCAATAAAATTAAAAAGTCATGATAATCCACTACTATCATTATTTTGATCCTTAAATTGTCTTGAATTTGGCCAGCATGAGCCTTTTCAAGCTGGTTCCTATTTCTTTTGGCAAGTCCCCATTAATTTTTGAGTATTTCCTTGCATTTTTCTATAATTAAAAATTTTCCTTATTATGAAGAGGGACAAAGAGAGTGACAGAAGGCTCCTGAACTTCCTTCCTCCCTTGGACACACAGAATGTACAACCACACACAGAGCAATTCTCTCTGAGAAAAATCCAGAAACTAGCCCAGTGACTTCTGCACACTGAGTAGATAATACCTCAAAATGAGTAGGAAAGGCTGGGATACACTCTCACCATAAGTCTCACTCTCAGCCTAGTGCCATACAGTTGGGAGGAACCCCCAACTCCCAGCTTCTGCCTGAGGAGTGAAGGGTTTGGACCCACATCTAGTACGCCAACTTTTAAACAATCCCCTGGGATGGGTCCCTAAAACACCTAGCTCTGAAAGCCAGCAGGGCTTGGGTCCATGAGTCCCACAGGACCGTAGCAAACAAAGAAACAATTCTTAACGGGCATGTGACTTCATTTGATCATTAAACTTTCTTTTCTTGCTGAGCATTACTTTGATCTTATGATTTTTTTTTATTGTAGTAAAAGTGTATCACATTACATTTGCCATCTTTATAATTTTTAAGTGGATATTTCAGTTGCTTCCACTTCTTCGTTATTGTGAATAATGCTGCAATGAACATAGGTGTGCACATATCTCTCTGAGATTCTACTTTGAATTCTATTGCACACACACAGAAGTAAGATTGCCAAAGTGAAAGTGAAAGTGAAGTCGCTCAGTCGTGTCCGACTCTTTGTGACCCTGTGGACAGTAGCCTACCAGGCTTCTCTGTCCATGGGATTCTCCGGGCAAGAATATTGGAGTGGGTTACCATTTCCTTCTCCAGGGGATCTTCCCGACCCAGGGGTCAAACCTGGGTCTCCTGCATTGGAGGCAGGCGCTTTAACCTCTGAGCCACCAGGGAAGCAAGACTGCCAAATCATATGGTAATTCTATAATTTAGTTTTTTTGGAAAAACTACTATTTCCCATAGCAGCTGTACCATTTTACATTTCTAGTGCAAAGTGTTCCAGTTAATAAGATGTTGGCCATGTCCTCACCAAAGTTTGTTCACTTTCTGTTCTTTTGACAGTGACTATCCTAATGGGATATATAATACCTCTTTGTGGTTTTGATTTGCATTTCTCTCATGATCAATGACGTCAAGCATCTTGTTCATGTGCTTGTTGGCTATATGTGTATCTTCAGAGAATGGTCTGTTCAAGTCTTTTATCCATTTTAAAAATCAGGTTGTTTTTTATTGTTGTTGAGTAATGGAAGTTCCTTATAAATTCTGGGTATTAATCCCTAATCAGATATATGATTTCCACATATTTTCTCCATTTCCATAGATTGCTTTTCACTCTGTTTCGATACGCAAAAACTTTTTTAAGTTTGATGTAGCCCCATTTGTCTAGTTTTGCTTTTGCCGTCTATACTTTTGGTGTCACATCCAATAAATCATTGTTATATCCAATTTTCTGAAGTGTTCTCCCTATGTCTTCTAGTTTTATAGTGTAGATCTTTAATCCACTTTGAGTTAATTTTTGTGTTGAGCATAAGGTAAGAGCCTAACTTCATTCTTTTCGATGTGGTTATTCAGTTTTCTGAATACCATCTGTTGAAGAGACTGTCCTCTTCCCATGTGTAGTCTTGGTACCCTTGTAGAGAATCACCTGGCAATATGGTCAGCCCTCCACATCTGAAGGTATTGTACCTATAGATTCAAATAATCGGGGATAAAAATATTTGGGAGAAAAAAGTCTCAGAAAATTTCAATAAGTAAAATTTGAATTTGCCAAGCACTGACAACCGTGATGAACAGAGAAGCCTCGTGTGCTGCAGTCCATGGAGTCACAGAGAGTCGGATACGACTGAGTGACTGAACTGAACTGACAACTATTTACATAGCATTTATGTTGCATTAGGTATTATAAGTAGTCTAGAGATGATTTGAAGTATACAGGAGGATGTGTGTAGGTTGTACACAGATCACCTGTTTATATAAGGGACTTGAGCATCCACAGATTTTGGCATCTGAGGGGTCCTGGAACTAATCTCCTGCTAATATGGAGGGATGGCTGCATGTGTGGGTTTATTTCTGGGCTCTTTGTTGCTCCATTGGTCTATATATCTGTCTTTATGTCAGTACAACACTGTCTTGATTACTTCTTGGCTTCGTAGTATGTTTTGAAATCAGTAAGCCTGAGGCCTCCAAGTTTGTTCTCCTTTTCCAAGATTGTTTTGGCGGTTTGGGATCCCTTGAGATTCCATATCAGTTTTAGCATTTTTTTCCTTTCTGTTTCTGCCAACAAATGTCACTGGGATTTTTTTAAGATTGCATTGAATTGCTCTGGGTGGTATGGACATTTTATTACTATTGAGTCTTCCCATTCCTTTGTATCTTCTCTGATTTCTTTTAGCAATATTTTATAATTTTCAGTGTACAAGCCTTTCACCCCCTTAGTTAGGTTTACTCCTAGGTTTTTATTCTTTTTGATGTTATAGCAAATTGGATTGTTCCTTAGTTTCATTCTTTCTTTGATTCTTCTTTTTTTTTGGATTGGTCTTTGCTAGTGTACTGAAATGCATCCTGAAACTTTGCTGAAATCATTAATTAGTTGTTAACAGATTTTACAAATGGTTTCTTTAGGGTTTTCTACCAATAAGATCATGTCGTGTAAAGTGAGAGAATTTTACTTCTTCTTTTCCAATTTGAATGCCTTTCTTTTTCTTTTCCAACTGTTCTAACCCAGACTTTTCAACATGTGCTTTATCAGTTGGTATAGGCTAAGTTATGCTGGAGTAAAAAACAAACAAAAAACCAACCCAAATCTCAGTGGCTAAAAGAACAAATGCTTATTTATCATTTACCCTAGTGTTCCCATCATTTGGTTGAGATGTTCTGTGGGACCCAGGCAAAGCAAGGTTGCATAGCTCAACCCATAGTGATCTTTTTAAAAAAATGTTACTTTCTAGTATGAGCCTCTGATCACACGTGAGGCTTCAGTAATTTATTTATGTTTTTACTGTACTGGATTTCCGTTGCTGTGCAGGCTGTCCTCTCTTTGCAGCAAGAGGGGTTTACTCTCCAGTTGTATGTGCGCTTCTCATTGTGGTGGCTTCTCTTGTTGCTGAGCTTGGGCTCTCGGGTCTGTGGGCTTCCGTGGTTGTGGTTCCTGGGCTCTAGAGCACAGGTTCAATAGTTGTGGCGCAGGGGCTTAGTTGCTGTGAGGCATGTGGGATATTCCTGGATAAGGGATCAAACCTGTGTCTCCGGCGCTGGCAGGGTGGATTCTCCAGCACTGACCCAATGAGGAAGCCCCACATAACGACTTTTAAAACTTCTACCTAAATGACATATGCCATCTTCACTCACTTTGCCACACTTCACTTCAAAGGTGGTGGAGAAATGCCTTCCTACCCTGGGTTCATAAATAGCAGAAAGCCAGAAATATTCGGTGAACAGCACAAACAACTGCTACACTCTGCCCTTCTAGTTACCAAATGTTGATCTCACTTTCTCTTCCACAAGTCAGGTATACACCATACAACCCCCTCCCCCGCACAGACACTCTCACAGTCCTGTCCAATCAAAACATGTTCAGTTCAGTTCATCATGTTCAGTTGGTAGTTACTTTAAGAATAGTGGAAAGACATCATGACTGACAAGCAACACGCAGCAGCTTCTGGGTTATTGGCAGTGGTCCATTTCTTAACCTGAGTAATAATTAGCTGGGTGTTCATTTAAAATCATTAAGTGGTAGATTTATGCCTTATTTGTCTTTGTGTTACATCTCATGATAAAAAAATTAAATACTGTATGATATGGGCATAAGAATAAAAAATGGACAATGGAGCAAAAAAAACAAAAACAAAAACAAAAACATCATGTTCAAAGTCCAGGATATCGAGGTGCATGTGGCACAGCAGTCTCTACAGCGAGGGGTACATGTAGTAGTAACAGAATTGGGAGCTGTGGCTTGTTTTGATCAAGAGATTTCTGCACCCAGAAGGCAAATTATCTGCCTCCATACTCCAAATATGGGCTTACCTCATGGCTCAGGTGATAAAGAATCTACCTGTGATGTGGGAGACCTGGGTTCAATCCCAAGATTGGGAAGTTCCCCTGGAGGAGGGCATGGCAACCCACTCCAGTATTCTTGCCTAGAGAATCCCCATGGACAGAGGAGCCTGGTGGGTTATAGTCCATGAGGTCACAAAGAGTCGAATATGACTAAGCGACTGAGCACATATACCAAATATACCATTGGTGAAATACTAACAGCACAACCACAGTGAACACTCCTATTCAGAAAAGGAAACAAAAGAAAACACACAGAAGTGACTAGTCTCTAGCAATTCTGACTACAAGATGAACCATGCAAGGCACCTTTAGCTTTTTTGGAAAAGCTAAACATAGAAAGACAGGCAAAAGTATATAAGGCATACAAAATAAAAAGTTTAAAACAATAAAATAAAAAATTTTAAAGTATATAAGGCAAATGCATTACAAAAAAGAAAAAGAAAGCAAAAATCCTGTTCTTATTAATATTAGAAAGAATAGAATTCTGGCTAAAGGGCATTAAATGAGACTAAAAGGTTACACTATAATGCTAAAGGCTACAATTTACAAAAAAGTATATTGGTAACTAGTATACATGCACAAAACAACACAGTAGGAATTTCCAAGTGGAAACTCTAAGAAGTCCAAGGAGAAATAGACAAAATATATTATTAGAAAACTTTTTTTCTCAGTGTGAGACAGATCAAAGAGTTAAAAACAAATATAAAGATACAGAAGACTAAAACAGTCAGGTTGATCTTATGGGTAAATATCAAACCTTTTACCCTGATAACACCAGGTAATACAGAACACATCTCATTTTCAGGTGTACATGGAATTTTCATGAAGTTGACGTTAGGCTACAAAGAAAACCTTATTATTTTCCATATTGTATATTTAAGCAGCATATTGTTTTTGCATAACTTTTCCCATCTTTTAATTTACTGAGGTGTAATTTACAAATACAATTCCTGCTGACGGTGACTGTAGCCATGAAATTAAAGGACACTTGCTCCTTGGAAGGAAAGTTATGACAAACCTCAGTTCAGTTCAGTTCAGTTGCTCAGTCGTGTCCGACTCTTTGCAACCCCATGAATCGCAGCACACCAGGCTTCCCTGTCCATCACCAACTCCCGGAATTCACTCAAACTCACGGCCATCGAGTTGGTGATGCCATCCAGCCATCTCATCCTGTCGTCCCCTTCTCCTCCTGCCCCCAATCCCTCCCAGCATCAGAGTCTTTTCCAATGAGTCAACTCTTTGCATAAGGTGGCCAAAGTACAGGAGTTTCAGCTTTAGCATCATTCCTTCCAAAGAACACCCAGGACTGATCTCCTTTAGAATGGACTGGTGGATCTCCTTGCAGTCCAAGGGACTCTCAAGAGTCTTCTCCAACACCACAGTTCAAAAGCATCAATTCTTCAGCACTCAGCCTTTTTCACAATCCCACTCTCACATCCATAGATGACATACTGGAAAAACCTTTGCCAACCTTTGTTGGCAAAGTAATGTCTCTGCTTTTGAATATGCTATCTAGGTTGGTCATAACTTTCCTTCCAAGGAGTAAGCGTCTTTTAATTTCATGGCTGCAATCACCATCTGCAGTGATTTTGGAGCCCCCCAAAATAAAGTCTGACACTGTTTCCCCATCTATTTCCCATGAAGTGATAGGACCGGATGCCATGATCTTAGTTTTCTGAATGTTGAGCTTTAAGCCAACTTTTCACTCTCCTCTTTCACTTTCAAGAGGCTCTTTAGTTCTTCTTCACTTTCTGCTCTAAGGGTGGTGTCATCTGCATATCTGAGGTTATTGATATTTCTCCTGGCAACCTTGATTGCAGCCTGTGTTCCTCCAGCCCAGCGTTTCTCATGATGTACTCTGCATATAAGTTAAATTAGTAGGGTGACAATATACAGCCTTGACGTACTCCTTTTCTTATTTGGAACCAGCCTGTTGTTCCATGTCCAATTCTAAATGTTGCTTCCTGACCTGCATACAGATTTCTCAAGAGGCAGGTCAGGTGGTCTGGTATTCCCATCTCTTTAAGAATTTTCCACAGTTTTTGTGATCCACACAGTCAAAGGCTTTGGCATAGTCAATAAAGCAGAAACAGATGTTTTTCTGGAACTCTCTTGCTTTTTCGATGATCCAGCGGATGTTGGCCATTTGATCTCTGGTTCGTCTGCCTTTTCTAAAACCAGCTTGAACATCTGGAAGTTCATGGTTCACGTATTGCTGAAGCCTGGCTTGGAGAATTTTGACAAACCTAGACAGTGTATTAAAAAGCAAAGATGTTACTCTGCCAACAAAGGTCCATATAGTCCTAGGAATGGAGTTATTGGGTTGTGTGCAAAGTGTATTTTCTAATTAATTCCAACAATTTTGTGTCATTCTGATTTAGGCACATCTTGTAAATACCATATAGCCACAAGATTTTAAAAACATCCAATATGAGTATTTGTCTTTAATAAGGGAACTTTAGTCACATTCATCATGGGTACTGTTTGGACTCCTTCCTACCAACTTTTGTTTTCTATTTACCGTTATTTCTTCTTCTCTGATTCTGCATTTCTTTTCCTTTTAAAACTTACATATAGTGAAATATACAGATCTCCAATGATGTATTCTGCTTTTTTTAAAAAATCTATTTATTTGGCTGAGTCAAATGTTAGTTGTGGCATGTGGGATTTTAGTGCCCTGACCAGGGATGAAACCTTTATCTCCTACATTGCAGGGTGTAGGGGACCACTAGGCAAGTCCCAGAATTTCCTTCCTTTTTAAAGCTGCATACTTTCCATTGTGTGTATATACCACATTTTGGTTATTCATTCATCTGTTGAGGACACTGGCATTGCTTTGTCCTCTTGACTACTGTGAATAGTGATGCTAATGAACATGGGTATACAAATCTCTTTCAGATCCTGCTTTCAATTTTTTTGTATATATAACCCAAAGTGGAATTGCTGGATTATATGGTAGTTCTATATAAAATTTTTTTAGGAACCGTACTATTTTTCATAGCAACTGTACCATTTTACATTTCCATCAACAGTACACAATAGTTCCAGTTTCCCCATATCCTTGTCAACACTTGTTATTTAGTTATTCTTAACTGCAGCCATCCTAATAGGTATGAGGTGGTAACTTACTGTGATTTTGATTTGCAATTCCCTAACGATTAGTGATATTGAACATCTTTTCATGTGCTTTTCGGCCATCTATATGTCTTCTCCAGAGAACTGACTATTCAAGTCCTTTGTCTTACTTTTAAATCTATCTCATTGTTTTTAAGTGCTTATGACATTCCGTGGTATAAATGTAACATAGTTAAAACTTTCAGATGGATATTTACATTCTTTTCAATTTTTCTGTTATAGTGGTGCAGTAAACCTCTTTCTATACACTTCCTTGTACACACATGTGAAATTTACATTTATCATGCATTTATCTCACACTGATGATGTATTTTAAAGGAAATCACCTATATGATACCTATAAACTAAAAGAGAGAATTAGGCTCACATGACATCTGTAATTTTTATTTTAATGGATCCTAGTGAAGTGAAAGTCACTCAGTCATGGCCGACTCTTTGCGACCCCATGGACTATACAGTCCATACAGTTCTCTAGGCCAGAATACTGGAGTGGGTAGCCTATCCCTTCTCCAGGGGATCTTCCCAATTCAGGAATTGAACCAGGATCTCCTGCATTGCAGGTGGATTCTTTACCAACTGAACTATCAGGGAAGCCCAAAGGATCCTAACTGCTGTTCAAAATGGTTTTACTTATTTGCCTTCTTGTCAGCACTACAGGACTACCCATGTCCTTACACCCTTATTATATATATCAGAAAATTTTGTCAGTCATTTGTCTTAAGTTTGGGGGAAGTTCTTTTTTGCAGATAAATCTAATTTTAATGTATCCACACTTTTTTCTTTTATGGCTTTTACATTCTTCTTCAAGAATTTTGCTGCTAAGTCACTTCAGTGACACGACTTCAAACAGTCATGTCCGACTCTGCAACCCCGTGGGCTGTAGCCTGCCAGGCTCCTCTGTCCATAGGATTCTCCAGGCAAGAATACTGGAGTGGATTGCCATGCCCTCCTCCAGAGGATCTTCCGAACCCAGGGACCGAACCTGCGTCTCTTACGTCTCCTGCACTGGCAGGCGGGTTCTTTACCACTAGTGCCACCAGGAAGCCCTCTTTAAGAATTCTACTCAGAGCTTATATTCATTTTCCTTTTTCTTTTTCTAATACTTCCATGTTGGATGGTATCATTGACTTGATGGACATGAGTCTGAGCAAGCTCTGGGAGTTGGTGATGCACAGGGAAGCCTGGAGTACTGCAGTCCATGGGATTGCAGAGAGTCGAACAAGACTGACTGAACTGAGTTGAATACTTCCACACTTCCCTGGTGGCTCAGACGGTAAAGCGTCTGCCTGCAATTCGGGAGACTCGGGTTTGATTCCTGGGTCGGGAAGATCCCCTGGAGAAGGAAATGGCAACCCACTCCAGCACTCTTGCCTGGAAAATCCCATGGACGGAGGAGTCTGATAGGCTATATAGTCCATGGGGTCACAAAGAGTCAGACACAACTGAGCGGCTTCACTTCACTTCATGGCTTAAAAAATATTTAGACTTTGATCCACTTGAAGGATATGAGGAATCTCATGAAGGATATGAGGTAGAAATATAAACTTTTTTTCAAGTGGATAGTCAACTTGTTATTATAATACAGTCATCACTATCATTTACTGAATAACACTTCTATCGGGTACTATTCAATACTATCTTGTTGGGGTTGTTTTGAGGATTAAATAAATTTTTTTTTTTTTTTTCTATTTTTTGGCTATTCCTGGCATACAAGATCTTAGTTCCTCAACCAGGGATTGAACCCAGGCCCCCTGCAGTGAAAGTGCAATGTCTTGACTACTGGACTGCCAGGCAAGTCCCTAAATAAAACATTTAAAGGGAAGCAAGGAAAGCATCAAATGCTTATGTAATTTTCCCAATTCATACAGATATTAACTGCTGAAGTCAGGATCCTAACCCTAGTGGGATAACCCCACAATATTTGGCCTTCTAATGCAATTTCCTTTTCCCATAGATTTAAAAATTTTTTAATACCAGCTTTATAACATACTAAATTACCATAAATACATAGGTCTGTTTATGGACTTTCTAATCTGTTTCAATGATTTATTTGTTTGTTCTTATACTGTCTTGTGATCATGTAAAACATCTAATCTGATCATGTTATCCATCCTAATTAAAAATTTAATGACTCCAGTTGACCTCAGGATTAAGTCCAAACCCTTCAGCCTGTCATATAAAGCCCCCTCCCTCCCACCTCCTACCTCTGGGGTCTCAGATGTGAGCACAGACCCCTCCCCTCTATGTTCTAGCTCTCTTCAAGATTAACTCAAACATAACTGCCTTCAGTCCTTCTTCTCTCCCTATCCCAACCAAGTAGAAAGAAATCATTCTTTCTACCTGTTTGTCTACTCCCTCATACTTTTATCCTAGCATCATTATTTTACTGTATTTTTTCATCTACATGTCTTTCTTTTACCATAATATGAATATCGTGAGGATAAGAGCACATGTTATTAAATGCTTAGCATAACCTTAAGAGTTGGATACGACTGAGTGACTTCACTTTCACTTTTCACTTTCATGCATTGGAGAAGGAAACGGCAACCCACTCCAGTGTTCTTGCCTGGAGAATCCCAGGGACGGGGGAGCCTGGTGGCTGCCGTCTATGGGGTCACACAGAGTCGGACACAACTGAAGTGACTTAGCAGCAGCAGCAAATCAATATAAAATGACCATCATATCATGTGAGAAGTTTTCTGATTTATAAAAAGATGCAGCAAATTTTAAAATGACACAAAATATAATTTTAAAAACAACATTAAAAAGTGAGTATATTTAACTGTAACTCAGCTCATTATAGAGCAAGTGGGTGAGTGCAATAGTAATTCACACTATAGCATGTTTAATGAACTTGCAAAAGAGAAAACAGGTCAAAGGAAGGTGGGCAAAGTTTCCCTTTTCATTAGAACCGAGGGGCTCCGTAATCATCTGGCATCCGCTCAATGTTGTACCTGATGAGGACAAAAAATTAACACTGGTTAGAAACGTGTGTTCAGAACCCACCTTAAAAGCCCATCCTTTACTGATTGTATCACTCTCACCTCCTGCTGTGAATCCTTTTTGTCAGTGGGAACGTTTTAAAGGCATATCATAATGAATGATTTACAGCAAAATGCTGACTATATTATCTTTATTCTTCAAAGTGGAGAAACAAGTTGGAGAGCCAGGTACGGAGTCCAGGTGTGCCCAAGCCCCTCACCCATATTCTTCCCATTTTGCTGTGTTTGTCCCAGGATGAAAAGTTGGCCAATAACAGTCTGAGGACTGATACAGGAATATCAAAGAAGGATAAAAAGCAGCTTTTGTTTTCTTTTTTTTCCTAAATAAACTTTCAGTTTCCCAAATAAGATGCTAATCACCTGCACTAGGTTTTCAAAAAAAAAAGTATTTCTAGCCAAAAAAATAAGCTTAAGTTACTGCTTTGTATCAATATTTAAGGCCACACATTTCCCTATTCCTGCTAGTGATCTTACTATAACAATGTGACTGTCTGCCTCATTCCTAAATCCTAGCTTTATCTTTTGTCTGTGTTCTTGTCATTAACACTTTGTCTCATTTATTCAAATAGAACTATGTAAACATTTGATACATCAAATTTTTTTTCTCCAAATCCTTCTATATCTTGACATCAACTATAAACAGTTAATCACTTCTCTAAGAGAAACTTCTCACCTATGGTTAGAAATGTACATGATGGGAACTCCAGGGATCTTCCGGATTCTTCGTTTAAGGTCCCGGTCAACTGTGGCCACAATGTAACACTTGTGCTGGAAAAGACAGGATTGGGTGTTCCACAGAGCTCACCAAGTGACGCTGGATACAATCACTGGTCAGTCTGAAGAATCACTCATTTTTACAGTAAACAGGAAAGGAAAGGCTAAAACAAATTGGTGAGTAGTTTCTAGATCGAGGAGCTCATATTTATCACATAAAACATAACAAGTTGCCTGGGCTGATTGTAACTCTAAGAATCTTGAGGGGGAGAAGATAGAAAAACTAATCAAAAGCTGAAAATTGTTTTTTGTCTCATAAGTGGAAGGGATTTTCATATCTAGGGCAGACAATTCCTTGGTTTTCGGAAAATACCCTTAGAAAGACAATGTAAAGGCAGAGTTACAGCCTTAGATCCGAAGGCACAGCTTTTGCTTTTAGAAGGATCTCTGGGGAAAATCCCGTGGATGGAGGAGCCTGGTGGTGGGCTGCAGTCCCTGGGGTCACGACTGAGCGACTTCACTTTCACTTTTCACTTTCATGCATTGGAGAAGTAAATGGCAACCCACTCCAGTGTTCTTCCCTGGAGAATCCCAGGGACGGGGGAGCCTGGTGGGCTACCGTCTATGGGGTTGCACAGAGTCGGATACGACTGAAGTGAGTTAGCAGCCGGGGCTGGTCCTACTCTGGAGGCCTTCCATCCTACCCAAATCTCTTGCTGAGTTTTATAAAGAGTTGTAGATTAGGGCCAGCCATGCTATGGGGAATTAAGGGAAATGCTGGCCCCACTCAAGGGATGAAGTGGCTCAAGGGATGGCAGTGTGGTCACTACACAGAGATGATTCTTTTCAGCAGAGACAGGCTTTTTAAGGTCAATCAGCAATAGAAGTTCTTGCAGTGTTTGACAAGGAAGAACAGACGAATCAAAAACCTACTTATTCTAGGCTATGTGTGAAATAGCACCCTGGGAGACTCAGATGTAACAAAATTCCTACATAGGGAGTAAATGGAACTTTACTCAATTATTTATTTTTTGGCCGCACTACATGGCATGTGGGATCTTAGTTCCTCCATCAGGGATCAAACCTGTGCCCCCTGCACTGGAAGTGCATAGTCAACCACTAGACCATCAGGCAAGTCCCTGGAACCTTATTTTAGATTCACAGGGAGACAGAACCTGATATATTAGTATGTCTGCACTCGCCTACTTAAACCATATTATAGAGGAGATTTGTGGAACAAAGAATCAATAAATGCTCCAAATTACACCTCCAGTAAATGCAGATGCCAAGACCTGAAACCATGTCTCCTCCCCAAACCCATGATCTTTCCATTACGGTCACAGTATACACTTCCATTCCACTCTCTCAAGTAAATGAGGACACCAACACTTCCCATGAAGGGATTCTATATGATTTGTTTTTAATCATTTATTTTCCTAGATACTTTACATGAACATTCAGGAAATAATGGCTTATCTTTTTTTTTTAATAGCACAGAGTAAATATTAAAAAATGATGATACCTGAGTTACTCTTTGTACTAAGCAGTCATCTGCATAGGTTCCTTTGTGTGTACACGGTAATCGTTCAAATCTTGGATCCTTGGCAATCCTATACAGATTATAGGATTATAAAAGTAGATTAATAAAAGCATTCAAGCAACTGAGTAACTTTACAACCTTCAATCAGTGAAATAAGAGTAATGTGATGTATGTGGAGATTTCAAGACACCATTCTCCCCTTGAAGCTTATCTTCTATAATAATTGGAAAGACAATTTATAGAAAAGGGAATTAAAGCTTACTGACTGAGAGCTGCCAAGCCTTACATCATGTACTTGTTACAGAAATCTGAATTATTCTATTTCCGTTTTACAGATAAAGTAGAAGATTCAGAGAGTTTGATTAATTTGTTCAAAGCTACACAGCTGGGAAAAATCAGGATTCAAAACTACATCAAATTAAACCTAACCATTTTGCTTTTAGGAAGTTGTCTTACACAAATACACAAGAATACAGGTGCAAGGATGGTCACTACAAAATGGTTTACAGCAGTGGAAAACTGGAGATAATCTGAATATCCATCAGCAAGGTAAAAGTTCAATACATTTTGGTCCTTCTAGCCTACTGTAAAAAACGAGGTAGAGCTGTATGTACCAACGTGGGAGGACATATAATAAACAAAGCAGACACAGACACACACACACGTATATAACATTAAAAAACCACATTCATCAATGTTTTCACTGGTCTCAATAGAAAGGTCCTTAGCATTGGGAATGTGATTGATTAGCTTATGATTTTCCCTAACTCAAAATCAGTGTCTGTCAGTTGTTCTTCACACGAAAATGGTATTTCATGAAAAAGCAGCTCATTCAGCTCACAAATGCTTCCCTTTGAGACAACGTTCATCCTTTGCTCTGTTTTCCGTCTCCTTCCAGTTTTACTGAGATGGAAGTGACGGACAGCGCTGTGGAGCTGAAGGCCCACAGCACGGTGACTTGGTTGATACATGTTATGAAACGACCGCCGTGGAAAGGTGAAAGGCGCGCCCACCAGCGGAAATGCTCGGTGTGCACTTCTCACTGCACCACAAGGAGCACTGGTGTGTATTCCAGGGTTGAGATTTACCACTTTAATGAATTTTACTGTTCTATTAAGGATATTCTTAAGTGACTCTGGTATTAAAAAAAAAAAACAACAACTGCCAGTGAAGAATAAAAAAACTACTAGAATCATCTGGGCCCAATGTCTTGCTTTGTACTGAGGTAATGCCATTTTTTTGCATTCAGTGCAAATGTCAGCACAGTGACAAAGGCAACACCTTGGTATTATTAAGAAAATAGTTTTGCAAACTCCCTGCAAAGGTCTCTGGGACTCTGGGGGTGGAGGAGGGTTGCCGCACTTTAGGAACCACTAAACTGAAAGGCACTTTCTAAACTCAAAACTCCTTGTAAGTTTTGAGTGTGAGATTCTGTTTAAGTGTGAGATTCTGAAGATACCCAGATAACAAACTAATAGACAGACGCTTTCTAAGTGAAAATCCAGAGGAACATACAAGGAGGCCCAGGAGACCTGTGTGACTAAGGAAGTTTAGTTCAAAAAGCTTCAGCTGGAAAACTCTAACCTTCAAATGTCTGCTTTCTAAGTCATGCATAGTTAACTAGTTTTGTATGATTTTTATTTAAACTAACCAGACAAGAAACCTTTGGAGAGCAACAGAAGAAGGAGGGTCAAAGAATCCTCAGTGTACCATCTAAAACAAATCTAGATCAGCTCCATCCTACCTTAAAGCCACTCTATATTTCTGCCCCAATTTCTCAATTTCAGCCATTACGCAGTCAGTTATACAAGGGATACCTGCCAGGAAAAATAAAATTAGTAACAAACTTGTGAAGGAACTGATTTAACTCTCTGAATTATATCCTGTTGAGAGTCTTACCACTGGACCACCAGGGAATTCCCTGAATTATATACTTTAAATGAGTGACTTATATGGTATACGGATTGAATCTTAAAGATGTTAAATAGCATGAAGATGAAAAAGTAAATAATGCATGATCTATTCTTATTCATGAACAAAAATAACCTCACAGAATGAAGTTATTTATTATGAACAAAATTACCCCATAGAAACTGTATATGAACTTTTTAAAACTGCCCCTTTCTGAGGAAAGGCATAACAGGGAACTTTCATTTTCTTCATGCTAGATTATTAATTTTTTTCACAAGTATACTAACACTCTTGAGAACAAAGTTAAGACATCTTAAACTAAAATACAATGCTCAGAAGAAAAAGCAGTTGTAAAATGGAGGGAAGAAGATAGGAGGAGCAGATAGTCATGGAATTCGAGGGCAATACATGCCTTCAAAGGGTTGATTTCAGGGCCATGCAGCACTGAAACAAGAGCTTGCATCTAGAGCAGTGAAATGGGTTCAGGAAGATCACTACGAAGAGGACTCTCAGTAGAAAGAAAGCGCATAGGTAGCTAACTGTCCTCATCTGTTGGAGCGTCAAACAGGGACCAAGAGCTACGAAAAGGTCAAAGGGGCAGCTCCAAGCCAAAAGGAAGGTAAAGGCCTTCTTTTATGAATAAACCAAGTTAAAAAAAATAAGCAGAGCTTAAAACAGTTGAGGAATCTCCTCGGTAACTGAACTTGTAATGCACTTGAATGTTTCTTCAGCCTTTGCTCTGAGATCACACAGAAAAGTATCACACAGAAAAGTGGCATTTTCCTTAGTAAGTTTTTTCTTTCAGAAAAGGCACTGTGAGAGCAATTCGCTGTATGCATTATAGCTGTACTCTATGGTATCCACAACTGGAGAAAGACCTAACTATAAGGCCAATGCTATCCCAAACAATCATCTTTTTTTTTGGCCATGCCATGCAGCTTATAGGATTTTAGTTCTTCAATCAGGGATTGAATCTGCATCCTTGGCAGTGAAAGTGCCGAGTCCTAACCACTAGACCACCATGGACTTCCCCTGAACCATTTAGGTAATAGTAGTGGAGCTAGAGAGCCAGGGAAGCAATGCAACTCCAAGGGACCATGCTTAAACCCTCCATCCACTTCATTCATAAATAGGTCACAGCATTCCTGGAGAAGCAGCTAAGACAACTATAAGAAACACCATGGGAATAGAAGAAGTCCACCAAGATCAGCTTCTTCCCTCATACAGGCCACCTTAGTCCACTTTTAGGCATGGTCGTGATCCAACTTCAGACTATTCTTTATTATTCCTAAAAGACTTAAGAAAAATTTTTTTTAAGTATTACAAGTACATAGCTTTAAAAAAATACAAAAAGGCCTATATGAAAAAATAATGATCCCTTGATCTTTTTCCATTCCAATTTTGAGAATTGGACTATAAAGAAGGCTGAGCACTGAAGAATTGATGCTTTCAAATTGTGGTGGTGGAGAAGATTCTTGAGAGTCGCCTGGACAGCAAGGAGATTAAACCAGTCAATCCTAAAGGAATCAACCCTGAGTATCATTGGAAGAACTGATGCTGAAACCGAAGCTCCAAAACTCTGGTCACATGCTGGAAGAGCCAACTCATTGGAAAAGACCCTGATGGGAAAGGCTGAGGGTAGGAGAAGCGGGAGACAGAGGATGAGATGGTTGGATGGCATCACTGACTCAATGGACATGAGTTTGAGCAAACTCTGGGAAATAGTGAAGGACACGAAAGCCTGGTGTGCGGCAGTATGTGGGGTAGCAAAGAGTCAGGCATGACTGAGTGACTGAACAAATTCTGATCCTTAGAGATGACTATTTTAATTTCATTGGCTGTTTTTCTCACTTGGTGGTTACATGCATAACTTGATACAATAAACTTATGCAGTTAATTTTTATATTAATTTTAGGCATTTAAAGAATTGACCTCTCTTACCCATCACACATCCCTTATCCCATCTTGCTAATTTTAATAAATCAATAAACAGCATTCACATTACTATCACTCTGTAAATGTTCACTATGTAGTATCTTTTATATATATTAAAGGAGGTATGAAGTATTTCCTTTGATTCCAATAATTAATTCTTTATGGCAAATTGTAAGTTTAATTTTCATTTGTACCTTTTACTAGATGACTGGAAAATGTGTGAATATAAACCCACTACAAAATATAACAGATCTCACTATTAGGAAGTTATTCCCCTGTACTTGTCCTAAACTATCTTTTTCCTCCTCATGGTAGGAAAAGAAGACCATTTGAAGGAGGAGACACCCAAACACACAAGGGAAATCTATTAATGGTAAACTACATATCTAGGTGTAAATAAACTACCTCAGATCCTTTGCGGTACAAACACACAACAGACTGAATAAACTTAGGAATGGTTGCCCATGATCATTTCTAGTTCTGTGACTGTAAATGGCAAAATGTCTTATTTAGCTTTTCCACACTGAAGTGGACAGGTGAATGTTTCCTTCCTACTTAATGTAAATAATACATATAGTGAGAAATGAAATAAATTTTCATTTATCCAGAATTTTAAAATCCAAAATCCTAAAACAGAAAATTCCCCACCTATTTTCTAAGTTGATGTCTGTAACGATGGTCAAAATATACTAAGTGTTTTCTCAACTGTGAAAGTTTAATTATTCCCAGTCAAGTTTGCATTATATTTCAATTCATTGAAAAGGGTCCTCGCTATGGTGAGCAAATTAAATGGCCAGCAATTCAGTAAAATTGATTATTTTACTGAAATAATCATTTTAAATTCAGTAAAAGTATGATTATTCTTTACAAATGTCAGAGAAATGGAAAAGTCTGATACTCACACTTGGCATACAGACAGTCCATCATTGACTGCACTAAGTCCAGTTTGGCCTTAATGGAAAAGTTGATAAAGTTGGTATCGACCAGGATGTGGTAAGGTGGGCCCAGCTGTGTGTTATATTGGAAGAATAAGCAGGAAGGGTGTTGGGGGCTGGAAGAAAAAGAAAAAAGACATGAAGTAATGTCTACACTGATATTCTGGTATAAACAAACAAAAAAGAAGTCTCTGCTTGGAATAGTTTGTTCCTTTCCCCCCGTTCATTGAAAGTAAATCCTGTGATGATATATCCATCACCAATCTAGGGCAAAATGAGAAAAATAAGAAAAATGTGATGAGGTTTCATAAAGTTAAATGTACTTACTTAAAAGGAATAACCTTTATCCTGAAACTATGCCCTTACTACTTTTTGGTGATATGCTGTCTCTTTTATGAAATGCGGGTATGTTAAAACAATTAACAATCTTTCAATTTTCTTTTGAAAGTTCCTTGGCAAAGAAAAAAAAAATGATATTAGATTTAATCCCCAGGATTTAAGGAAACTTTTACTGCTCCATGAAGTCCAAAAACCTTTGAATCATTAGAATTGGTTTATGCTCATCAATATCACTTCATTTGCACAGCTGTGCCAGACTTACAAATGACTGAGCAAATCAGTTCAGGGGATGCCTGAATTTCTCAGAGGTCTATGGTTTTAGAATCTTTCTTTTAGTTTTAAAGAAAAACTTGAAATTTTTGATTACTCACACTTCTCTTTCCTTGAGTGCACTGGGATCTTTCTTTTCTTTCTTTTTCGGTTTTAATCTATCCTTTTCTTTACTAGAAAAAAAAAAAATTCAATGTAGGAGAGAAAAAATCCACAGCAGTGATTATTATTAAAAGTTTCTTCTTTTTTGTCTACAAAGGAAATCCTATTTTGTGAGATTATCATATTAATATCAGCATAGGCTTCTTGTGCACAAATAACTGTGTAGAAAGTACCCTGGAATTAACACAGTTAATCAGTAAAACCTAATTAAATTTTAAAATCATTAGCTAATAATCCATATAAATTATTAGTGGATAAGTAAATGTTGGTTATATTATTTCTTTCTTTGTCAGAAGCTCTCATATCAAGGATAAAAATCCACTTCCAAGCAGTGGGTGAACAGGCTGACATTTATCCTCTGAAGACTCAGATGCTTCAACAGCAGGAAGGGTTCTCCCACATGTCTCTTATAAAAGGCTAAAATGTGACAATATATATACAGAATTTAACCTTAACTAGAAACAAAATATTATTAGTGGGTCAAATTTCCTTAAAATTACATAATAAATTCATACTAAAAGTCAAGAATACAATTTAACCACAATGAAGGCTCTAAGGACTACTCCTTTGTACTGAGACTCTTAAACACAATGAAGCCCAGTCTTTATTTAATAACTCCATCCATTCTTAACCAAGCTGGCAAGCTGTTTAGTTTCTCCTTATACTAGGGAGTATCATTCTACTCTCTTCCTCCACAGTCATAAATCTTGTAAGATTTATCAAATGGAGACACCTAGGTGTTTTCCCCGGAGAAGGCAATGGCACCCCACTCCAGTACTCTTGCCTGGAAAATCCCATGGACGGAGGAGCCTGGTAGGCGGCAGTCCATGGGGTCCCTAAGAGTCGGACATGACTGAGCGACTTCACTTTCACTTTTCACTTTCATGCATTGGAGAAGGAAATGGCAACCCACTCCAGTGTTCTTGCCTGGAGAATCCCAGGACTGGGGAGCCTGGTGGGCTGCTGTCTATGGGGTCACACAGAGTCGGACACGACTGAAGCAACTTAGCAGCAGCAGCAGCAGCAGCAGGTGTTTTCCCATTTTTTCTTTCAAAAATACTTGAGTTATCAGGTGCTGGTACACAAGACAATGATAATCTCTGTCTTTCAAAAATTATAACAAATCTTTTCCCCCCCACTGGGGAATGTAGCAGTGTAATGACAAAAACTTAAAGTAAATCCTACCTACCTCACAGAACAGTCAGGAGGCTTCAAAGTGATATGGCACATACAGTATATAGAAACAGTGATACAAATTGAACACTTAAGAGATGCTGAATTCCCAACCCATTCATCAGTGTACCTGCTCAGCAGCTAAGCCACTGTTGTACCGTATTACCCTATAATAATCCAAGACATAACACCAAAAGTAAACAAAACAACAAAAATAACAACAGAAACTTTTACTACTTATCCCCTCGTGATTTCTATAGCTCTGGGCAGTCTAGGAACCCAGGTGATTCCAGACACTCACAGCCTCTGATCTCTGAGACTAAGCATTCGCTTCATGGTCGCATACTTCCGTGTTTTCTTTTGCTTCCCCTTTAAACAAAAATTTTATAGTTAAAAGGAGTTGGAAACACACCGCATATTCCTAAGTTCCTTTTCTTTTGTCCACATCCTTCTTCCCTCAAATACCCAATTCCTCCTATCTGCCTCAACCAGACTTTATTTTCTCAGGCTCCAAAATCACTGCAGATGGTGACTGCAGCCATGAAATTAAAAGACGCTTGCTCCTTGGAAGAAAAGTTATGACCAACCTAGACAGCATATTAAAAAGCAGAAACATTACTTTGCCAACAAAGGTTCCTCTAGTCAAAGCTATGGTTTTTCCAGTAGGGTCACGCATGGCTGTGAGAGTTGGACTAGCGCGGAAGAATTGATGCTTTTGAACTG
Organism: Bison bison bison; assembly: GCF_000754665.1. NCBI lineage: Eukaryota > Metazoa > Chordata > Mammalia > Artiodactyla > Bovidae > Bison > Bison bison. The sequence goes on from NW_011494940.1 coordinate 994,744, forward strand.
TGGTGTTGGAGAAGACTCTTCAGAGTCCACTGGACTGCAAGGAGACCCAAACAGTCCATCCTAAAGGAAATCAGTCCTGAATATTCATTGGAAGGACTGACGCTGAAGCTGAAACTCCAATACTTTGGCTACCTGATGCGAAGAACTAACTCATTTGAAAAGACCCTGATGCTGGGAAAGATTGAAGGCAGGAGGAGAAGGGGACGACGGAGGATGAGATGGTTGGATGGCATCACTGACTAGATGAACGTGAGTTTGAGTAAACTCCGGGAGTTGGTGATGGACAGGGAGGCCTGGCGTGCTGCAGTCCATGGGGTCGCAGACCCGTACACGACTAAGCGACTGAAGTAAACTGCCTCAACCCATCCTCCCAACTCGCTAAAACATAAGAAGCACTACTCCCGCAGTTTAAAAGGTGAGATCGGAATGAAAATAAGCAAGGAGACTTTCGTGGAAGTTTGGCCAAAGGCCACTCCCTCAATCTCCTCCTAGACGTGGTCTGACAATGCCCGTTCTCGGACTCCCCGGGGCCTCACCATGTTCACACCGCGCTCTTGTTTCCTCCGGAATCACCGGCGGCGCGGCTCGTTTGCATCATCCGTACGCCACTTCCGGCAAAGGCTAGCCCGGAAGCGGAAGCCGTTTTGGGAAACGGAAAAGCCCAGCAGCGGGTTCCCAGCCGCCGGGCTGGGCAATCTGTACTGGGTTCTCTTGAGTGGGAGGGTCTAGGGCCGTATTTTCTGCTGGTGCTGCCACCGCCTCCCAGAGTAGCAGAGCTGCGACTTCGCCGTGCTGCACCCCCAGTTTGGGTAATGTTTCCCTCTTGCATTACTCCAGCACGAGGCAGAGCTCAGAGGACCTGCCTGCATTATATAGAGTTCTAGAGAGAGGGAGGACCAGGGTAGAGGGGACGACATTCTGGATTGCCCAGTAGGTTTGGGGAAAACACGTTCTCCTCATCCTTCAGCGGCGGGCATCAGGTCTTTATCGTGCTCCGCGGAGGCTCTGGTTCCTCCTTGGTTCTCCCAACCGGCATTGTGCTTGGGGTAGCCGAATGGACGATTCTCGTGATTTCCCCCGAGTGCATACCGTGTATTCGTCTTGGTGAAGCCTAGAGGGATGAGGGAAGGGTGGGATGAGGGATGGAGCAGCATTTGAGGGCTTTCTTTGGACTGTCTCTAAAAATCGAGGCAGACGCTTGCCTGTGTTACTAGTTACCAAGCCAGTAAAATGTTGGGAAATAATTAGCATTGTATTCTGAAGCCTTGGTGTGTTATCTTTCATGGGAAAGATTAGAGTTTTTGAGAACAAGAAGGGTAAGATAACTTACTTTTTTTTTTTTTGAGTACCTTTTTAGGTACTCTGGTGGTTCTTAACCTTTCGAAGATCCAGGGACAGTTCTTTAATAAGTGGGTACACGTTGCAATATTTGTCACACGATTATGAGACTGGTGACCTCAAAGCCTGTCTGTGAACGCTCTAGGTCTGCGCTTGACATGAAGAACCCCGATTCTATATATTGTATTAGGCATTTTAACTGTATTACCTTCTTTGACCTTCACAGTGATTTCAGTATCCCCATTTTACATAATGGGAAGCTGAAGCCTAGACTTTGTTCAGGGGTTTGTTTGGGTCTAATTCCACAGTCTGTACTTATTTCACAAAGCTGTCCTGATGTTTGAAATCCAAAAAGGTTATGAGGTTAAAGAAAAAAAAGCTGACCATAGCAGCTTAAGACTTATTATGAAACATAGTGTATTAAAATGGACTTTGGAGTCTGACTGATGGGGTTTTAAAAATCCCTGTACTGCCCTCTAATTACTTGTATGTTATTGGGTGATTTTATCTGTGCTTCAGTATATTTGTAAAATGAATAGTATCTATCTTACAGGAATGTCTGTCAGTAATCAGGACTAAGTGAGTTAAAGCATGAAGTCCCTAGAAGAGTGTTCACCACGAGTAAACCCTATTAAAGTATTTTCTGTTATTATTGTGTGTCTTCTGTCAAAGTATGCCAATGATATTTTAATATAGTTGCTCAGTTTTGGAACTTGAGTGTGTTATAACTTCAAGAACTTGATTACGTTTTCAGTTCTTGAAAAGCTCCTTTGCAGGATGATTTCTTGAGTTGATTTGAGTACAGTTTTCTTCCTGCTTTCCCTTTGAGGCATGCATGCATGTAGCTAGCTTTGTAGGGCACATATTTGACTTTGTAGGCTCTGAATTTTTGACATTGAAATAATTTTGTTATGGAAGCATCTACAGATCCTGTGTATGCCTCCTGCTTTACCGCATTTGTGGTTTACTAGAAGTTCCTAATCTTTAGGGAACAGCCTTTCTGCCAAGCTGTCATGGTGACATGATAGCCACAACTTTTTTGATGCATTAGAACCTCATGGTGATTAGGCAATAAGCTTTTTAAGTAAACATGATCGGTGTGTTTATTTTGAACATTTGGAGACTGATTAGTATTATATATAGGTTTAGAGAGAAAATTGCATATAATTAAATAGTAATTTGCATTTAAATTCAGGCACCGACAGAAAAACACTCTCTTGGTAATGTGTACCCTGAATTTTGAATTCTGTGAACAATAACAAATTAAAAAATAAAAGCAGTGTGTAATATCTATTCTGGGACTTTTCTGATTTCCTTGATTGTTAAAGCTTAGTAGGGAGCTAAATTAGTGTGGGAACACTATGGAGGATGAGAACATACTTAGGAAAATATGGATTTGTTTTTTTTTTGCTTTGTAATTTTGTTCCAATCCAAGATTCTTACGTTCTAAGATTCATAAAGTACCAGGATATCCTATAGCATGTTTTGGTAGTTATGGGAGGGACAGATGGTGTTGCTTTGTGTTGGGTGGGAGCAGAAAGTAATCGATTTTGATTACATACTTGTGAGAAAAATAAGTGATTTTAGTCCTTCTCAGCAGTCAGGAGGGTTGTTTGGTTCTTTTCTGCAGTCTTGAAGAGAAAGAATTGCTCAAGGCATTTGACCCACAGTTTGAACACATAATTGGGCTTGGATTTCATTCCATTCACTAATTGGCCTAACTTACTAATGTAAGTTGTTAACAAATTGCTTTTTAAAATTTTGGAGGATGAATCTTGTAGGTCAGTGTTAGAAAGTTCGATGTGTATTCACTTTGTGGCCATTAAGGGAAAAAAATCACATATATTTTCTTCCGTTTCAAGTTAGTTTTTACACTTTTTAAAGAAGATGTATCTATTTCTTTACTTACTTATTTGACTGCATCAGGTCTTAGTTGTGGCATTCAGGGTCTTCGTCATGTCGTGTGAGATCTTTTGTTGCAGAGAACAGACTTTCTAGTTGAGCCGTGACGGCTTAGTTGCTCCGAAGCATGTGGGATCTTAGTTTCCTGACCAAGGATTGAACCTGTGTCCCATGCGTTGCAAGGTGGATTCTTAGCCACTGGACCACTAGGAAGGTCCCTTTACACTAACTTTTATGTCTCATGTGATAGGAGTTTTTTCCCCAACAAACATTAGTTGCTGTTAGTTATTTTTCAGTTAGCTCGACTACATCTAAATGTGGTAGCATGGTATATGTACAGCAGTCCCTGTTTGTAAGATATCGATATTGAACTGGTTTATCAGGATACCTGAGAAGTACGTTCCTGCTGCATGTTCATTCATTCAGAGGCATTTATTGGAGGGCCCGTTCTGCTGCAGGGAATGTGCTGGTTATTCTTCAAGAACTCAGGCCTGTATTAGAGAAAGAGTTGTGAACAGATAAATTATGGTAGGTGGTTGAACCAAGGTATGCAAATTGAAATATTTTATTTTTTTAAACTATAAAACATTATATTAAGAAAAAATTTTTTTTATTTTGTATTGGGGGTAGCGAATTGAAATATTTTAGAGAATTTATTCTACCTGTTCTTCTTTCTGGAAATGGACCAGGTCAGAGTACTGTTGTGTAATATTTATTTAGTGCTATAACATATAACAGATCGGATTTTATGACTATAATGGATTCTAGTATGTCAGTTTATCTTTTAAATGACTTTAGTCATTAAATAGTTTAGGTGTAAATTTCAGTTATCTTTCTTTTGTTTCTTCTTTTACGCTTCACTAAAGCATCAGCTTACAATGCAGGAGACCCGGGTTCAGTCCCTGGGTTGGGAAGATCCCCTGGAGAAGGCAATGTCAACCCACTCCAGTACTCTTGCCTGGAAAATCCCATGGACTGAGAAGCCTGGTAGGCTATAGTCCATGGGGTCGCAAAGAGTCGGACACAACTGAGCGACTTCACTTCACTTCACTTTTCCAAAGTTCTGAGGTTGTTTAACCTTATTGTAGCGTGTGTATATGTAAGCATGCCTGGAGCTTGATACAGTGTTATGTCTCTATGACATTTTCCTGATGGGACTCTTGAAGCCTATTACTACAAAATGTGCTTTAACAGAGGGAGATATGTATTTATCTAGTTATTAGAAACCAAACAGTTATGGTAAGTATATGGCTTGCCATTTAGCCTGAATTGGAACAGTATCATATGATTTTAATATGTATTTTTGTTACCTTGAGAAGTTGAGGAATTTGTACCATGTTTTTCAGAGCTTTTAGCTGAAGCATCCATTTCACTGCAGTTTGCATTTTGGTGTTGAGATGCTAATTGTCAACATCTGTTCATTGTATTTTTTAAAATACTGACACAATACATTTTACTAAAAGATTAAATGGTCTAGTGTATTCACTCAACTAATGGTTTTGAGATTCCTTCTCACTTAGGTACTTCTAAGATCTTATACAGTGTTCCTGTGTGATTCCTACCTTCTCTTCCCAATGCATATCCATCTATTTTTATCCTTTAACAAATAGTTCTTCTTTTTGGACTAGCCTTAAAAACAAAGAATGAAATAAAACACTTTAAAAAGCATTTAAAATACATTTCTACCATGAAAAATTGGGATTGACTTAACTAGATGACTTGTCTTTATGCTTCTGTATGTCTTCAAGGCCATCTGATTCCACCTGAACCGTTCAAGGAACCTGAATTTGGTGCCCCACACATCCTACCCACCAGACACGAGGCCCGCTACTCTTAGATGTCTACTAGCCATACTTCTGGTTGTTGTTGTTGTTTTTGCACAAAGTCCACCCCAAGAACTTTGACAAAGCAAGAGAAAATACACGTGCTAGCAAAAGTAATCTCATTGTAAAAGTTGCTTTTACATTTAAAATTCCTCAATTGCTAGCTTACTGTGGTTATAAAGTGCAGAGAATTCTTTTTGTTGATTTCTCCACCTCCCTACCCCTAGCATCCATTTCCTCCCAACAGATTTTCTTCCATGTATTCTCTCTCTTCCCTTGGAGCCATGTGCTTCAGGGGGAGCCAACCACATCTTCATGCCAAAGAATGGGTCTGGTTGGCTAAGAATAGTTCCATCCATTCTTTACCAGTCTCTAATTTAGGAGAAGAAATGCGATTCAATTTTGGTCAGTGAGAGATTTAAATTTGCTCTTGGCTTCTTTAAAAGTCCTTCCTCATGCTTTCATTGTGTTTTCTATTCATTATTCTTTTTGGTCAGAGATTAGATAAAGGTAACTTATTAATACACAACATTTACTATTGTGTCCCTCCCTTTGTTTTTATCCAGAGATCTAGCCCAGGTTATTTAAAACCCCTGGCTTGTCCACTTAGGGAAGTTTAACTCCAAGGATTGTTGTTGAGTTGCTAAGTCATGTCTGACTCTTTGTGACCCCATGGACTGCAGCACACTAGGCTTCTCTGTCCTTCAGTATCTCTTGGTGTTTGCTCAAACACATGGTCATTGAGTCACTGCTGCTATCTAACCATCTCATCCTCTGCCGCCCTCTTCTCCTTTTGCCTTCAGTGTTTCGCAGCATCAGTCTTTCCCAGTGAGTTGGCTCTTCGCATCAGGTGGCCAAGGTTTTGGAGCTTCAGCTTCAGCATCAGTCCTTCCAATGAATATTCAGGATTGATTTCTTTTAGGATTGACTTTGTTTGCTCTCCTTGCTGTCCAAGGCACTCTTAAGAGTCTTTTCCAACACCATAATTTGAGAGCATCAATTCTTCAGCACTTAGCCTTCTTCATGGTCCAACTCACATCTGTACATGACTACTGGAAAAACCATAGCTTTGACTCTAAGGACCTTTATCGTCACAGTGATGCCTCTTTGCTTTTTAATACGCTGTCTGGGTTTGTCATAACTTTGCTTCCAAGGAGTAAGCGTCTTTTAATTTCATGGTTGCAGTCACCATCCTCAGTGATTTTGGAGCCCGAGAAAAGAAAATTTGTCACTGCTTCTACATTTTCCTCTTCTAGCCATGAAGTGATGGGACCAGATGCCACGATCTTAGTTTTTTTAATGTTGAGCTTCAAGCCAGCTTTTTTACCCTCTTCTTTCACCCTCATCAAAGGCTCTTTAGTTCTTCTTCACTTTATGCCATTAGACTGATATCATCTGCATATCTGAGGTTGTTGATATTTCTCCCGACAATCTTGATTCCAGCCTGTGATTCATCCAGCACAGCATTTTGCATGATGTACTCTGCATATAAGTTAAATAAACAGGGTAACAACATGCAGCCTTGTCTTGCTTCTGTCCCAATTTTGAACCAGTCAGTCGTTCCACATAAGTTCTATCTGTTGCTTCTTGACCTGCATACAGATTTCTCAGGAGGCAGGTAAGGTGGTCTGGTATTCCCATCTCTTTAAGAATTTTCCACAGCTTGTGATCCACACAGTCAAAGGCTTTAGTGTAGCCAGTGAAGAAGAAGTAGATGTTTTTCTGGAATTCTGTTGCTTTCTCTGTGATCCAGAGAATTTGTCGTTAGTTTGATCTCTGGTTCCTCTGCTTTCTCTAAACCCAGCTTGTACATCTGGAAGTTCTTGGTTCATGTACTGCTGAAGCCGAGCTTGCAGGATTAGCTCCAAGGATACCCCTTGGTGTATGTGGTAGAACTGTTAGGAAAACAGTTAAAACCTTCCAAGTATGATTTGGGTTTTCATATCCTGGTGAAGAAGGAAACCTGGTTGGGCTACATAAATGGTTTATAGAAAACCATTTAAACAGATAAGGTTTTGAAAAATGTTTTAAGCGAGCATTACCTGAATTGGAGCAATGACTTGGGAGGCATGATCAGAATCCTAAGGGGGAGTGTGAATGGAAAGTGGGGAACCATATGTACTTTTTTTAAACCCAGATTTTGTTTTGGAATCATTTTAGGTTTATAGAAAAGAAGCAGAATAGTACAAGGAGTTTCTGTTGTACCTTTTACCCAGATCTCTCCCTAATGTTAATGTCTTACATAATCGTGGTAACATTTTGTCACATCTAAGAAGTTAACATTGGTATGAATTGAACTGCAGACTTTATTTGGATTTCACAAAACTTTTCCACCAATATCCTTTTTCGGTTCCAGGATACCACACTGCATTTAGATCATGTATGATTTTGATAAATAGATTGGGGTTTTCAGTGAGCTTTTTCTGTGCCATGTATGTGGTCCAGTAATCCTCTCTGACCAGTGCTGAGGAAAGTCATTGACCTTGAGAATAAACAGTACCACATAGGTGGTTTTTGTAGCCTTTGATGCTCAAAGCACTGTTAAGCCAGTGGAAGAGTTGGCTTTGCTCCCAGGAGGGTGGTGTGACGTTTCCTGAGAAGCTTAAGAGCTGATCCTGATTATGGGTCCCTTCTTAGCTTCTACTAAAACCGTGTGTATACCTCATAGATTTTACTACATGGAACTATCCCCAATTATTTCTTGTCTTGCTCTTTACTAAATTGTGTGTCTCCAAGGGGTCAGGAACTATCTTACTTATTTCGGAGTCTAGGAGGCCTGGCCTGCTGCAGTCCATAGGATCGCAGAGTCAGACACGACTTGGCAACTGAACAACAAGAAGCATTCAGCATATTGCTTGGCATGTAATAAGGTCTTAATACACATTTGAAATTAATAAGTCCATGTTTGGTAACATTGATTAGTTATTAGGTCAACAGAAGTTATGTTTTGAATGCCACATGTGTTGAGTTTCTCCAAATTGAGCCCTCTTAAGTGGCCATTTCTGTGCCTAGTTGAGTTTTTCTTCCCAGAATCTTAATCAGAGAAGTATAAAATACTCATTTAAGGTTGCTCTTTCTTCTGATTATATGAACAATTTATTTCTCTTAAAAAATGAGAGTAGGATTGAAAGTAATAGCAGTGTATGTGTGTGTATGTATGTATGTGTGTGTGTGCGTGTATGCATGTGCTAAGTCGCTCAGTGTGTCTGACTCTTTGTGACCCCACAGACTGTAGCCCACCAGGCTCTGTCTATGGGATTTCCCAGGCAGGAACACTGGAGTGGGTTGCCACTTCCTTCTCCAGGGGATCTTCCCAACCCAGGGATCAAACCCACGTCTCTTGGTCTCCTGCATTGACAGGTGGATTCTTCACCACTGCGCCACCTGGGAAGCCCAGTAGATGGTAGTAGAGGTAGAAACTGGGTCAGCTTTTGAGTGTATGTGTGATAGTTGCAGTTTCACCCCACTAGGCTGTAGATCTGGCTGTTTGCCTGTCATTTCATGCACAGTTAATGAAATAAAAACTTCCTAGACTTATTGAGGGAGACGGCTTGTCAGATTCAGAGAATTAGTTTAAAATTTTTCCTGTTACAACCAAGATTCGGTGGCCCAGGGTCACCTAAGCATAAAAGCTGCCATGGTATGGGAACACAGGGGTCTGTTCTAAATCTGTGGATCGGGTGCAGTAGATCAGCTTGGTAAATAGGAAAAAAACATCAGGGTAAGAAGGAGTTGTAAATCAGAGCTGCTGTTTTCTTGATTTAAAGTCTGTGACAGGGGCCTTGATGAGCCAGTTTTCTACTTTGTTTCTCTTCAGACGTCCTGTGAAGTTAGGAAATGAGCAATGATAACTTCTCATTTCATTTCTCCATTTTAGTCACATTAGCTTTGTATACCTTTTTCCTCCTTTCTATGAACTATATTTTATTCCAAGGGGCATAGAATAGAAACTCGTATACCCTGTTCATTTAATTTTGAGTCTGAAGAACTCTGGCTTATTTTAAAGAGACTGATGTAATGGAATCCAAGTTGAATTAAGAAATGTAAAGTTCCTTTTAAGAACCAACGTCAGGGGTCCAGAAGTTTTATGTCAATTTGAAGAGACCCGAGGGACTAAAATCTTGCCTACATTTAGAAATGCCATTTATTAGATTGAAGAAGGGGAACATCTGTTAAAAGATAAAAATCTTAACAATTCTGAAATAGACTATAACTTCAATAGTGCTTGGTAATGAGGGAAGTTGATTTTAAAAGAAACAAAGGGATAATAAAATTGTGTGACTAATTATGAGATAAATGGAATACAGGCGTTTTAAAGAAAAGTCTTTTTAAAAACTTTGACGAGATTTTCTTAGATGAAGCTTTTAGATAAAATTTCTAGAAGAAAATCTTTGTGACCTTGAGTTAGGCAAAGATTTTTAAAGAATTTTTTAAGATACGAGAAAGGACAAACTGTAGAAGGAAGAAAAAATTTATAAGTTAGATTTCATCAAGTTAGGAAAGTTAGGAACTTTTACTCATTAAACAACACCGTTAAGAAAATGAAAACGCAAGTCACAGAAAATATTTGCTGAATGTGCATCTAATAAAGGACTTGTATTCATAACTTAACTTTTACAACACTACAGTAAGAAGGCAGCTCAGTTTTTAAAAATGACAGAAGATTTGGATACCAGAGAAGCTTTATAAATAGCCAACAGGCCCAGGGAAAGACGTTCAGTATTGTTAGTCCTCGGGGACTTTAAAACCACAGTGAGATACCACTTCACACCTATTAGAATGGGTAAAATTTAAAAGATTGATAATACCAAGCATAGGTAAATACAGTAACTGGAGCTCTCATACATTGCTGGTGGAGATGCAAGGTAGTACAGCCACTTTGGAAAATAGTTTGCCAGTTTCTTATAAATTAAATGTATACTTATTACATGGCCTGGCAGTCCCACTTTTAGCTGTTTATCCAAGAAAAATGAAAACGTATGTCCACATTACACTTGTATTTGAATGTTTACCCATAATAGCCCCACCCTGGATAGAATCCAAATGTCCTTTGCTGGGGAATGGATAAACAAACTGTATGCCCACATCATGGGTGACTACTACAAAGGGGAATGAACTACCAATACAAATAACAGCATGTATGGAGCTCACAAGTATTGTATCACACACGAAAGACTGTATTTTCTATGTGATGTCATTTATAGGCATTTTGCAAAAGGCAAAAACTATAGCTAAGTAAAGTACATCAGTGGTTGTGTAGGAGGGTGAAGGACTGCAAAGGGTCTTGAGGAACTTTGGGGGGTTATGAAATGCTCTGGATCATGATTGTATTTTATATCATTACCTTATACAGTTGTCAGAACTCTTAATTGTATGCTTTAAATTGGTGACTTACTACATACAAATGACACTTTAGGGAAACTGATTTTGACAAGAGATTGGACAAAGGTTTTTTTTTTTTACTAGTGATTTATATATTTGGAGAAGGCAATGGCACCCCACTCCAGTACTCTTGCCTGGAAAATCCCATGGACAGAGGAGCCTGGTAGGCTGCAGTCCATGGGGTCGCTCAGAGTCGGACAGAACTGAGCAACTTCACTTTCACTTTTCACGTTCATGCATTGGAGAAGGAAATGGCAACCCACTCCAGTGTTCTTGCCTGGAGAATCCTGGATACGGCGGAGCCTGGTGGGCTGCCGTCTATGGGGTCGCACAGAGTCAGACACAACTGAAGCGACTTAGCAGCAGTAGCAGTAATTTATACAGGATTAGAGAATGGGTTTAAAGTTTGGATCTGAATTTGTTATAGACATTAAAATAATTTTGAAATAATAGCACTGAACTGAGTTGCAAAGAGCTTACTAGTTATGTGTTAGGTCAAGTTTAAATTAATATTGTTTGTAAAAATAGATGGAGATAAAATATAAATTTTACATGAAGAAGTTGCTGTATCAGAGAATGAGAGTTCCATATAAGGAAAAAAAACATGAGGGCTGATTTTGAATTACCCGCTCTGGCCTAAATCTTTACTTGGTCTAATACAATTCACCATCACTTTGGAGGAATAGTCACTTCCTTTTGCCTCCAATAAATTACTTAAAAATTTTTTCTCCTCTGAGTTTCTTCTCAGTTTGATTTGCTAGCTCCTCTGAGGAAGCAAGGGCAGGATATGTCTAAAGTTGGTCCCCTCTAGCAGTCTCTCCCCATTCCCCATGTCTTTTGACTGCCCTCCAGATTCTGGTATCTCTAGCTTCAGATGCTGATTTCCACTTGTCTTGTGGATTTTCTCATCTGGATATGTTCCGTCTATGTGCCTGCTCAGTTGCTCAATCGTGTCCGACCCTGGGACCCCATGGACTAAAGGCCGCCAGACTCCTCTGTCCATGGGATTCTCCAGGTAAGAATACTGGAGTGGGTTGCCATTTCCTCCTCCAGGGGATCTTCCCAACCCAAGGATCAAGCCCACGTCTCCTACATTGACAGGGGATATCCTGTAGACGCTTTAAACTTAAGTTCACTTCTGCACTCATTACCTTCCCTCCATATCTGCTCTGCCTCCTTAATTCTCTGTCATTATTCATCCAGGCTCCCAAGCATAGAAAATCCTAACTTGTCTTTGGCTTCTTGCTCCCTTTGGGCTTTTTGTCTCGAAGATCACTGATCCTGTTGCTTCTAACAGAAACAATGCACACTCTAGTCTCTTCCTGTCTACGTCACGACCAGTGCCTAGAAGCTTCCTTGGACAGTATCCTCTTGTCTCTCAGCCATTGATCTTTCTCTTCAGAGTCTCTTTCACATTGCCCCCAGAGTTACTTCTCTTTAAATGTGTGATCCTGTTACTCCCTTAGTTAAAGAACTTCTCTTGTGGCTTTGTTGCTGTTGTTTAGAGTCTAATCAAATGAAGTCATATTCCTTTAAAGTTCCAAATTAGATACTTCTGAGCTCTCTTTCTTCCTATCCCAAGAATGTCTCTCCCTCCCCAACCCTTTTGGAGGTTCTTGATGCATCAGTATTCCTGGATAAGAAGGTAGGCTCTGGGATCACATTGCCTGGTTCCTTCAGTTGTCAATTTAGTGACCACAGACATGTTATTTTAGCTGTCTGTACCTCCGTTTCCTAATCTGTAAAATAGGCATCATAATACAGTTACGTTACACGGTTGCTGAGAGAATTAAATGAGATGATCCGTGAAATACTTCACACAGTGCTGGCACGTAGTAAGTTCTCAGTAGAGGTGGATTCTTGTTTTTATCATCATACTGGAAAAAGAATTCAGAAACTTAGTGTTTTGGATTGTTGCTGTCATTGGTTCAAAATGAGATTTCTCTGGATCTCTCCATCTTTCCTGATGAGGAGAGAACAGAAATGAAAGCTGTGTAACTTGGCTGAACCAAATTCCCTCAGGTACACTCAGTGCTGTCTTCCTCATTTATTTGGGTTGGGTGGCTTGGGCACAGACCGCCATCATAACCTGGCAGGCCCAAAGCCTGGGTAGCACATCGAGCCATATCCCCTGGGGCTCTCCTGTGGTGCCAAGTCACCTGGGCCTAGTTTCCAGTCTCAACCGGTCTTCCCTTCCCTTATAGTCCAAGTCTTGCTCCCCAAGGGCAGCTGAATTCCTTCCTTTTCTCAGTGCATCTCCATGTTATACCCGAGGCAACAGAAGAGAAGCTAAATAGCTTGTTCAGGATCACTTAATTGTAAAATTCATGCTCTTAACCACTGCACTGTGCTGTACTTAGTATCAGGCACCCTGGTTTAGCCCCATGGTTTTCCAAACACTTTGCTTGCATAATGCTTTTCATCACTCTCTCTTGACTCAGTCCTTTTACTTAGGATGTTCCTTCTACCTAGGATATTGGTGGTGGTTGTTGTTGTTTCCCTGCCTTGCAAAAGGCCTACTCATTGTTAGGTAACAGCCCCACTCAGGCAAGATAACCTCTCTCCTTCCTTTGCCTTCCACATATTGTTTTTCTCCTCTTTTGTACACCTGCTACGTTGTATTATCTACCTCCCACATTGGACAGGGTTAATGGAGGTTGAGAAAAGACTTTGTCTTACTTATCCTTGTGACCTTAGCTTTTAGCACACAGTCTTAAAAAATGAAATGAATGAAGAAGGAATGATACAGAAGAACCTAAAGATGTTAGTTTGCCAACAAAGGTCCGGCTAGTCAAGGCTATGGTTTTTCCAGTAGTCATGTATGGATGTGAGAGTTGGACTGTAAAGAAAGCTGAGTGCCAAAAAATTGATGCTTTTGAACTGTGGTGTTGGAGAAGACTCTTGAGAATCCCTTGAACTGCAAGGAGATCCAACCAGTCCATCCTAAAGGAGATCAGTCCTGGGTGTTCATTGGAAGGACTGATGTTGAAGCTGAAACTCCAATACTTTGGCCACCTGATGCAACGAGCTGACTCATTTGAAAAGACCATGATGCTGGGGAAGATTGAGGGCAGGAGGAGAAGGGGACGACAGAGGATGAGATGGTTGGATGACATCACCGACTCAGTGGATATGAGTTTGAGTAAACTCCGGGAGTTGGTGATGGACAGGGAGGCCTGGTGTGCTGCAGTCCATGGGGTCTCAAAGAGTTGGATACAACTGAATGACTAAACTGAACTGAACTGAACTGAGAGATATTAGTAGTGAATTTGCTAAAACTGCGTTTAAGGTAAGAGAAAATACAGATGTCTAGGGATGGAGGAACATAGAAAAAATGTGAGTATATGAAATGAGTGATAATGGGTAGTATACCAGTAAGTTGAATGGGGGTTGTAGTGATTTTCAGAATTTTCAGCTCAGGTACCTCTAATGGGAGAGGACAGTGGGTGTGTAACCCTTTGGGGGCTGGGAACAGAGCCTGAAGTCGCCTTTCTGCCTCAGTGACAAAAAGCATATGAATGTTTTGAACATGTCCATGTCCGTGTCCATGTTTTATCTTTAGAAACTCATGCATGTTTTGCATTCTATTTTACTATCTAAATGAGTTTGTTATAACATGAAAATACTTTTTTCTCCCCATCCACCTCATCCTCTGATAGCTGGATGCAAGTGGGAATGTGTCCATTTATCCTCTGTCTCCTACCACATTCTGGCATGCCCCAGTGCCCAGATCAAGGAAGCATGGAATGGGTTATAGTCTAATACAGCAACATTCTAGCTTTCTGTTTGGGGGGATCGTCTGCTTGGGAGTATTATGTCATGGAACCGAGGAGGGTGAGCTCACCCTGTTCTGACTAACGAGGCTGTTCCTGGAGGGCTGCAGTCATTTGGAGGCACCTCATTACCAGATCGCTGGGGAGCAGCTGGAGAGAGTTCACAGAAGACCCACAGGAATGATTAAGAGACTGGAGGGGCTGATGGATGAGGAAAGAATACAAATGAAAACTATAACTTGGCTGAACCAAGGTCACAGGAATACACAACTGTATAAATATCTCAAGAGTATAAGCTTGACAGGGGAGGGTGGTCTTTTATGGTGGGATTTAGTGGTGGGGAGAATAAACCAAGGGTGAAATTTAAGCAAAGGAAAAGGTAAACTAATATTCTCAAGTGTCTGATAGTGCACGTTATTTCTTGGAACATCCTCAGTTGGGCCACTCTAACTTGTGGGCCTTTGGCTAATTGAATGATCTGTGTTTTTTATTCGACTTCTGTGGACTTGAGGTCGGCACTTCTCTGTGTAGAGAATGCCTGAGACTAACATCTTATAAAGCACACATCTTTCTCTTGTCCTGACTCGTTCTGTGGGACTCAGTGGTTATTATTTGGTACTCCTATGTGCTGCCTATCTCTTTATCCCTTTATGTACCAGAATTCTGAAGTGGACTTTCACATACTTTTTTTTAAGTTAATTTTTTATTGGATTATCGTAGATTTACAACATTGTGTTCGTTTCAGGTGTACAGCAGAGTGGACCAGTTATACATGTGCATCCATCCACTGTTTTAGATTTTTCCCCATGCAGGTCATTACTGAGTCCTGAGTATAGAGTTCCCTGTGCTATACAGGGATCACAGCTTTTTAGAATAGCACTTTAAAAGTAGTGACAGAGTCAGTATGTATGGCAATAATTTTAGAAACCCAGGTACAGTATTTGGTCCCTGAGGTACTCGTTGATTTTAGGAAATTGTAGCCTTGATGAAATCTAAGCATGATTGTATGAAGCACATACTTTGGGAAATGGTTGTATAAAATGCCTATTTGGGGTATGGAAGGCATAAAACTTTTAAATGACAATTGAAATTAGCCAGGAGACACATTTGCATAAAATCGCCAGTTTTATAGCTGTTTTCTTAAGCAGGGACAGTAGAACTGGAAGGTGATTTTTATGCTTTTTTTTGATACATAAAAATGAGTTTATTAATACTACACATTTATGTAACTTTAAAACTAAGTCGTCTATACCAGAAGTGGATAAACTTTTTCTGTAGACACTCAGATAGGAAAGCTTTGTAGACCATACATCTCTGCTGCAACTACTCAACTCTGTGTTGTAGTTCAAAGGCAGTCAAAGATAGAATGTAAACGAAGGAACTTGGCTGCATTCATTCTTTCTGACAAAATTTTTTTTTTTTTTTTAAACAAAACCCAGTGACTGTCTGGATTCGGCCTGCAAGCTGTAGTTTGCCAGCTCCTCCTGCTGTAGACCCTTGCTGCTCCTGAAAGCATGGTCTGCAGACCAGCAGCGTCAGCATCACCCGTGAACCTCATAGAGAGGTGCAGAATAGTAGGTGCCTTCTCAGGCTGGCTGCTCTAGAGTTGAGGCCATGCTTCCTGAATTTTAACACACATAGGAATCACCTGGGGAACTTGTGAAAATATGGACTCTGAGATGACTTTGAATACCATGTTAGTCACTGGGAGGCAAAGATGAGTAAGACCCAGTAAGTGTCCTCAGGGAGCCTACAGTTCATTAGGAGAGACTACTGTATAAACAAATACTTATAATACAGACTAATAAATGCTTCAGTAGAGGTATCTTCAGCATAGGAGTATCACAAAGGAGAAAGTGATTGGTTCTGCCTGGTGTGGGGAGTCCTCAGAGGGTCTTAGGAATTGGACCAGGAAAGGGGCTGGGGGCTTGAATTGAGTCTTGAAGCTCACTAGAAGCACTGAAGCGTGGGGAACAGAGGTAAGTGTGGCAGTTCATTGTGGGGCACCATAAAGATGATGTAAGATCTAGGAGTTACTTGATTTAATAATCGAATAGCTGATCACAGGGTTGGAGACCCACTGAGATCATTATGAGTAGAAATAAAAGTTCAGTACGTTCTATTATATTTAATTAGTTTTAAAATACTGTTTCCTTGGTTGAAAAATAAAGATCTTTTGCCTGTTCTCTCCCTTTTTTAGAAAAAAACAAAACAAAACACAGTATTTGTTCAGAAATAGAAACTTCTTACATGTTTTCCTATCATTAAGAATTTGGGGGACTTCCCTGGCAGTCCAGTGGTTAGGACTCTGCTTCTACTGCAGGGGACACAGATTCAATCCATCCTACATGCCACATGGTGAGACCAAAAAAAAAAAAAAAAGAGAATTTGGAAAACACTAAAAGGTACAGTTAGAAAAAAATGTCTGTAATTCCAGACACCAAAAAATGACCACTATGAACATTTTTATGTTGCTCTTCCCAGTCTTCTTTATATAATGTAATATTTTAACAATTGGACTCATGTAAATAATTTTGTGCTTGCTTTTTCATTTAACATTTTATTTGTGAGTGATTCACTGGGTTGTTATTCCTTAAAAGTATCATTTTTTAAATGCTTATATTACATTCTGATGGATCTCTTATAGTTTATGTGATTCTTGTTTGTGGCTCGTTTGAACTGGTTCCAGTTGCTAGTTGACCCAGGTTTTGGCTGATGTACTTGGCAAGTCTGTCACCATATTTTAAAATAATAACACATGCTTATTTATTTTTAATTATAAAAGTTTGCCAACTTGTTTGATCTGGTGGCTTTCACCCATTCTGTTCTTTGGCTCTTGTTAGCATTTTTTAATTTTGTTTCTTAGTTTCCCTTTATAAAAAGGCAGCAGAGTGGTCATCCAAAGCATGGCATCTGAGTCCAGGTTGTCTGGGTTTGACTCAAGTCTACTATGTACTGTGGTGATCTTGAGAAAGTTCCTTGAGAAAATGCCTCAATTTCCTAATTTGTAAAATAGAGACAGTTGTATCTGTCTGAGGGTTGTGAATTAATACACGTGAAGGACTCAGAACAGCTTCTGCCACGTGGAAAGGGACTGTCTCTTCACTTAGTCATCAGTAGTTTCTTGTTGTACGGTGGCTGTTCTTACTAGAACCCCCTTTCTGCTACATTTAGTTCATGAATATCTTTGGTCAGTAAAGATGGACTTTACTCAACTTTATTACTCAGTGTCTTTATCTTGAATGTTCACAGAAAACTTCCCCTCACCCGTAGTAGCAAATTTTACTAAAATTTTAAAGTCAGTACTAAAAGTAAACATAAAGTCAGTATTGTTTAACCCTGTCTTGGAAATGCATACATAGGCATAAAGGGAGCAAACTGTATATAGGCTGACTGATCAGGTTATTTTTTAATTTACTTTTTAGTTGGATGATTAGGTTTTCAAGCTCTTGGGTGGTTTCCTCTTTCCAGCTGAGTGTTCCCTTGGTTCCTTATTCATGGCTTCTAAGGCCCCCTGCAACCTGGCCCCACTATCGTCTCCTTTCATTTCTCTTCACCTTGTTCCCTGTCCCATTAAAGTGAAACTGGTTGTGTGGTTGGGAGGAGACTCACTCTTAAGTCTGTGCTCTGGTTTGCTTCTACTGAAGGGTTGGAATCAACTGAAGTGCCAGAGCTCCTTTCTGGGAAGTGACCAGCTAAGGCGGTGAGATCGCCTCTTGGCTTTTCTCATGATTTTAATTGGGAAAAGCTTGGTCAGAGGTTCACCTGCCTTTGGTTATTTTTGGTGCCACAGGGTTTCCACTGCCTATTCTGTGCCTCTTCTTTGTTGTTTGCTGGGAGTTCTCTTTGAGAAATGAAAACCTATCCCACTGACTCCTTTTTTTCTTTGTAGGATAGGATCCTAAGACAGCAGACCCGAAGCACCCTTCTGCAGCTGACTGCACCCTGCATTAGAAAGAGGTCCAGAGATGATGTATTTGGGGATTATGTTTCTCTACCCAGGAATTCAGGCAGTTCGTTCCAGAAACACTGACCCTCTGCTTGTGTGACACACCCTTCCTGAAGATCTGATGGACACTTTCTGTTGACCTTGCAGCTGTTTTCTCACGTGGAAGTTGGAAGACAAGGTGAAAGTGGCCGAAAGGTACCTGCTTTGGTGAATAGACGTGCTCCCCTCGGTTCTTAGAACATGGGACCTCGTTTAAAGGTAAGGTGATAGGCTAGTTAAGGTTCACTTCTTATTAGGATGGAGAATATGGACTCAGTGACCAGTTTCTGAGTTCTCTCAGCGAGGCCTAGCTAGCATTGACGTGCACAGTTGCAGTCAGAATTGACTTTATTCCCAGCAGGGCATATTCAAGTATGAAGAAATCAATTCTCCATTTCTGGGAATTGACTTTTTCACACTGGATCTTCAATGTTAGGGCTAAAATTTATTTGATACTGTAATTATAAATCTTTGTACTAAAAAAAGGCAAAGAGTTTTAGAATATGTGTCAGTCAACTTTCTAACATTCCCCTGAGACAAACAGCTTCAAGTATTTCCCCTTTCCCTCTTTTGTAGATAATGTGAGCCAAAGTGCTGTAGTATTAAGCAGCTTGCCCGGGATCTTTTAGTAAGCAAGCGATATTTCTGCATTAGATAATCGGTACTGCATTCCATTTTCCTTTGTAATGCTTTATTTTTATTTCAAAAGATTAAAAAGGAGGCCATAAACATTTATCTTTCTAATTTTAGCCTCGGTAAGATTGGGTAATGTTTTTCATACTTTATTTTACCTGTTTTCTTAAATCTTTTCTCTCCCCAAATACTTCACTAGCCGTATGACTCCACTCTTTTTTCGTGATTCATGATTCACAGTTATATGAGGTTAAGAACATTGGGCTTCAGAGTTAGACATGGGCTTGAGTCACTTATCCTGCTGGGAGATGTTCAGCAAGTCAACTTTTCCAACCCTAGCTTTTTTTTTTCAAGTCTTTAAAATGAGAATAATAATGCTCATTTTACCAAGTTGTATTGGTGACAATTATTTAGGCTAACTTGTGAAACACTTAGTACACTGTTGGCCTGTGGTAATGACTCAGTAAGGGGAGTTGCAACTTATGGGTTTACTGCTGTGAGGTGGGACGGGAGGAGAGATGGGGCAGAGAGCACACCACAGGTACAGTAAGAGGACAGAAACTGCCACAGAAGAAGTGAATCTGGAATAAAAGTGGTTTGGGGGGTCACCCTAAAAGGAAACCCTGTATCCAAAGGCATGGAGGCTTTGTGACAGCATCCAGAGGGAGAGGATGCAGAAGGCGAGTTTAGAATGTGACCATGGGCAAAATTGAGAGCTGGGTAAAGTATTGTTGGGGGGGTTTTTGGAATGGTATTGTCAAGAAGTGGGATAGTTCATAAAGATCACATTAATGAGTGATGAATTGACAGAGCTAATTCCCTGGTCATAAGGTGGCTTCATGGAGAAGAGAGTTTAAAAAAAAAAAAAAAATTGGTATGCTGAGTTCTAAATAATAGAGGAAATTGAAATAGAAAAGTAGAATTAATGTATTGGAAAAGGTGTAGGTGATCTAGATCAGTGGTGGTGATGATTTGGGTGAGCAATAAGTGAATGGGGAGATGGACAAGGTTTTAACAAAGTCAAGTTTATTATTATCAGCCATGAGGACTGAGACTATGGCTGTTGTATACCATTCCCCCAGTATCTGGCGTATGAAGTAGGTACTCACCATTTGTTGGATGAATTATTTTAGTATGAATTTTTTTAAACTCTTGATTATAAAAATTTTCAAGGATTTAAGTATGATTAGGAAGGCTTAAGGAAGCCTTTCATATTGTAGTTGTGATGCGTTTCTCGTTGAATGAAGTGTGACCCTATAGAGGAGTTCCCTCAGTTTCTCATTGGCTCTGAAGCAAAGAAGCAGTGATGCTGCTGCTACTATTGATAATAGTTAGAGTAATAGTTTTAAAACTGAGAACTCACTGGCCCCATTCTAGGTTGTTTACAAGTATTAACCCTTTACATGTATTAACCCTTTTCATCCTCACAGTACCCCAATGAAGTACACACAAATATTAGCCCCATTTGATAGATAAGGAAACTGGCAAATTATAGAGAGATTAAATAAGTTGTGAGTGGCAGAGAATGGATTTGAATGCACGTAGTCTAGCTTTAGTCTCGGTATACCCTCATTCTCTGTATTATTATTTTTTTTGCTATACTTTTTAAGAGTCTTGATAGTTGTGGAGAGTTATACTGAAGTCCTGTCACACTAAAGGAGATGGTACCATAGGAATTATTAAACCTCAACCCTTTTTACAGCAGTGAGAACTCCGAAGCTTAGACAGGTCATACAATTGCAGCCTGGAACTGGTCTCTTGGCTCTGACTTACTGCTTGTCAGCTGCCTCTCACAGAAATGTTGTTGTAGTTGTCAGAGAGGTAGTACATAGGAATTTCCCCAGCCCTCATGATGTGTGCCATGAATTTAGTGTTGCTTCCTCCAGGGAGTAAGAGACTTAAGACACAAGTCTGTAGCATCACCTACATACACTTCATTTTCTACTGAGTGCTGTAACTTTGCTGAGGACTAAATGTTCACATCCAGGATCAGATTGAATGACATCCAACTGAGAGAGTGTCTGAGACAATTAAACTGCTGGTTTTGGTTCCACCAAGTTGCCTGGTACATCCTGTAAGGCACAGACAGATGCTTTTAGAGAGATGATAACAGCTTTTCAGCCTCGGAGATGAGATATTTGTTTGGAAAGGAGACTTGCTAGCTGTGATCTCAAATTTTGAGTTAGTGTATTGTCTCTGTAGACCCTTTGGAGAGCAGTGTAACCCATGTGTATTGATACCGCTAATGTTCTATATGTGGATTTCTTTTCTGGTGGGACTTGAGACACCAGTCTCAATAGTGATTTCTAAGAAAATTGACATGGCCACTCCTGAGATTACCTACTCCCTATGGTTTCCATTGGATATATTGTTATCAAAGGATCTAATGGCCATTTTCAGCCACTCTTTCTCCTAAATTTTCCCAGCACAATTAGACATCAAAGCACAAGCTGTTCAAAAAAAAAAAAGTGATTTGGTTCCTCTCAAATCCAAGCATAGAAATTTTCATATGTCTTGTCTCTAAGTTATATATTAGTGGTGATGAAAGGTGCTGGCTTGAGATCACATTGATAACCTTAATATCTATTGACTTTAAAGAGTGACTTTAGTGCACTGTGAACTGGAGAGCACGTATAGCCTGCTAAGGTCAGAACTCAGGGGTGAGATAGGAATGTCAGTGTGCATTGCATTTTTCCTTGGCAGTACCTTGGGTGGTTCAAATGAGTAAGAAGATTGAAGTCTTACTCTGGAATAACTCTACTAATAGTGAAAGTTTCCCCTCAGACTCTGGCCCCTGTCTGAATTGTTCTGACCTTGGCAGACATCACTTGGGATGAGAAGTCCAGTCTCCTCCTCTGGTTCCTCTCCTTGGCCTCTGCTGGGCTCATCTTTCACAAGGCCCATTAGTTTGTCTGATTGGTAACAGCAAAAAAAAAAAAAAAAAGCCAGCTTCTCTTACATGCCCACCGCTTATTATTGAGATGACCCAGAGTTCATTTTAATTACATAATGCCAACATGATGATAATAATCCTTGCTTTTAAAAAAAAAATCCACATTTTATATAACTATTTCTACTTAGATGAATTACTTCCAGAAGGCAAATGTAAGGGGAAAGTGACTCCATTATCCTCTTTGCTTGTGTTAATTAGCACTACTTTGCATGGGGGAGGGAAAACTGTCTTGGGGCCCTGGATCCAGGAAGATGAAAGCCATGTTACTGCATTTCGTAATTAGAAGCGGCTGTTTGTGGTATTCCTAGGGTGGTCGGTAGATTGGAAATTTTTCGGGGCAGTGATGCAGTCTGTTTCTCTGCAGTGTTGTAGGGCACCTGTCAAGCTAGAGAGAGAGCAGGGACAGGAAGGCCAGAGATGGTTGGCTCAAGCCACATGCTCTGCTTTGTCTCTCCCTGAGGCGGCTGCAGGGAAGAGTCAGGAAAAACTAAACATGTTTTCTTTTGCAGCTGCAGCTGTGATCCTCGGCTGTCTGTTGGCACTGAAGGGACCTGATGTTTTACGTTATTGGTACGTCACGGAGAGAGCCCTCTCTCATTTTTTTGGTTAGGGTTGCTTATATCCTTTTCTGCCTCCCTCTTTGTCCTTGAAAAGAGACTTAGAAATATTTCTAATCATGCCAGAATGTACCTTCACAGAGTTAGCAGCGGAATTCATTCACTTGAGAAATATTTATTGAGTAATTATAGCCAGTGCCAGACACTGTTTCCTGTCGAGTCAAAGTCAAATAAGGCAAAAATCTGCCTCCATGAAGTTCGTAACACAAAGGGGAGAAACGTTGAGTAGATGAATCAATGTACAGGAGTTTGAGGGAGCCCAGAAGGAACCCCTGACTGTGGTAGGGACTGTGGGGGGGCTTTTGCCAAGTGGACAAGGAAGGGGAGGGCTTCCAACTGGAGAGAGCAGAACACCCATTCTTTTTACTACTCTTGTCAGGGCCCAGCACAGGCAGGGAGCTTGTGGGTAGGCATTGTATATGGTCCATGGTATAGAACAAGGGTTGGCAGACTTCTTCTGTGAAGGGCCAAAGAGTAAATATTTTCAGCTTCCCAGGCCATACACTCTGTGTCACCACTGCTGAACTCTGTGGTTTTAGGGCAAAACCAGCCCTAGACAATAGTAAATGAGTGGGTGGGGCTGTGTTTTAGTAGAATTTTATTTGCAAAAACAGGCAGTGGGTGGAATTTGGCCCAAGGACCTTCGTTTTTGACCCTGGTACGGAAGGAAGTTCCTGTCTTCACCCACAGAGGTGGTGACCCAGTAGAGTGGGTCTTTGGACTTCTCCCCTGACTGATGGCTGGCCTGTTCCATAAGGAGAAGCTGTAATGTGTAACTGGAAGGTGGTGTGTGTTTTCTCTTTCACATAGGTGGAATCACAGTGTCTGTGGTTGCATTCTTCTTCACAATTAAGTTCCTCTTTGAGCTTGCCGCACGTGTAGTCAGCTTCCTTCAGAATGAGGACCGCGAACGCCGAGGGGACCGGACTATATATGACTACGTGCGGGGAAATTACCTGGATCCCCGGTCTTGCAAAGTCTCCTGGGATTGGAAGGACCCCTATGAGGTGGGCCACAGCATGGCCTTCCGAGTGCATGTAAGGGAATGTTTCTGTCTCTGTACGCACTGGGGTTTCTGAGTCAGTTGCCTTCCAGAGCCTAGTCCGGTCTGGCCTGGACTGTTAATATTTTCCCTTGTTTTTCAATTCCCCCATCTCACCCCCCTACCCCCACCAGGAACTTGGGAATTGTTAACATCTAAAGAGTCAATTTTTCTATCATTTGGCTTTAATAGGTATTCAGCTTAGAAGAAGTATAAAGCTTAATGTTACATTTTCACAATGAGAAAAATGTTACTGAAGAGGGTAGGTGTTGTAGATTAGGGGTTGGCAAACCATGGCCCAAGCGTTAAATCAAGCTCACTTCCTGCTTCTATAAATACAGGCTTACTGGAACACATTCGCACCCATTCATCTTCCTGTACTGCCTATAGATGCTGTCACATTTGAGATGTTAATCACAGCTGAGTAACTATGTATGCCCTGCTAACTAACGGTATTACTCTCTGGCCTTTTGCAGAAAGTTTGCTGCCTCTGCAGTGACTTCTGCACTGCAGCCTTCTTCTTAGTTTCATAGTCCAAAACCCCCAGCCTTGCCTAGAGCTTCTGTTCACTCAGTGCCAGTGATACCCACTGACTTCCCCTGATGCTTGAGCTAGCAGTGATAAATGTAAGAAAAAAGGGCGAGTAAGACAGGGGAGGCGGCCTCTGTGGTTCATTAAGTGTCAAGTTGAAGTGGATTCGATAGTATATTTCACCCCTTTCCTCTGAAATGGTTAAGAATCTGTCTGTGATTTAATGGTTTTCTTCGAAGCATGGAGAGAATTTGTTTCTCCTTGTGTGAGCAGGCCTGTAAGATTAGGTGGGTGTGGGGATTTACCAGCCACCCGCTCCCACCCCACACACTCTCAAGTTGCACAGCTGTTATCCCCCTGCTCACCAATGGGTGTCCCTCTTCTCCCCACCACAGTTATTCTATAAGAACGGGCAGCCCTTCCCTGCACACCGGCCTGTGGGACTAAGAGTCCACATCTCTCATGTTGAGCTGGCAGTGGACATTCCAGTGACCCAGGAGGTCCTCCAGGAGCCCAGTTCCAATGTGGTCAAGGTGGCTTTCACTGTACGCAGAGCTGGGCGGTATGAAATCTCAGTGAAGCTCGGTGGGTTAAACGTGGCCTATAGTCCCTACTACAAGATTTTTCAGCCTGGTAGGTTTTTTGTTTCTCCCTCCCTCCATTCCTTCCTTCTTCTTTTCCTTTTTTCTCCTTTGCTTTTTAAATAGTGCCTTTATTGAAATTTAATTCACATGCTTTATAATTCATTCATTTAAAATACACAATTTAATGGTTTAAAAATGTATTGCTGGGTGGTATTATTGCCTGGTGTGAGTATACCATACTGATTTAATCTTTCACCAGTTAAAGAACATCTGGGTTGTTTTCCAGTTTGTGGCCATTATGAATAGTGGTTTTAGTCTGCATGTCCCTAGTGGTTAACAGTGTCGAACATCTTTTCATGTGCTTATTTGCCATCTGTGTGTCCTTTTCGATGAAATGTCTTTTGTCCGTTTTCTAATGGGATTTTTTGTTTTTTACTATTGAGTTTTGAGAGTTCTTTAAGTCCTTTGTTACAGATGTGGTTTGCAAATATTTTCTCTCAATCTTTAGCTTTTCTTTTCATCTCCTTAATGGGGTCTCTCACAAAACAAGTTTTAATTTTGATGAAGTCAATTTATTAATTTTTCATTTTATGGATCATGTTTTGGTGTCTGAGAACTCTCTGACTAGTCCTAGGTTCTGAAGATATTCTCCTGTGTTTTTTTTTTTTTTGTAAAATTTTCCAGTTTTAGTATTCAAGATTGTAATCCATTTTTAGTTAGCTTTTGTAATTTAGGTCAGTATTTTTCTTATAAATGTCTAGTTGCTCCAGCATCACTTATTGGAAAGGCTATCTTTCCCCTATTGCATTGGTTTTGCACATTTGTCAGGGATCTGTTGGGCATATTCGTGGTGACCTATTTCTGGGTTCTCCTTCCGTTTCTTTGGTGTAAGTGTCTATCCGTCCACCAATACCAGAGTCTTAATGATGTAGCTACGTAATAAGTCTTGAAATTGGGTAAACTGACTCTCCACTTTTCTCTTTTAGAATTGTTTTAGCTTTTCCAGAACTTTTGCCTTTCTATATAAATTTTATTTTATTTTTTAGTTCTCAACCTGTTTAATGTGTAAAAGGGGAAAAAAGAGGAGGTAGGCAAAGTTTCGGTCTGAATACATTCTCGGAATGCTGGCCATCCAGAGCATCATTCTGAACAGCTGATTATCTTCTGTGACTCAAGAGTTTCAGTTTTGAAAAGACCTAATTCCATGGGATTATGGTGACTCATTTATCATAAGAATTAAATACAGAAATTTAAAGGCTCCGAGCAAACAGCAGGGGTGGGACTAATATGACAGTAATAGATGGAGTTGATGGGGCAAGAGGCAACCAATCATAAAATTACTTTTCCTTTGTAACAAAGGGTTCACACTTTTAACATAAATTATACATTCATTATGGTTTTTAAAAACAGTCAAGCCTAAATAAATTCTTCATACCATCAAGAAAAGATACATACACTGAAAACCTGCTTAAGTACAGAATTTTTCATTTGACAGCTCTTGGCCGGGGCCATGCACATTTTACAGGGAGCTTTTGCTTCTCAAGCTTAGTGAAAGTCTGCCAATCATTTTGTATAAAAATAAGACTTAAATTTAAAACCTCACCAAACTAGGAATCTGATGTAGAAAATCAGTGACACCGGAACGGCTAAAGCCAGTAGTTCTCAGACTTCAGCCCTTGTCCCAGTGACCTGCGAGGCCCCGCCCCGCGTGTCCGAGGCCTGGGCAGGCCCAAGTCCCTGAAGGGTTCCCCTGGGGGGAGCTGCGCTGCTGCTCCAGGAACCCTGGCTCAGAACCTCTGCTCACCGCAGACCGTGTCCACACTCTAGTCAGCTGTGGTTACTCTGTGGGCGACAGCAGGAGGCAGCGCTCAGGAGTGACACCACCGCCCACTGCTTTATGGTCAGAAGAGAGAGGTCCCGGGCTTGCGGTCAGGTTGCACGGAGTGCTGCTCTGCCAGCATGCGATGCGGTTTACAACTAAAGCCACAGATGATGTGTTTGAGCGTCAGGCACTCAGTCACGTCTGACTCTTTGCGACTCTGTGGACAGTGGCCCGCCAAGGCTCTTCTGTCCATGGGGGTTCTCCAAGGCAAGAATACTGGAATGGGTTGCCATTCCCTTCTCCAGGAGATCTTCCCGACCCAGGGATTGGACACAGGTCTCCTGCATTGCAGCTGGGTTCTTTACCATCTGAGTCACCAGGGAAGCCCCCAATATACTTGAAGTGTATATTTAATGCTGGAAATTCACCCCACGGGACAGACAGAAGGCTGTGAAAGGAAAGGCACCATAACTAAGCTGTCCTTGGAAATACTGAGGTTTTTTTTTTTTTTCTTTTCTCTCTCAAATACCTTCCCTTTAATGTAACTTCAAGCCCAGCACTCTGGGAGGTAAACAGTCTGGTAATCACGAGGGATGAGAGGCAGCATGAGCCCCCGGATGACAGGAGGAGCACTGGGGTCTGGCCACTCGACTAACTCTACAGCAGGGCCTTGACACGAGAGCCCTGGGCAGCTGGAAGACACACAACTCCTCAGGTTCCCACCCGTCATGAAAGGGTGCCCCTGAGAGATGCTCTGAACCGGGCTGGGCAGAGCCACGCTAGAGTCTGGCTCAAAACGGCGGCCCAGAGAAGCAGTGCCCATGCCTCGAGGCCACAGGGGTCCCTCTCGCCTAACCCAGCGCCTGACACCACACAAGACAAGGCACGTGGCCAGTCTCAGAGAAAGAGGGGCTTGCCACTGGGGTGAGAACCCTGGAAGGAGCTGACCCGAAACCCAGAACTCTCAACTCGGGAAGTTCATTTAAAATGAGTTATTCCAAGTAAAACGCACGGCCAAATTCTAAGTGCAGCAAGAAGCAGCCTAAGGGGAGGAGGCTCCAGGTTCTGCCAGTCTGCGCTGGGCCCCGCGTCCCCCCTCCCTACCCCATGCGCCGCAGTGAGCTCCCGGCGGCAGGACTGGGGGGGGCTACGGGCTCCAAGTGCCACTGCCAGTCATCGTGGGGAAGCTCAGTTTGGCCAAACTATTCAACACCAGATTCCTCCCGGCAAGTCTCTATGGATGTCCATCCCACTCTTCCCCAGCCTCTTCTCCTGCCTAGCCCAGCGCCCTCCGCCTAAAGTGCCACCTGCCCAACACTGAGGGCAGCTGTGGCAGAGCTCAGGTCACGGGGGTGGGCCGGCAGCCGGCAGGGAAGGGCTCCTTTCCACCCATCTCACAGTCCTGTACCACTGGGAAGAAATAAAAAGAAACGCAGATTTCTTGATATCATCATCATATGCTCCAAACTGAACACTTAAAGGCAAATCATCATCTTAAAGTACTACGTTTAGGGATTCAGTTACAATATACACCTGTTTTGTCTTCCCTTTGATCCAACTGTTGCTATTGCTTCTTCAGTTCAGTTCAGTTGCTCAGTCATGTCCGACTCTTTGTCACCCCATGAATTTGCAGCACTCGAGGCCTCCCTGTCCATCACCAACTCCTGGAATTCACTCAAACTCATGTCCATCAAGTCGGTGATGCCATCCAGCCATCTCATCTTCTGTTGTCCCCTTCTCCTCCTGCCGCCAAATCCCTCCCAGCATCAGAGTCTTTTCCAATGAGTCAACTCTTCGCATGAGGTGGCCAAAGTACTGGAGTTTCAGCTTTAGCATCAGTCCTTCCAAAGAACACCCAGGACTGATCTCCTTTAGAATGGACTGGTTGGATCTTCTTGCAGTCCAAGGGACTCTTAAGA
>NW_011494940.1:1023442-1052262 GCF_000754665.1 Bison bison bison
CAAAGCTTTTTTTTTTCCCCCCTCTTCGCTGTGGCAGAACTTCAGGGTGGCAGGCTTCAGGAAGCATCCCTGGATATCCACCCGCTCTCAGTGAGGAAGTTCAGGATCCTCTTCTTGAGGACTTTGTCCAGATAGCTGGGCAGGCGGCTCTTGGAGGGGATGCCCTGGCGCTTCTGCAGGTGGTCCTTGATGATGATGGTCTTTACGGTCACGTAGCGCGCGGGGCTCAGGTTCAGCGAGCTGCACAGCACCTTCTCGCGGTCCGACAGGAGCTCGAAGCCCGGCAGGTGCTCGATGGCCGCGAACTCGCCGTCCCGGCCGTCCTCCTCGCGCCGCGCTTGGCGCTCCCCGCTGCTGCCGCCGCCTTGTGTTTCTCGCGCTTGAGGCCGACTCCTCCATCATGGTGATGCCGTTGAGCCGGTAGCACTACCGCTCGCGGATATTGGCATGCAGCATCTTGTGCATGTTCTCGAACAGGTCCTCGAACTCCTTGCACGACATGAACTGGTAGAGCGGCCACAGCTCCTCCTCCTTGGTGACCTTGTGCCGCGCCACCTGCTCCTTCTAGTCCTTGCCCAGGAAGGCGGGCACCAGGTTGTAGTCGCGCGCGATGTTCTTGTGCCGCTTCCGCTTGCGGAGCTTCCGCAGTACATGTCCGTGCACGCAGGTTTCAGCTCGATCTCCACGGCGTTGTCATCATAGTTGACCGAGAGCCTGCTGATGAGCCTCTCAGCGTCCTGGTTGTACTCAATCTCTTAGTAGTCCCGCAGTGGCATGTAGCTCAGCTGCTGCTGCTCGGCCACCGAGATGTCTAGGGGAGGCAAGGGGGTAATGAGGCTGGGATAGAGGGGGCCCCCACTGGGGCAGGTGGGGATGGTGTTGGGGATGCAGGCCTTCCCCAGGTTTCTGTGAATGTACATGCTTACTTAATGCTCCATCACTTCCTGGGGGTTCCGGGAAGCGCCGACTTGAGCTGCCTGCCGTGTCCTCAGCCAGGCAGTACACGCAGTACTTCTTGCAGAGCTCCACCATCTTCCGCCGCCGAGGCCCCGCCACCCCGTGCTCCAGTGAAACTGCCGCGGCCGCTGCCACAGCCACCCCCCTATATAAATTTTAGAATAATACTGCCTAAACTTACCAAAAAATCTTTCTGAGATTTTGATAAGAACTGTGTTAAACCTCATGCAAAGAATTGACTCACTGGAAAAGACCCTGATGCTGGAATGGATTGGGAGCAGGAGAAGGGGACAACAGAGGATGAGATGGCTGGATGGCATCACCGACTCGATGGACGTGAGTTTGGGTGAACTCCGGGAGTTGGTGATGGACAGGGAGGCCTGGCGTGCTGCAATTCATGGGGTCGCAAAGAGTCGGACACAACTGAGCGACTGAACTGAACTGACCTGTGTTAAACCTAGAAACAAAGAACGGTGTTAAACCTCATATTATTTGGGGAGAATTGGCATCTTTACTATGTTGAGTCTCTGAATTCATAAACATGGTATGCCTCTGACCTTATTTCTATAATCAGCATTTTGTAGTTTTCAATATACAAGTCTTCCATGGGTTTTGTTAGATTTGCCCTTAAATATTTAAGATTTGTTTGTGTTACAGTTATTCACTTATTTTTAAGGCCAGTTTCACTTGTAGGTTCCCAGTGGGATTCTAGGCACTATATCTGTAACTCTCACTTCTGTTTCCTCCAATTTATTCTGTCATTGTGGTTAGTGCTTGGAGTGGATAGGAATTTGTAAAAATGAGTTCCCAGAAGTTCATTTGAGTTAATCTCTCTGTTTTCTTTCTTTCTCTCTGGCTCATAATGGTATTGTTTATCCCTAGGAATTGGGCGGGCACCCAGCTTTCTAGGACTCACTGACTGAGTAGATCTCTGTGTCCTGAAAATCACCTCTCTGACGTTACCTTCCCTTGTCTTTATTCCAGGAATGGTGGTTCCTTCCAAGACCAAAATTGTGTGCCATTTTTCTACCCTGGTGTTGACCTGTGGGCAGCCACACACTCTTCAAATAGTGCCCCGAGATGAATATGACAACCCTACCAACAATTCCACATCCTTGAGAGATGAGCACAACTACAGCCTGTCCATTCATGAGGTGAGCAGGCTCCCATCTAGGTCACTTCGATCCGTCTCCTTCTCCCTGACCATGGTGCCAGCCTTCTGAGACTTAGATTAGCTCAAAGTAGGAAAGTTCTTTGTAAATTTCTGCACAAGCAGGGAAAATTATGTGTGGTTGGTGATGGCTTCGTTTTCCTCCTGTAGCTTGGTCCTCCGGAAGAGGAGAATACCGGTATCTCATTTGAGAAGTCAGTGACGTCCAACCGGCAGACCTGCCAGGTATTCCTGCGGCTCACCCTGCATTCTCGAGGCTGCTTCCATGCCTGCATCTCATACCAAAACCAGCCAATCAACAATGGTGAATTTGACATCATTGTCCTAAGTGGTGAGTTGAGAGGAGAGCTGTGAATTAGTCCTCTTCCCAAGCCACTTGTCCTTTGCACATCTGCAGTCATCTAACCCCCCCACCTCAAATATTTGGTATTTGGACCAAAACTTGGTTTAGAGACCTGTGGACTGAAGGTCTGGTGATGGGCAGTTTCCTTTCCTGTCTTGCACTTTAAACCTTATTCCTTGTTGCACTTCAGAGAATGAGAGGAATATCGTTGAACGCAACGTGTCCACCTCAGGAGTGAGCATTTACTTTGAAGCTTATCTGTATAATGCTGCCAACTGCACCAGCACGCCGTGGCACCTCCCACCCATGCACACGAGCTCTGCCCAGCGCCGGCCCTCCACAGCTCTGGAGGAGGAAGATGAAGACTCACCCTCTGAGTGTCACACCCCTGAGAAGGTGAAGAAACCGAAGAAGGTGTACTGCTACGTGTCACCCAAGGTTGGCACTCCCACTCTTGTCCCTGCCCGAGCCTGCTCATATTTGGTAACCAAACCCACCCAGCAATGGTCTGAGAATCAGGGTGCAATCATCACCTTGTGGGGGCTCAGGGATACTAAGAGATGGCTTCCCATTGAGCAAAAGGCTACACCGCCTCTTCTGCCTCTTTCAGGCTTGGACTGGATTACACCTCTGTCCAGAGAGTCTGTGCCTTGGTACTTTCGAGCACCTGGGGCGTTCTGCTGTTTGATCACTCCTGGGAAGATTTTTCAAGGCACGGCTCTAGAGTTTTAAAGAAAGCTACTTTTAACCATTAATAATTTCTCACTAGGGTAAAATCACTGTTGGCCCTTTGTGCCGTTTGGGAACAATTTGATCTTTCATGCTGTGATTTGTGAAACCACAAGAGATGTCATCATCGGGGTACAGGGTTAGAATAGAGAAAGTTTGGCAGAGACAAGGGAGGTGAACTTCCCAAGGCCCCTGAGCTGAGAGACGCTTTGTGTTAGGGAGTTTCTTTTTTAGTGTTTGTATTTTGCTTATTTATACAGACCTCAGAAAAACGAGACTCGAACCATCCCATTACATTCCTTTAATCTCATAGCAAAAACTGAGTTCTAATTCTGTTCTACTTCAGAACACTTCACTGTGTACCATTCATCATTTAAACATCTAGCCTTCATTTGTCCTGGGGAATGGCTATGAGGGAAATGGTAAGGTAGAGATGAAGTGAGATTGGCTATGAATTGATTATTGTTGAAGCTGGTGATAATTCATTGTACTGTTTTCTTTAGTATGTGTTTGAAATGTTCTTTAATGAAGAATTTTTTTAAAAATCAAGAAAAAAACCTGACCTACTATTTGTTCAGATAACAGAGGGGTCTTTTTAGATTAAAAAGTTATTGCATTGTCTTTTCTTTTTTTTGAATGGCAAGAGACTTCTTTTTATTCTTACATATAGGGTTTTGTGAACTCTTCCGTATGCGACTCCCCCCACCCGCCCCGACACCATCATCCCCAGCACATCCTTGCTGGCATTCTGATAGGGATAAAGCAGTGGGCAGGGGCCACTGGTGTTCCCTGTCCACTGATTTGGAAGAAGTCTCTCTGAGAAGTATCTGGCTAAGCAGGAGGAGAGTCTGATTGTTTGTAGTGAAATGAAATGATGATTTTGAAATGTTCTCTACTTGTAAAGTGAAAACCTGATCTCAGATATTTGGAAATGGTAGTAAGACCTGAGTATTAAGGTTATGAGACATCTTTGTGAAATTGTGACAACAATGTCACACTTTGTGAAAGTGTGACAACAATATTTTAAATTTGCCTGTTTTTAGGTGGAATTGATGTTTTCTGTTTGATTTCAGTCCTGACTAAATTATCCTTGTTTAGAGAGGAAAAGGGCTATCCTGGAAAATACGGATGGGGACAGGTATTTGAAATACAATACCCAAACAGAACCTCTTAGTCATTCATTTCATTTTCTGTGTGTTGGTCCTCCAGCAATTCTCAGTGAAGGAGTTCTACCTGAAAATCATTCCCTGGCGCCTTTACACCTTCCGGGTATGCCCTGGAACCAAAGTAAGTTAAACCTTACATCCGGTTCATGTAGAACAGGCTTCAGCCTCCCAACATCTCAACCTTTTATTTTTTCCCAGAAGGGCTTTTGGTATTTCTGGAAATTCTCATTGTGCACACAGGATTCATTGCCAAATAAAGAAGCAGATGCTACCTCCTTATGAAGGCAATAGTTGTAGGAGGACACATGCCTACAGAAACAGTAGTTAGTAGAAGTCAAAATACTTCAACAATTCTCTCCTGCCCCTAAGACTAAGCTAATGGAGAGAGTATTGGAGCTCTGACCTGAACTTGGCTTCCTAATGTGCCAAAACTAACTGTTTCAGCACCAGTGGTCTCATCTATTAAAAAAAATTTTTTTTTTTTTTTTTAAATTTCTGAGCTTTTGAAATCTACTGGCAAATCATTTTCTTCCAGCCAGTTTGCCCAACCTATTCAGGTATTCATTTGCTGTTTTACATATCCTTACAGCTTTCACACTTCTTATATTTTATGTTTGAAAGTCTGTAGTATTACCTGTGATCCTTACTTACCTTGCCTGTGATCCTTACAGGTGGTCTCTATGACTCAGTTTAAAATAAAATCTGAATCATAGAGCATGCTCCGTCACTCAGTTGTGTCTGACTCTTTGTGACCCCACGGACTCTAGCCCATCAGGCTCCTCTGTCCATGAACTTTTCCAGGCAAGAATACTGGAGTGGGCTGCCATTTCCTTCTCCAGGGGATCATCCCAGGCCAGGGATCGAGCCCCCGTCTTTTGTATCTCCTGCATTGGCAGGCGGGTTCTTTACCACTGGCACAGTGGTAGAGGACAAAGTCTCAAAATGGAATCAATGCCTGGAGGTTCCGGGGATGAAACCCAGGCCTCATACATGCAATGCATGTGCTCTACTGCTGAGCTGCACCCCCCACCTGAAGTGAAAAATAAGGAAGTGTACTCCTGGTAGGTACTTACTTGGATAAAATAGGCTTAACTTGTTTTTGTTGGTTGGTGCAGAAGGGTAGGGATGTGAAGGATTTTTGGTGGATTTGAGGGCTTCACAGAGTAATTCTTTCTTTTTTTTTTTTCCTTTTGTTAGTTTTCATACCTTGGCCCTGACCCTGTCCATAAGCTGCTCACCCTTGTGGTGGATGACGGCATTCAGCCTCCTGTGGAGCTCAGCTGTAAGGAGAGGAACATCTTAGCGGCCACGTTTATTCGCTCGCTCCACAAGAACATAGGTGAGGTTGGACAGGGAGTCTGATGGGGAAGGCAGTGACCCCAGATACGCTGAGTACATGAGGATGTAGGGGTGGCCTACACAGGGGACTTGTAAGGATTCTGTAATCATGATGGATCTTGCTGCTCCTCAGGAGGCTCCGAGACCTTTCAGGACAAGGTGAATTTTTTCCATCGAGAGCTTCGGCAGGTACATATGAAAAGACCACATTCTAAAGTCACCCTGAAGGTCAGCAGACATGCCTTGTTGGAATCGGTGAGTAAAGTTTCTTTCATGTCAGCAGTTGAACAGTTATCAAAAATTTCCAGCTAGAAACCTCTGTGCTATTTGGTTACATCCTGCAGGTTATTGTTTTTATGAAACACACATCTTTGTCTTCTTTAAACATGTTAAGCGCTGTCCTTTGTGTTTGGCTCTACTGAATTTGGGGCAGATTTGTTGGAGGTATGTTAATTGAGGGGAGAGACTAGTTGACACATTGGCTGTAAAATCTGTTCTTGACTAGTTCCCGAACAATCTCATGGACTTCCTATGGAAGGCAGGTATCAAGTTGTTGTTACAGAAGAAAGTTCCTGTTATGGAATCCCAGGATTAAGAAGAGCTCTTACGGGATTAAAAGGAAATGATTTTTGTTGTCACTCTGGTCTGATGGAAAAGGAACACCTGATGTGTTTCTGTCTCCACTACACAGACACTGGCATAGTTCTCACATTCCTTGACAATGAGAAGGCTTTGGTCCCTGTCCAGAAAGTGTTTGTGATGTTTGGCTCTGGCAGGTGTGACTGGAAACGCCTTTTCTCAGCCACTTTCTCCTTGTGGCATGGCTCCCTGTCTGAACCTAGCCTTGTGGATTAAGATGTCTAGTGGGTAGACTGTACTTTACTGAAAACCAAGACTCCTTGGTTCTCTTGCTGACAGCTTACTGATTTGAGCCATTTTATTTCAAGTTTCTCATTAATAAAATGAGGACTGTTAGGAAATAAAGTTTCAACTTTCCAGTCAGGCAATGGTATAAATATGAATTTGATTTTTTTAATCTTAAATTTCTTCTGGAGATATGTGCATTTTAAATTTAAGATGGTATTGTTAAAGCTTATTTTTGAGTAACATATTGCTTCCAAATACTTCTGACTATTAAATGGACAGTGGTAATGTTCTTGTGTTTTTGTCTTTAACACCCAAGAGGCACTGGCCAGTGTTCTGACAATTTCTTTTCTTTTACTGCTTTTCAGTCTCTGAAAGCCACTCGGAATTTTTCCATCTCAGATTGGAGCAAGAACTTTGAAGTGGTTTTTCAGGATGAAGAAGGTCAGTTTTGAAATTTCCCACTCATCTTTTTTAACTCTCCTTCCCACTCCTCCCTGTCTCCTTACACGACATCCACAGAAACTGAAAACAACCCTCCTACACATGCTTGCCACCCCTGCTCCAGCTTCTTTTTCCCAGGGAAAAAGAAGTCATGAGTCAAGACCAAAAGGGTGGTGTTTACTGGCTAGATGGCTTGGTTGAGCTTGTAGAACACAGACGGACAAGGATTTGGAAGGTGAGCTCTTATGAGTTTGAAGCAGAAGGGCAGAGTAACCTTTGTAGTACCAAGAGAAGCAGCAGTTCCTGGGATCTATGATCTGTGTTTCCACGCTAGAGCGCATCAGCTTAGTGATCAGAATACCTTTAATCCTACAGAATGAGGTGGGATTTCAAAAAAAAATGTCCACAGTTAAGGTGGGTTGGAATATTGGACACCAAGGTGGTGAAATGGAGGGAGGAAGGATCAGGGAGTATAAAATGATGAATAAATGAACAAAAATGATAAAAGGTGATAAGCCAGCATCACTTTTGATTTTTATTGTACTTTCCAGCTCTGGACTGGGGAGGGCCTCGTCGGGAATGGTTTGAGTTAATCTGCAAAGCACTATTTGACACCACCAATCAGCTCTTCACCCGATTCAGTGACACCAACCAAGCATTAGTGAGTCTGTGACTTCCCCGGGGGTGGGAGCAAAGTGTGGATTGTGTTATGATGGAGAGACTAGTAAGAATTTGAACTAATCAGATTACCTCCCTCCTCTTTGTCTTCCTTATTTCATCTCTAAGAGAAAATGCAGACAGATGAATAAAAAGCATTATAGTGCAGAGGCTGTTCTACTCCTTAGTATTTTAATAATTAAGCCACTTTTTTCAGAACATCCCTAAAGCAATTGAACTCTGTACAAGGTCTTTGACTAGGGGAGTAGGGAAGTAGACTCTGGCTGAAAGAGGTTCTGGTTTAGGGAAGAGGCATTATATCATCCACTGATTGACTTCTGTTTGTAGCCAGTGACCACAAAATCAGTAGAAGATTCTTCAGTTTATTGTAAGTCCATATTTGTCCTTTATCCTCCAGTCACTTTGAATTACTCGGTGGTGGCTACCAAACAATGCCATTTGGATGGGCTCCTTGATCCTAACACTGAAATTCTTGCTCCCTTGGGATAGAGTTGTGGAGGGAGAATCTTCCCAGAACTAGGCTTGAAGAAAAACGATCCAGGACCTTTTATCTCTCTTTGACAGGTGCACCCTAACCCTAATCGCCCCACTCATCTGCGCCTAAAGATGTATGAGTTTGCAGGGCGCCTGGTGGGCAAGTGTCTCTATGAGTCCGCTCTAGGAGGAGCCTACAAGCAGTTGGTCCGAGCTCGCTTCACCCGTTCTTTCTTGGCCCAAATCATAGGACTACGTATGCATTACAAGGTAAGGTCTTAGGTATGTGTTTCCTGCTAAGTCCCCTGGCCATTAACTCTGGAATCTCTCCAACCTCTGTTTATTATTTTTGAGGTTTGAAGGGGTAAGTGGTTCCAGGCAGTTACAAATTTTATTTCTGGGTGAGAGTGGTCATGTTGTGTTCTGTGTCTTTTTGTCTCCTCAGTACTTTGAAACAGATGACCCAGAATTCTACAAATCTAAAGTTTGTTTCATCCTCAACAATGACATGAGTGAGATGGAGCTAGTCTTTGCAGAAGAGAAATATAATAAATCAGGTCAATTGGATAAGGTGAGACAGAGAACTGAAGCCTGTGGGTCCCATTTCTCAGCCTCCTCTGTATCAGGGCTGTCTAGTAGAGCTTTCGCAATG
Organism: Bison bison bison; assembly: GCF_000754665.1. Classification (NCBI taxonomy): domain Eukaryota; kingdom Metazoa; phylum Chordata; class Mammalia; order Artiodactyla; family Bovidae; genus Bison; species Bison bison. The sequence goes on from NW_011494940.1 coordinate 1,032,259, forward strand.
ATGGAAGTGTTCTCTATTTGTACTTTTGAACACCCAAAATGTGTCTGGTATGACCAAATACCTGAATTTCTAAATTAACTGCCTGTGACTAGTGACAGCCGTATCGGACAGTGCAGCTTTGCGGCACTATATCCCACATTGCATGGCCTTGGCCTGTTTAAATGGAACCGGAGACACATACACCATCCATCCCCCTCATCCCTCCTTTCCAGTAGAAAAAGAACGAAGTGATAGTGAAGTGTCACTGCACAGGCAGTTTTGGAAGGGATGACAGTGTCTGTCTCAACATTAGGGGCAGGGAGGTAATTGACTTGCATTTTAACACTGTGCCTGTTTATTTTTAAGGTTTTTATTAGAAAACGGCCAAAAGTATTTCTGATGCACATGTGATTTTGTTTGCATTCTGGGGTTAAATAATATCAAATGATCATGACAAACCTGAAGTTGCAGTTATAAATAATTGAAACCAAAATAGCAATGACTGAAAGTTTGTGATCACTGATAGCACTGAACTGATAATCAGATACCCTTGTGAGCCCTGGGAGGGTCTTAGCTGCTGGCCTTCACGCCTGTGTGGGTGGAGCCCGTTTTCTTGACCCAGCACTGCAAGGCATCTCGAGTCAATAGAAGACTGAATTAGGATCTGCAGGCCTAGGGGAGTACTGATTTTATTTGGATTTGATATGAATACTAAGTCATTTACTACTTAGGCTAATAGTTAGAAGTGTTTGCTACTGCTGCTGCTGCTAAGTCGCTTCAGTTGTGTCCGACTCTGTGCGACCCCATAGAAGGCAGCCCACCAGGCTCCCCCATCCCTGGGATTCTCCAGGCAAGAACACTGGAGTGGGCTGCCATTTCCTTCTCCAATGTATGAAAGTGAAAAGTGAAAGTGAAGTCGCTCAGTCGTGTCCGACTCCTAGCGACCCCATGGACTGCAGCCTACCAGGCTCCTCCATCCATGGGATTTTCCAGGCAAGAGTACTGGAGTGGGGTGCCATAGAAGTGCTTACACACGTAAAATAAAAATAACCAGAACTGTGCACAATAATAGAAAAAGTCTTACATGTTTAGATCCATTGAGAATCTTTGCTCTGGACCAAAGTTCTGTCCCTCCCATGCCACGGTCAGGACCTTAAAATCTGATTTTGTAACTAAATGGAGGCCTTCACTCACCTGTGAAGACAATCTTGCTCGTTGGGCACAGGTTTTCCAGGGTGGCTTTAAACTGTGTTTCAGGGCTTCCTCAAAGCTCCCTTAGGAGTTGCTTATCAGAGGAGGGTGCCAGTTCTATTTGAAAATCATACAGTTCAGCCTTTTCTTCGCAGATAGAAAAACCGGGAGTCCAAATAGCTAAGTGACTGAAACCCCATAGCAAGTTAGTCTCCAAGTATCAAGCCATGGCTTTTTCTATTGCCTCACGTTAGAAACAGAAGAATGTAGGGAAACATCTGTACACGTCTTGGAATTTCTGAGATTATGCTTCTTTACTACTTTTCTGGCTTTATAGAGCCTCAGTTGTCTCGAGGGTTTAAGAGAAGAGGTCAGTAATGGTTTAATTTTGGACCAGAGGAATGTTAAAGTGTTGCTAACAAGGGAACATACATATCTTCCTGTTGCATCGCCACTATTTGACCAGGTCGGAGAAGACTCCCTGAGAGACCTGCTTCAGAAACAGTAGTGAGTAGAATACAGCAATAGTGGTAGGAACCCTGAAGTTTAGTTACTGAGTAAAACCAAGTGTGTTGAAAACCTGAATGCAGAGCAGGAACGTGTGACAGCGGTGCAGTTCAGTAATGTGCTGTTTGTGGGACATGCCGGGTAGCTGTCGTCTTTTAAACTCCCATCCACACACTCTCCCTGTCTTTTGCTGCTTTCAGGTTGTAGAACTTATGACAGGTGGAGCTCAAACTCCCGTCACCAATGCGAATAAAATCTTCTATTTGAACCTGCTGGCCCAGTATCGACTGGCCAGCCAAGTGAAAGAGGAGGTGGAGCATTTCCTAAAAGGTGGGATTCTGTTGGCTCTTGGCTTTGAGGCGTAAATACCTGTATCACATGGTGTGGATATAGCTTTCACTTGGGTATTTTGTTTCAGGCCTGAATGAGTTAGTCCCTGAAAACCTCTTGGCTATTTTTGATGAGAATGAGCTTGAGGTAAGTGCTTACAATTGGAACCCCCTGTCCCTGGCTTGCTGTTTTATTACGCCCACAGGAACCAGCGTCCTGCGCCTTCTGCTAGGAGATGCAGTAGGAAAGCCCTTTGGGAGTTGGTTTCACTTTTGTTACTCTTCATGCATTGACCCTTTCTCTAGCTTTAAAAAAATTCGAATGTGGAATAACTATTGATGAATAGTAATAATGACTATTTACTCATCAAATATTATTGGTACTGGTTGAGTAGTAAAGAATGTTGGTACTTTGTACAGTCTTTGTAACTCCTGTGACCTTTTAAGTTGATTTAAGGCGTTAGAAGCATTTATTTGTTCAGAGACTATTTATATCGAGTGCCTCCTATATGGCATGTGCTTTTGAGGAACTGGGGGGCTCATGGAGCCACATTCTAGTGAAGGAGACAATCCAAAGGATGTGAGGCCTGTCATAGCTTAGGGTGACAACGCTACAGAGTTAATATATTCTTCCTTTAGATCCTGTGACAACCGGAATGCACTGTAAGATGGTAAATACCTTGCTATAATGAGCAGACTTGAAGTTCCATGAACTTCGGGTGTAGGCCAAAAGTAAAACCGGTTTGTTTTTACTTGCTGCTCACATGATACATGTAACGAAAGTTATTAGCTTTAACATCCTATAGCCTTTATTAAAGTTTCTCTAAACTGTTTGCTACAGTGAGGAAGTTCTTTAAAATTGGGGAGACAGGGGACTTCCTTGGTGGTCTGGTGGTTACGACTCTACGCTCCCAAGGCAGGCGGCATGGATATGATCCCTGGTTGGGGATCTAAGATCCCACATGGAGGCGGTGAAGTATGCCCCCTCCCCCTCTACCCCCAAAAAAAGGAAACAGGAGTTTCAGGTGGTCTTGCACCATTTTTATTCTTATTAACTGAACTGGCTTTGAGAACAAGAATCAACATCTTTTTCAGCACATTTTGTACCTTTAGGTATAAAATCCAAATAATGCAGTCCTGAAGTTTCCAGCAGACCCGTTACCTAGTGCCAGCATTTTCCGGGCTGAGAAACAGCTACTGGTGGATTTTATCCTGAAGCAAAATGTTTGTTAACAATTGGTAAAGTGTGTAGGAGGAAGGCGCAGCCTCTCAGGATTGCTCCCCTTCCTGCTCTTAGTTACTTGTTAGCAAGTTCTTTTTGAAGAAACCAAGCTTCTCAGGCTTCATTTGGGCTTCTCTTGTCTCTTGATTAGGACTGCCTTTACAGCTATTGGATGAGTACTCAGAGTCTGCTAAGTAACTTGCTGGATCCTGAACCAAATTAAGACATCAACAAGAAGTTTAGTGCTCTGATGTCATTAATGTTCTCATTTTTTGGCATTCTTTTTCATTTATCTGATCAAGTAGAGGTGGAGCTAAAGGGACAGTAGTAAAAGTTCAGTCCATAAAAGAAAGGGTGGATTTGGGGGAAAGGAAGGGCCACCTAACAAATTTGTAAATGGGGCTGGGGTCTTCATTGAAGGGGAAGGGCCCACTTTCCCCCTGGTATTCCCAGGCCACATCCAGAGCAGTCAGTAAACACTTGCTTCCCTTTTTGACCTTGGTTTCATCAAAACAATATATATAGCAGCAACTCTTAATGAGGGGTGCCCATCAGAAACACCTGGGAGACTTTTTCAACGTTTGTAACCTGTCCCTAGAGATTCTGATTCACTAGGTCTGGGGTAAGGCCACAGGCATCTATCTATCTCTATATTTTAAAGCTCTGTGAGTTTTACTGCACTGGTTAGGAACCATTGACCTATTAATAATTGATTTTCCTAAAATAGTATTCTTGGATTATGACCTCACCATGCATCTTTTTATTGATGTTTCTGTATTCCGCATTTTTCATGTTAACATATTTTGACCTTATGATGGGACTTCACCCCTCTGACTGTCCCAGTAAACACCTGACTGTCTTCTCCAGCTGCTGATGTGTGGGACTGGGGACATCAGTGTGTCTGACTTCAAAGCCCACGCAGTGGTCATTGGTGGCTCGTGGCATTTCAGAGAAAAGGTAAGTGAGCCAAAATTCTTTCAGTTGAATTTGTACCATATTATACAGAAGAAGTTTCAGAGGGAAAAAGCTGAGAAGCAGACATGTCAACTGGGAAAAAGCGATACATGGCGGGGAATGGCAGATGGTCATCCAGACAGATGGGAACCCTCGTCCTTAAGGGCTATTCATGCTGCATCCACAGAGGCAATAATGTTGAAAAGGCGGAGAGAGAGAACCTAGCAGTCAGGGACCGCCCTGCTGGCTGGGTGTCCGCATCACTCCCTTTTAAGTTGATTCTAGCTGCGTGCAAATAACCAGGGCCCCCCCCTCCCACTTCAGAGCATCCGTTCCTTTCCCCAGGGATCAGATCCGCAGCAACACCTGGGTGTGACCCCAGCCTCGTGCTCTTCCCACAGGTCATGAGGTGGTTTTGGACCGTGGTTTCCAGTCTGACGCAGGAAGAGTTGGCTCGGCTACTGCAGTTCACCACAGGCTCCTCTCAGCTGCCACCCGGAGGCTTTGCTGCCCTCTGTCCCTCCTTCCAGATTATCGCGGCCCCGACCCACAGCACGCTCCCAACTGCACACACGTGGTGGGTATCTGACAGCCCGGCGCAGGCTGTCACAGAGAGTTATCTTTGCAGCCCTCGCTGGTACGGTCTGCTCATGTGAGTTAATCACTCCCCTCCCCTCGGCCTTGCAGTTTCAACCAGCTGTGCCTCCCTACGTATGACTCCTACGAAGAGGTGCACAGGATGCTGCAGCTGGCCATCAGTGAGGGCTGCGAGGGCTTCGGCATGTTCTGACCACTCTCCCTGCCATCTGCTTGGCTCCCGTGGCTTCCCGGAGCCTCCAGGCGGCGCGCGCCACAGACGCGACCGCTGACCCTGACACAGAACCATCAGCCAGAAGCTGCGGCGTGCACCCCCGCAGTGTGTGGAGGAGTCGGTCACCCCCCAGCTTCGTCCTTCCCTCGCCCCCTCCCTTACCCCCAAGAGCCCCCTTTGGCAAGCCCCTACCCTGAGCAGCTCGCTCAGTCGAAGAGGAGGGTGGGGCCCGCTGCGCTCGCCCTCGGTTCTCAGAGGAGCTCAGTGGTGGGAGCTGCCCCAGCCGCTGGGGGGAGGCGACACGGAGGCTCGGCCTTTCTGGGAGCACTGCGATCCTCGCCTCGCCCAGCCTCCTCTGCCAACGCTCCGCAGGGGTTCCCTCCGTGTCCCCTTGACCCGGGGTCTGTGAGTCCCTCTTGGAGACAGGTGACTGCGTCTGCTCGCCAGGAGAAGAACAGACGGGAGGTGGCCCACAGCGACAGACAGCCTTGAGTTTTGTCTGTCTGCACAACGGCCGGTGCAGGCACAGGACTAGCTCACGTGGTTACTGATAGCACCGAAGGGTCCTTTTTTCTTTGGCGTCAGAACTGGAAAATGAGCTTTTCCATGCAAGCGTTTCTGGAAATGATCATATCGTTCATAAAGAAGAACTCCCTAGTAAGCTTTTTTCTTTTTGAGTATAATAAACCTGTGAGACAGACCTAAGAATGTGAAAGCTTAGCTGGGCTGCGGCTTCCAGTGCTGAAGGCGATGCTCCTTTAGGGTTGTGGGGCATTTCTTGGCATGTGACTGGCTTGAAGACTACTGATGCTTGTCCCTGAGTTTGTTCTTTACACTGAGATGTGGCTGGCCCTGGCTCCTTACCTCCAACTTGTGCTGTCTGCTAAGAGCTGGGCGTTCTTTAGGTTTCCACTGAGGAAAATTTTGGAGCAAGAAATTAGGACAGTTCAATAGCATGCCACTGGTCCCTGGTTCTCTCTGCTTGGTGTTCCCTGGCAGCACTAAGACAAGGGAGAAGGGATCAGTAATTTAATTGCTTCTCAGAGGTCCTTAGGGTCAGGACACAAGGGACACACATCGAGGAGCTGTGTCAGATGATAAACGCCTTGCTGTCCCAGTGACTTCCTGTCACTCCCTCAGTTACCAGCAAGGGCACCTCAGGAGGGAGGAAGACAACCAGGTTCACTGTGGCGTGACTGAAGAGAGCCTGCAGCTGTTTCTTGGAAGATGGCGACAACATTTTCCATTAACGATTTGAATGAAGACATTTTCAAGACTCAGAATCTCATCGATTTCCGAAGTTTCTGTTTCTAAGAAGGCTTTGCTGCAAGCGACCATTCCCAATGGGGCATTCGACTCTGAGAATATTAACAAGCCATCTTTATAGCCAAAACCAGCAAGTACAAAGAGTCCAGAGATGAGGCGGGACTTGAGGCCATGCCTTGGCCTGCCGGAAGCACGTCTGAGCCCTCCTGTTCCCAGGGATCGTGAGGAACACGCCTTCCTGAGCTGCTACAATTCCTGCCTGACCTCACTCCTTCGCAGTTGTCATCTGTCCTTGGCATGGGTGCTGACCTCACTCACCCTTGGGGTCCAGGGTCCAGCATTGGGGCCCTCTGTGCCCCAGGGTCCTCCACGCCACACGGTCACTGCTCTCCTCAGGGACCAGGACAAGGTGCTGCCCTGTGGGATACAGGCAAGTGTCATCATCCCCCTGGGAAGCACAATGCCGCCCTTTGGGCCCAGAGAGGGATTCCAGCTAGGGGCACGTGGGCTGGCTCTGCTGTCTTTGGCCGTTGTTCCTCTTCCAAATCCTGTGTCCCCCATCCCCTCCCCCCCCTTGCCCCTCCAGAGACTGATGCTGGAGCGTGAGTTGATTTTCTTGGCTCGATCTGTCCTTTCTGAGCTCTAGTCATAGCACTTTTCAGAGCATCCTGGGTACCATGGTGGCGCAGCTGCAGCCTGCGGTGGTCCTTAGCCCCAGGGTCTTTGTTTCACAAAACCCTTTGGTACTGTTGTGGTTTTGTATTCTTCCAGTGTTCTCTCTCTCTGTCTCTCCTAACTATTCAAAAGTATCTTTGCTCTTTTGCCCTTTCCTTTGACCTTCTGTTCTAATCCTGCTTTGGAATTAGCCGGTATGGGGAGAGGTACACCATGTCGGAGAGAAGAAAGAGTGCCTGTTACTGGAAGTGTTTCCTATTCACGTTTATTTTGCTCAGTTCTTTTTATTTATGCCCTTGTGGCCCAGGTACTTGGGCAGCCAGCTAACCTCCTGGCTAGTGAAGGAGACCAGGCACAAAGTGAACACCAAGGAAAGTGTTGTGTGTTTCTAGAACTCCAGCAGAGACCAAGCCCTGCTGCAAATTTGTCAGGCCAGACCAAAGGGCCACACAGTTGCTCAGTAGTGTAAATATTTTGTACAGTGAATAAATGAATGTTTAAAAGGACTAAGAAGCAAGTGACTGCTTTATGTGGTGATTCAGGGCTTAAATTGGAGGTGGGGAAGGAAAAGAAAAAATGTAGAAATGTTTTTGCACTTCCCCAGTAACCCTTCAGAAGCAGTCAACTTGAGGTAGAATGGACTCCCGGAGCCCTAGCCCGGTCCAGACCTGCTTGCCTTCTCACCCTTCCCTGATTGCTGTCCGTGGTGCCCGGCAGGGCCTCGGTGCCTCCTTGCACAGAGAGCTAACAGCTGGGACAAGTGCTTGTACTCAGCTCCAGAAGGAGAGACCAGTTTGGCAAAAACAGGATGTCTGTTCTCATCAGTCTTTTAAGTGTTAATTCCTTATTGTTTTACTACACAAGAAACTCAGTGTAGAAAATTTGGAAATTAAAAAAAAAAGTACAAGAAAATAAGATAGTTGCTATCCAGAGGGAAGAACACTTTGGTGGGTGGTCTTATTTGCATATGGCACATGTATTTCTCAATGTCCTCTCAACTCTTGACTCTCCCACAAGTGCTTTGAGTATGGGGAAAAAAACCCATAAAACCTGCTCCTCAAAAATTTTGGGGTAGCAGGTGGGATGAATTCTTTTTCCAACCATAGATAAGCTTGGCAGAGAAAACCAGACCTCTGATATAGGCCTTACAGGAGAAGTGTTAGGGACCCTGGCTTTCTTGCGGAAGTGAGTTTGTTGTCTTTGACATTGGTTCCCATTCTGGAAAATCAAAACAAATTCCCCTTTGTAATTGTGTTTTGTTGTGCTTTTGTCGTGTTTTGCTTGTTTTGTCTTTTTGGCCACTCCGCATACCTTGCAACTACTCAAGCAGGGATTGAACCCAAGACCCAGCAGTGAAAGCACCAAGGCTTAACCACTGGACTGCTAGGGAATTCCCCTGTAATTGTTTTTAAAAATACAGATTTTTTTTTTTCTCTTCTGCTCCCACCTCCCAGACTCAGCGAATTGGAATCTTAACTTGAAAATTACTCCTTTAGAGTGCATTCAATCCACTCCCACCTCATCAAGCTCTCCTGAGTGGTATGAGATGTGTTAAACACACAAAACAAAATTCTCTCCCTCTAGCTTTACACTTTCAGGTTATTTAACAGTCTTAAATCTTTTACACTTGCTGCTCTTATGGTTTTGACTGGGTCACTATGAACATTCATCACTGAGTGATTTCATCCCTTCGTGAAGTTATTCATAAGACTCAAGAGGCTGGTAGAATTGTTCTTGAATTAACACAATAAAATGCTGCCTTCAGCTTCTCATGGTGTTACCTCTGAGCCACAGCAGCTCAAGCTCTGAGACCTCTGCCCAGCCACACTTCTCTTAAACAGTGGAGGTTCTCCAGCAGGTGGCTTGACCAGAGGGCTCCTTACCTCTGCTTTGATTTCACTTAGACCCTCAAGCATAACAGACCAGCTCCAGGTATCCTGTAATATACTTTCATTTAAATAATTCCTCTTTTATTTGGAGGTGAACATATATACCAAAAAGGCATGCAGCATATACACTTTAACAAATAATTATAAGGGAAGTGCATATGCAACCATCATCCAGGAAAGAAAGAAAGAAAGTGTATTACAGCACTGCAGAGCAATTACCTAACCCTTCTGGAGGTAACTGTTTTCCTGACTTTTAGGATACTTTTTTCACCAATTCCCTTTTCAATGAGCCTGTCCCAAAAATCACAATGGAGAGGAGGGTGGGAAATGAGTCCATGTGGTCTCTTGATAAGATGCTAACTAAGGTCAATTTCTCCACAGTTCGTTTCAAAAGTCATCTGAAACCGTCATTGCCCCATGAGAATCTAGTTCAGATTCCTAATGCTGAATCTGATGAATCAGTCGTATTCAAAGACTATCAGTTCAGTTCAGTCGCTCAGTTGTGTCCGACTCTTTGAGGACCCCATGGACTATAGCATGCCAGGCTTCCCTGTCCATCACCAACTCTTAGAGTTTACTCAACTTATGTCCATTGAGTCGATGATGCCATCCAACCATCTCATCCTCTGTCCCCTTCTCCTCCTTCAATCTTTCCCAGCATCAGGGTCTTTTCAAATGAGTCAGTTCTTCACATCAGGTGGCCAAAGTATTGGAAAAGACATCTGGAAAAGACCCATTTTCATTCCATCTGGCCATCCAAATTTCCAGATACGATGCATCAATTCTTCAGCACTCAGCTTTCTTTATAGTCCAACTCTCACATCCATACATGACAACTGGAAAAACCATAGCTTTGACTAGACGGATCTTTGTTGGCAAAGTAATGTCTCTGCTTTTGAATATGCTGTCTAGGTTGGTCATAACTTTTCTTCCAAGGAACAAATGTCTTTTAATTTCATGGCTGCAGTCACCATCTGCAGTGATTTTGGAGCCCCCTAAAATCAAGTCTGTCACTGTTTCCATTGTTTCCCCATCTACTTGCTGTGAAGTGATGGGACCAGATGCCATGATCTTCGTTTTCTGAATGCTGAGTTTTAAGCCAACTTTTTTACTCTCCTCTTTCACTTTCATCAAGAGGTTCTTTGGTTCTTCGCTTTCTGCCATAAGAGTGGTATCATCTGTATATCTAAGGTTATTGATATGTCTCCCAGCAATTTTAATCCAGCTTGTGCTTCCTCCAGCCCAGCATTTCTCATGATGTATTCTGCATATAAGTTATCCTTCACATATTTCTTTCCCGATTTGGAACCAGTCTGTTGTTCCATGCCCAGTTCTAACTGTTGGTTCTTAACCTCCATACAGATTTCTCAGGAATCAGGTCAGATGGTCTGGTATTCCTACCTCATGAAGAATTTTCCACAGCTTGTTGTGATCCACACAGTCAAAGGTTTTGGCATAGTCAGTAAAGCAGAAATAGATGTTTTTCTGGAACTCTCTTGCTTTTTCGATGATCCAGCGGATGTTGGCAATTTGATCTCTGGTTTCTCTGCCTTTTCTAAATCCAGCTTGAACATCTGGAAATTCATGGTTCATGTACTGTTGAAGCCTGGCTTGGAGAGTTTTGAGCATTACTTTGCTAGCATGTGAGATGAGTGCAATTGTCCGGTAGTTTGAGCATTCTTTGGCATTGCCTTTCTTTGGGATTGGAATGAAAACTGACCGTTTCTAGATATTTGACCATCCAAATTTCCAGAAATTTGACCATTTCAGAGACCATCAAGTCTCCGCAAAGGTTCCCCCAGATATTCTAAATTGGATAATTTATTCGGGATGAAGTCAGTGTATGTAGTTGCTACTTCTTGGAGTCCCCAGTTAGCAGGCTGGTATGGCCTTTGTGGTCTTTGATGGCCGTGAATGCCTTAAACTATGTTCGGCTGGCCAACTAGGCAACTCTCTGAGTGAGCAAGATCTTGGGAATTCATTTCTTAGGGGTGATCCTAGGAAGAAGTCAGTCTTGGACTACTCAAGGAGCTAGGCAAAGATACAAATTTCTTTTCTAAATGTTTTTGTATCCTGGACCAAGTGGCTCTTCCTGACGCTGGGAACCTACTTGTATCCTATGTTTCTGACTCCAGCACTCCTGGGCCTCCAGCCTCCCCTGTGGGCGAGGCCTCTCCTGTCATTTGGCCTTTTCTCAAAGAAGATGCCCATGAATCCTTTTGCATCAAGTGTGCAGAATGGAGCCCTCAAAAGAATAGAGAGCCATGAATTGATTTTAACTCTCATGGTTCAACTTTGGGCAAGACAATCTTTTAACATTAGTTTTCTGACCTGCAAAATGATGCTGTTAACTAAAGGAAATTGGCTAATAACTTGGAGCCCTTGCAAAAAAGTTTTCCTACATAGGTGTGTGTGATAACCATATTGATTATAGCTCAGTTCAGTTGCTCAGTCACGTCTGACTCTTTGCGACCCCATGGACTGCAGCATGCCAGGCTTCCCTGTCCATCACCAACTCCTGGAGCTTGCTCAAACTCATGTCCATTGAGTTGGTGATGCCATCCAACCATCTCATTCTCCATCGTCCCCTTTTCCTTCCGCCTTCAAACTTTCCCAGCATCAGAGTCTTTTCCATTGAGTCAGTTCTTCGCATCAGGTGACCAAAGTATTGGAGTTTAGCTTCAGCATCAGTCCTTCCAATCAATATTCAGGATTGATTTCCTTTAGAATTGACTGGTTGAATCTCCTTGCCATCCAAGGGACTGTCAAGAGTCTTCTCCAAGACCACAGTTCAAAAGCATCAATTCTTCAGATTTGATTTTAGCTCAGGGCCCTTGTAATTGCCAGAGTAGGAGATGATACGGATCTGGGGGCAGCGGGGGATGCTAAAGTGGATGACTGGTATGGGGTGGGGTTCTTTTCCCAACCTTGCCATGTCCAGGCAGGCCAAAGAGAATGAGCATTCAGGGACGAAGACCCCGGGTCACAAGAGACCTCCTCTCTCTCCTTCAAATGAACCTCCAAAGGCCAGAGGAAGTATCTGAGGGGCCTACATCTCAAACCACATTCTGTGGTAGGCAACCTAATCCCTTTGGCTTTCTTTAACTCTCTGATGACTGAATCATGAAGGCAGCATCCATATTTTTAGCTCTTCCCTGACACCCGGAGCTTTAACATATCTTGTCTCATGTTGACGATGACCCTGCAAGGTAAGTTGTTTTCTCCACTCTACGTGAAGCAGTTCAGGCTCAGAGAAGACAAGCAGCTGCCAGGGTTCCTTAGTAAGTGGCAGAGTGGTATTTGAACATGGGTCTTTCACATCAAAGCCCAAACTCTTTCCACGTGGCTGGTTTGTGTCGAGCTTACACTAAGGTTAGCTCAGACTGAGAAACAACCCAGGCACCTGGGCCACCTGTGTTCCTGATCCCTTCTCACATACACTTGGTGACACTGTGTGACAGATGAGCACTTTGTTTACTTGTCAGTCTGAGGATTTGGGATTTCTGAGGAGAAGGCCCTATTGATTCAGCAGAACTTCTAAGAGATTCAGCTATTGGCAGTAGCTTTAAAATCTTTTGTGTTTGAAAGTTCCATAGAATACCAGCTAATGACTTGAGTGAATTGACTTCCAAGTTTAAATGAATCTTGCATAAAGTGTACATGACACTCACGAGGCTATAACTGAAGAAGAAAAGCCTCAAATCTTAATATCCCCACTTTGGATGAAAATCCATCGATTGCACGCAAATGAAATGTTAGAATGAGGTCAGACATGGTGTACAATACCCTGATGTTTATCTCTTGGTAACAAAGTCTGCAAAAAAAGACTCATTTAAATCTTTTGTCTCTAAACTCCCCTTACATGAAACACAGCACTGTTCAGCAAAGGCCAAATCTCTGGTGGTTATCTTGCTGAGGAAGCAAACATTTTCAAGAATGCCAGAGTTAAAGGGAGACACACACCTCAAATAAGACTGATTCTATTGGGACTATAAGCATAGTATCTTCTGCAGGGTGAGGGGTCCTGTACCTCTAGGGTGAGGTCACTGTTTCAACCACTGCCACTTCATCTGCATTATGGATTTGCACACAGAGAAGTTTCTGAATCTTCTCATCTTTTGATGGAACCACAATCAATGCTCGCTCTCTACTCAGAACTCCCACTCCAAAGAGTTGCCAAGACATTCTTCTATTTGCCCATAGAAGAATGTCTTGGGACAGAGTCAGGGATAGCAGTATCTGCAAGCCAGCTGGAGATCCTTTGATGGTTTTTATGCTATGTTGAAGACAAAATGCTGTGTTATTGTGTGAGAGGAAGATGATGTGTGTCATCATTTTGTGCTAGTTCTCATAAATCCTGGGTCTAATTCTACTCTTAAGTTGGCACTTCATTTCCTTTAAATGTGCCTCCCTTGCCGCCACGATCAAAAACAAAGCTGATGTTTCTGTTCCTTCCCTGGTTTTACAGCTTTGCTTTTCCCTTCAGGACTTTGCATCTCTGCATTTCAGTAAACGTCTGTGGGTCAGGCACTGGGCAGGGAGCTAGGGACACACACAACAGAATGTGAGCGTTGCTTCTGAACAGCTCACAGTCTCGGAGGGGAGACAGACATATAAACAATTCGTTTTCCTGAGAGTTTCCATCCCTCAAGGCTTAAGTGCCCCAAACCATCACCACCCACTCCCATAGTTTCTGTCATTCCTGTTTAATTTAAGTGGGGAGGGGGGATATTTCTGCTTATGCATTTGGAGGTCTTACTTTAAGTGTCGAGTAACAGCTGTAAGTGAAATTTGTTGGGTGTGGGTAGGGAGGGGAGTTCATCTCCCTGTTGATTTTCAAAAAAGCAAGAATCCTGGCAACATGGATTCCAAACTGTGAGCCAAGGAGCAAGCCCCTCATGGTGCCATAAACAAGCCATCGCACCTGAGCAGATCCAGGGAAAGGCGGGGAAAGGGAAGTCCGTCATCTTGGGACCAGCTTCCCCTTTAACTTACTCTCCCAGACAAAGCAGACCTGAGGTGTTGATTTTGGCAGCCCAGGGCTGGCCTGCAGATCGGTGAATGAAATTAAAATCTTGAGTGAATGGGAAGAAGGATGTATCTCCAACACTAACAGCAATCAAAGGGTTCCTGCTGTGGTCAGAATAACTAGGGGGTGGCAGAGGAAAGACAGTTGTTATTTTCCAGGAACCCAGAGGCTTCACGAGTAGCCATGGAGTTGGCTGTGGCCACAACAGATGGAAACATGGCTTCACTCCAATTTCCCTTGATGCTTATCAAACCCAGGACATTGGAGTCCTTGGTCATCTCTTTGTAGGGAGCTGCAGCTGATGCTTAGTTCTTTCTGGGGTTTGGGCAGCTCTTAAAGTGGATCCCCCAGGCTTCTGGGCTGGATCACAGCTAGATGGGCCATTGCCTTGAGGAAAAATTTCAGCTCCTTTCCCCAGAGGGATTTCCCTGACACAACATCCTTGTCGTGATGATGCCAACCCACGTCTCCTCAACAAGTCAAAGCTGCGGAAAGACCCTCAGATGTTCCCCTCCAGGTCTGACACTCGCTACCCCAGTCAAGGCAGACAAATGTTGCTGGGTCTTGGCGGGATAGCGTGCGCCTCTCTTGGAGACGCCAGACTGGGCGTGGATGCTGCAACCCCGCATTTGCCTGCTCCGTGAAGGCCTGGTTTCAACAATTCCCACTGAGATCCCCCTCCACCTTGAAAGTTCTATTGTTTGAGCATCCAAACTGTGTCTTCCAGACAGCCTCTCACACCTGGAAGCAGCATGAAACTCTTGTCAGATCGTATCTTGAGTTTGGGCTCCAAAAAATGTCATCCAACATTTTCTCTCATCATGAGAAGATGAAAAAATAAAAATAAAGCCAAACTCCAGTCCTGACTTTTGGGGGGTCAGACTGGGCTCAGGGGCTTGGTGTGGTGGGAAAAGGGGGCCAAGAGAGTGGTTGGCACAAGGTTATGGAGAACTCTGGAAGCAAAGCCAGAGACTGAGGATTGAGGCCCAGGAAAGTCTGGCACCAATAGACGCTGGGTATTTAACCAGGAACAGTCGTTCTATTTTTCTCAGCCTTGGCAGTAGGTCAGGGCAACAAGCAGTTCTAGCGGGGTCCACATCCTTCCTATTGTCTCCACCCCAGCCTCGCTCCTAGTCCCAGACATCTGCTTCAGATTTGGGCCCTTGCCTTCTCGCCATTCCTGTACCAAACTGCGGGTGGCGGGGCCGAGGGGGCAGGTCTGCAGGTGTGGGGCGGGGCAGAAAAGGAGAACTCTGGGGAAAGCTGCTGAACGGTTTTGCTTCAGGTGCCGCAGAAGGGTCTGACTTTTTTTTTGTTTGTTTAATGTGCCTATGTATCACCAAAATCTAACCAGTTAGTTGTCTTCCTCTCGGGGTAGATGGAGCAACCCAGGGCAGGAATGAGGATCAGCTGGGGAAGTCTCCAGGCATCACATGGACAGTTGTCAAAGGTAGCTCAGAGTCACTCCAGAAGGAACAAGTGATTAGTGCCCACAATGAGCCGTGGGAAGGTGCTAACGAGGTATTAAATACTTCAGCTAGCAGCATGGATGACAGGCGGGGAACCAGAGCAGTGGAACCAGCAGCTTAGGACTGGAGGTGGCAGAGAGGAGAAATGAGCCAGTGCTAGCAGCCAGCCCCAGCAGCCTCGGAATCACACTAGAAGGGATTTCAGTTTCTCCGGTATTTGCCCTGAAATCCCAATCCATTTTAAGTGACAGAAACACCCCAAGAGAAAACGCTGGGGCGTCTAGGGGAGTGATCTCAAAACTTATTAAAAAAATAATAATAGCCAACATCTAACACTATGCCTAGCCCGGCCTGCTATGCCTAAGCACTGCCGGTATTAACTCATTTAATCTTCACCTCAGTCTATAAGGTAAAGCCAATTACCATTCCCATTTTAGAGATGAGGAAACTGAGGCACAGAAAAACGACTCACCAAGGGTACATGTCCAGTGATGAGTCTAAGTTGTCAAGCAGGCCCTGACACCTTAAATCACACAAGGTCAATGAAAGTGGAGTTTGGGAGCAGGACAGTCAAATCCAGAGTGTTCTGTTCATCCTGCAAACCAGAGACAGAGTGTGCGGGCCTCTGACTTCTGGGGCCACAGAGAGCCTGTCTGGCAGGTCTTCTCCAGCCAGTGCTCCGCTTCCCCCCAGTTCTGGGCCCTCTCAGGCTTCTGCTGCCCTTGGAACCTTCACTCTCCACCTCTGCCTGCAGGACAGGTGGTATTCTTCCACCTCCAGACCCAAACCAGCTGCAGGAGTTTCCTCCGGGAGTTGCCCGGGCTCCCGGCCCCTAGCGGGGAGTAGAAGAGGAGCTACATACAGGGCAGGAGCTGGCCACCGCCCAAGGACCAGGAGTCCCATTAAACTCCAAAGCCCCGGGGTGGGCGCCAGGCCCATTGCTTGACTGGAGAGTTCAGGGCCTCACTGAAATCCAGCTCGCCCTGGTAGGCCTCCGTTTTGCTTATGACAGGCCTCAGGCCTCTGCCAGCTGCTGAGCTGTCTGAGGAGGCCCACCTGACCAGGCTGGAGGTCCGAGGACAGTGGCTCTGCAGCCGTGGTAACTGGGGTCTGACCAGGCTCGGCTCACCCTGCTAGGCCAGTGGCAGGGGTGAGGTCATCCTAAAGGGCAGGTGTGGTGCAGGCAGGGGGTTCAACCAGCGCCAAAGCCCCCTGAGAGCGAGAGGCTGGAAGGCGGAATGGCAGTGCCAGCATTTGTAGCAGGTTCTGTGATTCACAAAATAGTGTTCACAGCCTTTATCTCATTTGAGGTTCACATTCCCTCTGTGGGGTGCACCGTGTGCTTGTTAGAACCTATCTTTTCAAGTTAAGAGAGATTGAGCAGTTTATCCAGAGTAGAAGTGGCAAGGTCAGAATTTGAACCCAGATCTTCCAAATTCAAATCTATAATAAAGCCAAAGATAGCTGTGGAGCTCTGTTTACCATTGTTAATAATAACGATGATGTTGATGCCTCGCTGAATATGTGTCAGGCTGTGCTAGTGCTTTTCACAAATTTTCATGAAGCCTCACATTCCCTGACACGGGCGGGTTTGAAGGACAGGGACACTGAGTGGGACGAGAAGGGTGGTAGTCCTCTTGGGGCCTAGCCTGGGGATGGCTAAGTCCCTTGGTCTTTCTAGTCAGCAAAACCAAGCGTGGAATTTTTTTCAGAAGAAGCTTTGGTTTAAAAAAAGAAGGCGGTATATAGCTGATTCATTTTGCTGTTCAACAGAAACTAACACCACATTGTAAAACGACTGTACTCCAGTAAAGATTAATTTAAAAAAACGGAGGTAAATGAAACGAAGAAAATGCAAAAGAGGAGGAGTAAGTGGACTTACTAATATTGATGTCTCCTGCTAAGAAGTCCAAACTCGGGGGTCAAATTCACTGTGAGCCCTGACCACAGGCCTCAACCTTGCCTGGCAGATTTGGCGTTGAGAGGCAGCAAAGAAAGGAGAGCCCAGAACAACAGCAAGCGAAGCTCCTTACACACACACACACTCGGGGTGGGGCTGAAACCCACAGACCTTACAGTGTTACAAGAGTCTGGCCACCAAGGCCAGATGTCCTGAGAAGCTAACGAGGCTTATACTTAGGGCCTCTCACTTATGAGTCCCTTCCAAGATTATGTAATTTTTCAAGGTCATAAATTTTATAACACTTGGAAAATAAGGTTTTTATAGTGTAGTAGGTTTAGACCATTGTCTCGACCCCAGTTTTCTCATCTGTCACACCTCCCTTCACGTCAGGTGAGGGGATGTGGCTGTGGCATTTGGAGGTGTGACTAAGGGAATTTGAGTTGGGAATACATCCAGTTGGGTTCACTTGAATATACTCATTGGTTATGCTGGGAAAATATCCATTTGGGTCATGTGTAATGCATTTATGTCGCATAATGTATTTATTGCCAGCCAGTTTGGTTGGAAATGGCTTTCTTGGGGAGCTTGTCCTGCAGACCGGTGGTTAAGACTCTGCAGGGGGCACAAATTTGATCCTTGGTCAAGGAACTAAGATACTGCATGCCGCTCGGTGTGACCAAATAGAAGAAAGAAATGGCTTTTCTAGAATATTCCAATCATGCACTGTGAGGACTCACCTGACGCAGTGACAGGTGCAGGGGCAGAACCTTATCACATCTGGCCCCAGAAGTGTGCAGGTGGAGGAACAAGGGTTGATGTGGACGGGGCCAGGAGCCTGTCTGGGAGACATTCTTCCACGCGACAGATGGTCAGAGTGCATTGAGATTTTCTCTTGTCTGCAGCTTGTAAAATTTGAGGAGCCCACTTTAAGAAAAACAATAACAAGTTAGGTACGAAGGAGAATATTTACTGAGACTAAGAAAAAAAAATCACAAGTCACAAAGTGTTAAGAAGCTAGCAAATATCACAAACATCACAACGTCCAGAAAAATAATCCAGACCAGCATCTGGATCTGCCCCTGCCAGCACTGCATGTAGGTCTGCTGTTTCTCCTCTGATGGGATGTGAGCAGAGGGACAATAAGGATATTTAACTTCAGCAGGACTTCCCTGGTGGTCCAGTGGCTAAGGTTCAGTGCTCCCCATGCAAGGGGGCCTGGGTTCCATCCCTGGGTTCCATCTGTTGAACTAGATCTCACATACCACAACTAAAGACCCTGCGTGCCACAGTGAAGACAGATGATCCTGTGGGCCTCAGCTAAGACCTGGTTCACCCAAATAAATTAAATAAACATTAAAAAAAAAAACAAAAAACAAGATCTAACTTCAGCTTACCCATTTGGAGTTCCCAGGAGAGAAATGTGGCAATAATCAAATATGAATTTTAGCCATCTTTTGGCACCCTGTGCAGGCCCTGGGGGTGGACACAGATACTCCTGAAGTCAGCAGCTCAGACGGTTTCCCAAACTGAGGGTTAAGAGCTACAGGCACGCTTCCCACGGCCCTGGCCTTTGCCGAGCTCAAATAGAGGGAGCAGAGATCTCTGCAGAGTCAGAAAGCTACTGGGACTAATCCTTAGGAACTCCGGAGGACCCCCTTGGGCCAGAGGGAGGCTCTTCAGAAAGACTGGCTCCCACAGTGCAGGGGACACCTCCTAATGTTTACTTGGCACTTGGGTGTTTACTGCACCCTGCTTCCCCAGATGCAGGCCCCGCAACAAGGGTCTGTGTGAAAGTGGAATTCTTCGCGATCTTCCCAGGAGTGGGGGAGGGAGATTGAGAAGAGAGAGAGGCCGAGCTAATGGGGATGGGAGGTCAAGCAAGAGGCCACAGGAGGTGGGAGGGGAGTGGCCCAGCGTGCAGGGAGCTTGGGAGACGGAGGTGTTTGTAGCCCTCACCACAGCTGGGGGTTAGGGACTGCCCACAGGGACTGAGGGGCTTCCCAGGTGGTAAAGAACCCGCCTGCCAGGGTAGGAGACACAAGAGACACCGGTTCAATCCTTGAGTCTGGAAGATCCCCTAGAGGAGGGCATGGCAACCCACTCCAGTATCCTTGCCTGGAGAATGCCACAGAGGAACCTGGCGGGCTACAGGCCATGGGATCGCAAAGAGTCAGGCACAACTGGAAAAGTTAGCACATGGCACACGGAGACTGAGGGAAGCCACTTCCCAGGCACTTCCCTGACCTCAGCTGGAGACAGGTTGCAGCAGCCGGGGACAGGTGCTGACGGGGATCCTGGAGTGACATGGGACCCCCAGGACACGCGGACAGGGCACTGACAGCACATGCTGTGCCCCCGCCCCGTCTGCTGCCGCTAACCCCTCTAGCTGCCTGGTCCTTACTCGCGGTTTGTTATCACGACTAGTCACCATGTACTGATTATCTCAGTGACTCCTCAAAACAGCTCCATATTCCTCCCATGTCATGCGTGAAGCAACTGAAGTCAGAGACCACTGCGGTGACCCGCCCCAGGCCCTTCCTGCCTTGGGCCTCTCCGCCCCGTCTAGTTCCTCCCTGAGCCGAGGCACTCTGGGTTGCTCACTTCTCCTACCCACTGCCTAGCGCAGTGTGGGGACAAAATAGACACCCAGTTCATAAAGGGTTCCAGAACTAAGGACTCGGCCATCTCACTAAATGCTAGACCTCTGGGGACTGTGCCTCCTGATACGGTACTGTGGTGATGCCCCTCAGCACCAGCCCAGGGATGACAGGGCACCCCTG